>NC_084487.1:85091749-85400867 GCF_030035675.1 Rhineura floridana
ATAGAGTTGGAAAAGGTTCAGAGGAGGGCAACCAGAATGATAATTAAACTATGGAATTTGCTGCCACAAGATGTAGTAATGGCCACCAGCTTGGATGGCTTTAAAAGAAGATTAGACAAATTCATGGAGGACAGGGCTATCAATGGCTACTATCTGTGATGGCTGTGCTCTGCCACCCTAGTCAGAGGCAGTATGCTTCTGAAAACCAGTTGCCAGAAGCCTCAGGAGGGGAGAGTGTTCTTGCACTCGGGTCCTGCTTGCGGGCTTCCCCCAGGCACCTGGTTGGCCACTGTGAGAACAGGATGCTGGACTAGATGGGCCACTGGCCTGATCCAGCAGGCTCTTCTTATGTTCTTATGTTATGCTGACTAAAAGTGCTGATATAGCAGTACCACATGATAACCCTGTGTGGCCTAGTAGCATTCAACTAACTCTGGAACAGGTCCGATTGGAGGAGACGCAACTGCAGCTGGAGGAAAAGCGTATGTTGATGAAGCCCAACAGCGTGAGGATCAACACCATCTTGAGGAAAGATGGTTGCAGTTAGAGGGAGAGTGGCTGACTATGGAGAAGGAGCAACGCAGAGGACCACTTCAGCAGGAGCCCAGCAGAATGATCCCAAAGGAATTCTTTACATCTTTTTTTCCAGGGGAAGACCCACAGCAATTCCTGACAACCTTTGAGAAAGCAGCCAAGAACTGGGAGTTCCCTGAGGAGGACTTCATGAAGTACCTTCACCTAGTCTCATCAAGGGGAACTGACTGAGGTTTCTGGCAGCATGCTTGAGGATGAGTGTGGGTGTCATCCACAGACAGCTCCATGATTTTTTCTCTTTTTATTAAAGTTATAGTTATGTCAAAAGCTGTGCACCTCATTAACCTAACTAAGCTTTCTAAGAACTTTTGCTCTGACTAACTCTGACTAAGCATGACTCCACAGCACTACAACATTGACTCAGCGGCGAACCCCTCCCCTGCATCCACTTAAGTAGGCTTGGCTTTGGCACGTAAACGTTCACTCCTCCTTAACGACTGTTGAATCTCCCTCTTCAGCTGCCAGTGCACATGGGGTGAAGGAGGTGGGATCTCAGTTTCCCCATCCAAGAGTTGTGGACAGTCAGCTTGCCCAACTGTGGGAAGCTATGGGGTGACCGGCTGGGAAATGACAGGTGAAGCAGGACGCACCTCCGATGCAGGTAAATTATTTCTGATTGGCTGCAGGCTCCAGGCAGTAGAGGGTTAACTGATAGTTACCAATTGGAGAGGGCAACTGGTTGTTGGTAACAGAGTGAGGAGTTGGTTGGTGAAAATAGCTGAGGCAAGGACTGAGATCTATATACAATTACCCCGGTGTCATAAATTGTGGTCTGGTGAAGATCAGGAGCCAATGACTGAGGGAGTCTGAGGGGCTGCCCTGAAGTAAGATCTTGACAGAGGGAAGTGACACAAGTGAGGATATAACACTGGCTAAGCTCTCCATCAGCCGGGAGTGCAGCCAGAGGAGCTTTGGGGGCACAGAGGCAGATTGGCCCCAGTAGCTAGACTAGGTTGTGAAAGTAATTGGCTGGGGTGGAGGGTTAGGGAAATTGGCCTGTGGGGAGAGCCACTTGGAGGCTGGTTTCAGCAATGGTGTCTCTAGAGACCTTAGAACCTGTCAGCAAGCACTTATAAAGTCCCAAAATAAGCAACCCTGTTCCCTTTTGTAAATCATATCCCTTTAATAAACCTACAAAATAGTTCAAGATTTATACACTCCAAGTGGTGGTGTAATTTCACACCTAAAGCCTTCCATACATGCTACTAGGCGGGCTTAAGTATTCTTTGTGAATTGGTGGCAGCGAAATATTTGTGTGAAGTGAGGCTGAGGACCCAGGGAAATCCCTGACACTCCACCATTTTTCTGTTTATATCACAGTTTTGATGTTGTGAATAGACCAGATATTTTACAGTCCACAGCCCACTGATACTAAGGCCACATTCACACCATACATTTATTCCACTATTATACCACTTTATGCAGTCATGCCTTCTGGCAAAGAATCCTGGAAAGTGTAGTTTGTGAAGGGTGCTGAGAGTTGTTAGGAGACCATTAGTCCCCTCACAAAACTTCAATTCCCAGAATAGTTTAATAGTTAGTCCCTCTTTCCAGAGAACTCTGGAAATTTTAGCTGTATGAGAGGAATAGGGATCTCCTAGCAATTCTTATAAGCCTTCACAAACTACATTTCCCAGGATTCTTTTTGGAGAGCCAAGACTGTTTAAAGTGGAATAACAGAGGAGTAAATGTATGGTGTGAATGTGGCCTTACTCACGTCACTTCTAAATTACTTGATACTTGAGCATTGATATGCTCAATTGAGATGTTACTTGAGATTTGTTTGCAAGGACATTAGAAAATGTCAGCTATTTATTGAACATTTGTTCTGTTTTGTTTGCAGGGATATTATACAAGGTTGCATTATCCCATACTTTCCAGTGCACTTTCCTGTCACTTTTTAATCAGAAAAAGTCTGATAAGAGGTTGAATGATTATAGGAGAGTGCTTGGATAGATGTGAGAGGACCACTGGAAGATCAGAGAAGAGAAGATGACATAACATTCCACAGAACCAGGCTATTAAAATTAATTAGCTGGTAAAGGTAACAAGCCAGATGGTGGAGATTTTTAAGTATTTTGTAACAAATCTTGCAGTTGCTACTAAGTGAAAGCTGAAGTGGCTCAGTGGTTTGGATTGGCATTTTTATCAGGGTTGCGCACATGGAAATTGCACACTGAAATCCTATAGCCCTCCTGGCTATAGCTTAGAAAATTGAAAAGCCATATCTCAGTGGCTGAGCAAACGCTTTGCATACGAAGGATCGGTTTAATGCTCCTGGCATCTGAATTTTGAAAAGGCAGCAGGTGTGAGACCTAGGAGAGATGCTGGCACTTAGAGTGGACAAAGCTGGACTTGATGGAACAATGATTTGACTCAATATAAGGCACATTCACATACGTCTATGCTTTCGGCACAGAGTGTCCTGGACCTCTAGATGATAAATGTGTTGAGGAGCTTAATGAGACACTGAAAGAAACTGATGAGACTTTCTGGAACATTGTAAAGATGTCCCACCTCCACTCTAGCAGCTTGAGATCAGGGATGGACAGCATCAAGATAATGTCAAGTCAAAATGAAAAGAGGATGAGCAGTCATCTAGTGCAGGGATGGGGAATTTGAAGCCTGAGGATCACATGCAGCTTGATCTGACATCATGTGACTCTCAGCCTAATTTTATTAATGTGGGGGAAGCCTAGAGGAAGAGAAGGAGGGCAGAAGGGGATAAATAGTGAAAGGGAGCCAAAACAGATGGAGCAATGGGAGGAGGAGGAGGGAAAGCCCTCTGCAAGCAATAAGCTCAGACCTCTAGCATGAGTGACATCTGGGATGAGCAAGAAGGAAGAGGCGAAGAGAAACAGAAAAGAGGGTTGCAGAAAGAAAGAAGAGGTGTGGCTAGACTCATGAACAAATATAAAAAGATCTCCAGCTTCCAGTCTTTGGAAGACACATGCCAAGCATATTCTCCATACAGAACCATTAAAGCATTCCAAGATATTATGTACAGTTTTCTTGTCATCTACTGTGTGATATAAAACTATAAGAAAATGGGGGGCAGTAAAGTGTTGTCCCCACCCACTGCTGCCTTTGATCCCATCCACCACCAGTTCCCATTCCACCCACTGCTGCTATGCAACCCCTGGCCAACTAGCTCTGTGGAAATGGGGACCTCTACAGAAACAAGTTCCTGCATCCCTGATCTAAAGGAACTCATCTCCCTCTGTCATTTCCATTCCAGCCAGTAATAAAAATTATTTGCTGTTAATTCTTACATGCATGATGTCAAACGTTGTACTATTGATTTCTTTATATCTGTTAGTCCAGTTCATAGGTTGATCCTGTTTATCCTGCATGACTTTTTAAAGAGTGTCTGATAATACTGCTAGCCACAACCTCATCCTACTTTTTTTTAGGTTTTGTTTATCTTAAAACATGCATAGATTTTTCTCTGAACTTCACAAAGGAAAAATCTTCTATAAAGTTATGGTGACATTTTCTACAGAATTAATTCAAATAATAATCCTTCCCTGTGATTGCTAGCCATCAAGAGCAGCATAAAGAAAAAGAGATTTTGGAATTTGTAAAGAAGGATCAGTTGTATGCTGACTTCTTGCCAGATGGATGGTGAGAAATAAAATGCCATGGAAATTGGCAGAAAAAAACATCCATATTAACTGTGAAAATTAAAGCTTTATAGCACAGTCTTTAAGGGGGAAGTTATTTTCTTTATTATAAAAATTTTAATAAATATCTAAGCAACAGAATAAATGTGAATCTAATGATTAAATATACAAAGCAGCCCCTTAGCTTAGAAATATCTTAACTGCAAGCTGAAAGTTTTATAAAAGAAACAAAATTATAGCCATTGATTGGGATGCATTTACCATTTTTGAAATACATGCATATGACAGATTTAAAAATTTATGTAGGTTCCCTAAGCAGCTACCTCCAAACTTGTGAAATACTGATCCTAATGATTTGCATGAGCTTCTCTAGTTCAATAGTCAAGAGCAATGACATTGCAACATAATCATAGCATACTAAGCATTATCAAGCCAAGAGTCCATCTCTGGCCATCACAATATTCTTAACAATGGTGATCAACTTCTCTTTGTTTGCCCCCAGCATTTGTTAATCATGGGTATATCGCCTTTGAGTGCTGGCATAGTATTATAATTTGTGCAAAGGCTTCTATTAATATGAGTTAGCATTTCTTCAGTAGTGCAATCAGTGGGTTAATTGCTGTACAAAATGCAAAAGTAATTCCAGTTTACATTCTGTGATCAATTAGAAAGAGGATAAAGAGATCAGGGATCAAAAGCAGCAGACAGATCAAGAACAATGGGACTTGAGAAGAGTTTCTTGCATTTGACCAGCAAATTTGGCAATCTTGCTAAGCAATTTTAGCAAAGTGTAATGTGCTGATAAGAAATCTGAAGCGGAAGAAACAAAAGTGTCATATATAACACACTGACACTCATTCACACACACATACACACACCAATGGCTCAAGTGTAGAGAAGAAGAAAAGGAGATAAACAGTCTGATGGTCGGAAAAAAGACATATTAAGAGGGGCTGCTTGAATTCTTTTTGAATCACTGCTGCCTTTGCCTAGTCTATCTTTTTTTGTTTTGTTTTAGCAATTCTGACAAAGATTGAAGTTCAAACTAGGGCCACATTCACACATTTATTCCACTATTATTCCACTTTAGACAGTCATAGTTTCCTCCAAATAATCCTGGGAAGTGTGGTTTGTGAAGGGTGCTGAGAGTTGTTAGGACACCCCTATTTTCCTCAGAGTTGCAGTTCCCAGAGTTCTCTGGGAAGAGGGACTGACTCTGAGAATTGTAGCAGTAGCTCTGTGATTAGAATAGGAGTGTCCTAACAACTCTCAGCACCATTTACAAACTACACTTCCCAGGTTTCTTTGGGGTAAGCCATGGCTGTGTAAAGTGGAATAATAGTGGAATAAATGAATACAGTAGTGTGAGTGTGGCCTAGGAGGAAGGAAATCAGGCTTAATGCTAAATGTTCACAAGAACTAGGATTTAAATGTGGAATTAGGTTGTAGTTCTTAGGAGGATGATAGATGAAGGGCTTGATGTAACAGTGTGTATATGACTTTTTCATGTTTTAATTAAATACAGATTTCAGGGAGGCAAGAATGGGCATGAATCAGGCTAGAATAGTTTGGAAATAAATAGTAGCTAGCAGGAATATGAAATGTTGTGAATGAATGTGAAAATGTTTCACTTTTGTTAATTGGTAAAATCTGTCCCTGCCCATACACTTCATGAGGACTGTTTAGCCTCAGTTTTTCCATAAAGGAAGATTTGACCGAAAGCATTTCTACCCTATACAAGTTGATGCTGATGATGTACAGCATATTAAGGTGGTAGATTAAAGTATAAGCCTAGTTATATATATCCATTGGTACATTAATTTCTGATCAGGACAAACTATTTATGTCAGAATCAAACCCCATTTCATATTGGAACTGTTTGCTTAAAATAAATCCAATGTGAAAAATTGCCTGTCATGTCTGCACCCAAGTGGTTAAGTGGCAGCATTCAATAGTGGATCTGTTAGGGGCAGACTTTGGGAACAAAGTCAAGGGCACCAACATCTGCAGCTCCCAAATAACACCAAAGAGCAAGGTGAAGTTTATGGGGTGGCATCAACCCATAGCTATGATGCAAAACATTGTCCTGGCTGGAGTCTAGCTGCCCACTATCTGCATTTCTCTAGAGGCATTCTGGGAAAATCAAATGGCAGATGGTTGGAGCCTTGACCAGTTCATTGCTTTGCAGCACATAACACCTAACCACTCAACATGTTTTTAAAAGAGCAAGTGACGCAGCCACAGAAAAGAAGAAGGGAGAATAGTGGCCCAGCTGTTCAAAATGAAAAAAAGGGGACATCAGCATCAGCATTGGGACATTAGTTTCTCCACCACCACCATGTAAAACAAACAGGGCAGCAGCAGTGAGGAAGTGGAGCAGCAAGGGCCACAATGTGCAGAAGACAGTTGGGCAGAAAAGCAGTATGGGATGGTCTGACACTTGGCAGCATCTCTGATGCTGGTACCTCATGAGTTCCTCTGTGTGTCATCTGAATGAAGACGGAATGCAGAGGGAGTTTCTAAGGTCATCATCATTCTTGATCTGGAATGTCATGAACTAAATAGCAACAGCAGTGACTTTCTCCATGGAGACATGCTCTAATGGGTTTCCTGCTAGTGCTTGGCCTATGAAAGAATGAGATGGGACAAAGAGAAACCCCTCCTGTTCCTTTCTCCCAACTTCTCAACCCAACATGTGCTCTCATAATGTATCTCCGCCCCTTCCCATACCTTTCCTCTGTCACAATCCTCATGCATTGTATATAGGCCATGTGCATATGTGATAGGAAGTATAAGGAGAAGATTGCCAATTAAGGAAGGACTTTCTTCCTTTCCCCTTTTCTTCCCCTCTTCCAAAGGGGTGAAGCACAGCAAGAGAAATGGATTCTCCTTGATGCCCCTCTCCCAAATCTTGAAATATACAAGATGGGTGGAGGAGAAAATTTAGAGAGATGGGGAAGAGCTGTTCTATGTACCACTTTCATCTTTGTCCCTTCCTGCTTTCATTACATCTTATAGATAGTGGTCAAATCTCAACACTTCTAGCCCCTTCTGGCAGACATACAAAAGTGATCAACAAGGCGTTTCAGTGGGTTGTATTCAACTAAGTCCTACTCAGACTAGATCTAGTGAAAATGAACCTGTTAGTTGTATCCGTTAACTTCAGTGGGTCTACTCTAAGTAGGATTAGCATGGAATACTGTCCAATGTATTCTAATGATCTGTACGGAAGCAATTCAGCGTTAGAAAAACAGTCATCGCTAGATGAAGCAACTATTTAGTTTCTGATTTTTCTCCTTCCTTTATTTGATAAAAAAACTTAACAAACATCCAGACATACAATAATTGCATCTACAGTCCATTTGCTCTATATATTATAAGCTTGAATACTCCTGCATCATAAGGTTGGCCTAATAAAATATATCCGCTTATAGTTTGGACCTCTAGGTAGTCCCTCAAGGGCAAAGCAGATGGGACATTTGTTTCCAGCTTCTTGAAATAGAAAGTCTTCTTATACCATTGCAATTCAAGTTTGTTGATGAGGAGCTAATGGGAATGCTAACAGGTATCCAATAGAGGGCATAATTTGTCTTTCATTAAAGGACAGTGCTTTGACATACAGATGATAGATATAGACAGAGAGACAAATAGATAGATATTTGAAGGGTAACAAACCAACTGTGTTCCTTCCTTTAGGTCTTAACAGCTGAAGGAGATGCATTATTTCATGCCCTCTCTGGCCATTAGTAGTTTAAAAGCAGAAATACTCACCATAGCTGCCAAGAGGCCTCAGGTGGTCCAATCTGTTTTTCTCATTCTTGGAGCACTTCTTTTTCTCCCATAACCAAAAGCAAACATTGCAATATACATTTCAAAAGACCTTGGGTGGAAACAGAATGACACATGTATTCTTGATATGCGGGTACAATCTCAGGTAGGGATGAGCAAATCTGACAATTTTGGTTTCTCTCAAGTTTTTCATTTTTCCAATCATAAGTTCAGTTCTCCACATTTCCACATCAGTTTGTGAATATTTTAAAGTCCTCATGAAAATTAATCACCATTTTAGTGCAAATTTCTCTGAATATGAACACATTTGTATGCAATTTTGCCCAATATACACAATTTTCCCTAATGCGCTTTTACATGTTATTTTCACTAATTTTTTCCTTTTTTATGCACTCTTTACCCAAGTGTGTGTGTGTGTGTGTGTGTGTGTGTGTGTATTTACATAGTACTTGGAAAAGTTGGAGAAGTGTGAATTTTGAAAGATTACTACATTTTGGATTGCACATTGCTTCAGAAAGTGCAAATTAAGTAGGCTTGCCTTTAAAAGCAAACTGAATCAATTTCTCCCCCATCTCTAATCTCAGGGTAAGCACAGGTTCACGTAACCTGTATAGGCTCATTATATGCCTTGCTCAAGTGGAGAGGATGTTGATGAAGCCGAGACGTCAGACAATGAGCTCCATAATTGTTATCTGGATTGTGCTGTTAGTATAGATACTATACAGTTTAGTATAGATTTTTACGTTTAGCGGGTAGTTCTGTTTGGGAACCTTTTATCAGGGAAATGTTCATGTGGCTGTTTAATGCATTTTGTGTTGGATTTTTGTTATTTAATTGTTTATTAGCTTTATATCCCACCCTTTCTCCCAGTAGGAGCCCAGAGCGGCTGTTGATGTTGCAGGTTGCTCTGAACATATTGGAAAAGCAGGGTATACAGTCCAAGTGGTAATTGCACCTTCTGATGCATCCATGAGGAGCCTGGGCTTCCCCCTGCTCTGCCTCAAGCATCAGATTCACTGGTTCAGTACATTCTCAAAAGCCATTCACATTTTAAGTTTATCCTGCATTATATGTTGTACACCGCCCAGGGAGCCATTGGTTATGGGCGATCTATAAATGAAACTAAATAAATAAATAAATAATCTAGGAGGAGAAGAACATACCAGGTCAACACTAGCTAAATTGTCAGATCATAAGAAGGGCCTGCTGGATCAGGCCAAAGGTCCATCTAATCCAGCATCCTGTTCTCACAGTGGCCAACCAGATGCCTATGGGAAGCTGGAAATCAGTACCTGACTGCAACAACTCAAGCCAAGTGATGTGCAATGTGGGATGTGGGTTCCTTTGGGCTACATCAATGTTTTCCAACCTGGTGCCCTCCACATGCTGCTGGCCTACTACTAACAAACCTGATCATTAGTCATGCTGACTGGGGCTGATAGGAGTTGTAGGCCAAAACATGTGGAGGGTTGTGGGGTTCCCACTTCAGACCACCACCTGTCAGGTCCCTCCAGTCAGGATCCCGGGTTTTATTTGTTCTCTCACCAGCTCTAGCACAGATCTCGCAAGATCCCACTGCTAGGCAGCACCACCAGCCACTCCCTGTTTCACAATATTGCCGTAGGACTTTGCCTTAGTCTCCTTCTGGCTTATTGTTACTTTGTGTCTGGGTGCACTTGCAGGCCACAACCCCCCTGTATCTTTGTGCCTATAAAGCAGAGGTTCCCAACCTTTATGAGCATGGGACCCCCTTTATAAGCTGAAAAAAAATGTGACCCCCTTCCCCTAGGGAGGCAGGCTGGCTGCCAGGAAGGAAGGGGGAAAGCAGCCTTTCTTTGCAGGCTTGCTTCTTTTTGCTTCACAAAAAGCCCTCTCCTCTCATTCTAAGCAAGGGTGTTGCCAGTAGCGGCAGTGCAAGGAGATGAGAATCAGTGATAGTAATCCCCTCTTCTTCCTGGTAGCTCCACCCTCAGCCTCCTTTGGCATCTGCCATGTATTTTATAGGCAGGTGCCTGCCCTTAGTGCTCCTGAAAGACGCTCTGACGCTTCAGCAAAAGGCCTTCCCTCTCATTTGCAGCAAGGGGGAGGTGTCATCTGCAGTGCCAGTGGGAAGCAGATAGTGTCGAGGGAGTGAAGACTTTTTTAAAAAAATTAATAAATAATTCATTTCTTTACCGTTCACAGCCCCCTCTGGATTACTTCATGGCCCCCCTGGGGGTCCCGGACCCCAGGTTGGGAACCACTGCTATAAAGCATACAGCCCTGGGTTGCCCTGCATACTTGATGATACACTATCTCTTCACCGCTGCCACCATTTGATACTGTTTCTCTGCACCTTGGTAATTACCCTGCCCTCCCTTCTGGTCTGTGTAAACCCCAGCCAAGGATCAGGCTTTTGGTAAACCAATAAAATATTTATTTATAAACACCAGGAAATAACAAGATTACTTATGGGAGATTTAACAAGCGTATGGTTTCATATAGTGTCACTCTTTATGTTTCCAGTCATATATAATCTGCCTTAATACCAGCCAAATATAATCCAACCCACAACCAACTCCAATCCACACTCCACAACCAACCGACCCTCTCTCAACTGTCATCCTCTCATTTATACCTTCAGCCACTCAAACACTCAGCCAATCATCACACAGCATTCTCTAACATTCTAGCCCATGTACTCCCCCCTCTCACTCAATCCACTTACCATGTATACTTTAATAAACCTGCACTTACCATATTTACAGTTATCAAAATACAGGGGCATCACAAGGGTACCAGGTTGGGCTGGACTATATGGTACCTACATTCACACAGCGGATAGATAAACTATGGAATTCACTCCTACATGAGGCAGTGATGGCCACCAAGTGGGATGGTTTTAAATGGGGACCACAAATTCATGGAGGATAAGATATCAGAGGCTACTAGCCATGATGGCTATGCTCTGCCTCCATAGTCAGAGCAGTATGCTCCTGAATAGCAGTTGCTGGAACTGCAGGAGGGAAGAGTGCCCTTCCACTCGGGTCCTGCTTGTGGGCTTCCTATAGGCATCTGGTTGGCTACTGTGAGAACAGGATGCCAGATTAGATGGGCCACTGGCCTGATCCAGCAGGCTCTTATGTTCTTACATTCTTCAGGCACATTGTTAGTGTGCTAAGCTGGGCATAAAGCCAATCCTTAGTCCCTTCTAAATATGTATTTAGAAATGTTTGCTGTGCTCCTTTGGACAAAACTAACATAATACTTGCCCTAGATAGACAGAGGTAACTTCTGCTCATACAGCAGGTAAATAACTAGTACACACATGACTGAACATATATATTTAAAAAAATCTATTTCTGTTATAAAAATGAATGCTGTTGAGACCCTCAAAGCAGAGCAGAAAGTATTAATTAGGAAGTGAGAACAAATAAAGGTGTTATAACAATTTCTCAATCTGTTCAAATGGCAGTGGGGGTAATACATAATATTTTAAATCTCTAGTCTAGAGGGAGCATGCCAAACACTTTAAATGCAAAGCTGCAGTAACATAGATGTGAACTCTGGAGAACAATTAAGTTCCTGCAGACACACTTGGAAGTTTGTATCCTAAAGGGAGTCACTGAAAGTGATAGAAAATTGCAAGTCTTTTAATCCAATTACAGCACCTCTTAAATTGTTCCTTAGCTACTTGTGAAGAGGGCAAGCAGATCCCACCATCTCACTTCTGCCACCTAATCCTTTCATCTTTTCCTAGTCTATAGATTTGAGAGAATGGTGGTAAAAGTATTTTTGAATGTGTTTGCAAAATATGAGTCACGGTTTAAGTGATGACCCTAAGGTAAATAAATAGCATCCACTGGTATAGACCTTTTGAACTCTCTGGGTAAGAGAGGGTGGGAGGAATGATCATGGTAAGTACCCATTATATATTCTCATTCATATGTTCTTTATGTTCTCATTGGACTCCTTAGTGCAGTAGCAAGATCTTCCTGATAGTCATCTTGTCTAAAATTTATTCATTTAGAGATTTGGAGTTTTCTGCACTAGTTACTCTGTCATCCACTGGAATGCAACTGATTGTTAGGCTTGCAAGGTTTTGGCTTCCAAGAACTGGCAGACAACTGTAAGTAGTGACCTAGGGCAGACTTCCCCAACCTGGTCCCCTCCAGATTTTTATTTTTTTATTTTTTGCACTACAACTCTCAGCAGCCCCAGCTAGCGTGGCCAAAGCTCAGGAATGATAAGATTTGCCATATTAACATCTGGAGGGCATCAGGTTGGAGATTCCTGGTCAGGTGAGTCTAGTGACTCCTACTTTGCCTGCCTTGACCCCGATCACAAAATTAGTTTCATTATCTAATAATAAAATTTTAGATTGCTAATTTTAGATTTACCATTAAATTTCCTGTTTAGCTTTGAATGATCACTGTAGGATTTATTAGATCTAAATATAGTTTTATGGACTCATGGTTATGGGATTTGTTCTTCAATGTTCTTAATAGTCTAGTGCAGACCTTTTTGGGCCCATAGGGACATTTGTAAGGGGGAGAAAGTATTGTGGGCACCAGGGTCAATGCCAGGCATGCCGGGGCCCTTGGGCACCAGCTGGCCCCGGCCCCTGCATGTATGCCCCACCTACCTACTCTTCCCTTGGTGAATGCTGTGCGCATGCCTGCCATCAACCAAGATGGCAGCCGAGGCTTCCCTAAAGGGCTGATGCCTCCCCCACCCTTTAGGGAAACCTTGGCCGCCATCTTGGTTGATGGCAGGCTTGTGCCCACAGAGCAGCCAGCATTTACGTCAAGGGACAGGTAGGTGGGGCATGCAGGCAGGTGTCCCAGGCCTGCATGGCAGTAGCAGGGGTGACTGGGAACTCCCTGTCGTGATCCATGGCAGAGTCGGGAGCCAACGCTGCTGTAGATCATGGAAGGGAGTGCTACCCACCCACCCTAAGGAGGGACCCTTCAGGGGCCCTCTGCCAGGGCCTGACCTGGCCACCCTCTGGCGCCAGCCCTGCCTCTTACTTGCCTTTTCTCTAAAGTAAAAAGGCCCAGATGCTGTATCTTTCCTTGACATGGGAACTCTTTATATTATATTATTTATTTATCCTAAGGATATTTGGAAGAGGCTAAACATTAATGGCAGCATCGAATTGCAATGAAGATTCCATTACATTTAGTGCTGAATTCAATGAAAGAACTGTTAAACAATTCATCATAGTTGATTAAGGTGCTGATTAAATTTGCATATGAAGTCTAACACTTTGTCTGAAGCAAGAAGTATACTTTTTAGATACAGACAAATTGCAGGAGCCATTTGCTTAGAAAAGGCATTTCCTCTTGTGTGTGAAAGAAGGGGAATGCCGCTTTTAATATAATATTTGTCATCTGCAGATTTTATAAACTTTTATCAGAAAGAATATATATTTAGCAGTTTTGCTTCCTGCTTAATTGGGGAAGCTTTTAAATATGTTAATTTATTAATCCAGCATATGAATTGATTAAATAATGCTGCCCTTATCATTCAAACCATCCATCAGTTTATGAACTCAGTTAGCTAGTGCCAACAGGATTGTAGACAAAATGGGGCAATTTAGAAAAAGAAGGAAACCCCACAGGTTGTGTATGTATAAAAAGCCTGGGGAGGATATAAGAGGGTGGGGGACCTATTAAATTGGTCTGCCCTCGGAGATTAATGGATCCTGAGGGTTTCCAAAAGGCTCTGGGGGATTTTCCGACTGAGAAGACTGGCGCTCCTGTTGAAGCCCTGGTTGAACTGTGGAATATGGAGATGACCCGGGCGGTTGACACGATCGCTCCCATGCGCCCCCTCCTATGTAGAGCTCATACAGCTCCATGGTATACCTCGGAGCTGAGAGCGATGAAGCAAGAGAGGAGGAGGCTTGAGTGCAGATGGAGGCGGACTCCCGATGAATGCAATTATGCCTTGGTAAGTGCCTGCTCTAAGCGATATATAGCAGCGGTGAGGGCAGCAAGAAAGAGATATTTTGCTGTCAGTATTAAGGCATCACTCTCCCGCCCAGCGGAGCTTTTTAAAACTGTACGAGGGCTTTTACATCTTGGCCCTCGGGATACTATAGATTCATCTGTAGCCCGCTGTGAAGAGTTCGCTGGACACTTCCAAGATAAGATCACTTGCATTCGTCGGAACTTAGACTCCAATATTATAGCAGTTGGATTCAATGAAGCATCCAGATCACGGTCTTGTCCTCATTTATTGGATGAGTTTCAGTTGGTGCAGCTTGAGGATGTTGACAAGATCCTTGGACTGGTGCGGGCGACCACGTCTGTGCTGGATCCTTGCCCCTCTTGGCTGGTGAAAGCTGGCAGGACCGGAACCGCCGGCTGGGCCAAGGAGGTAATTAATGCCTCTTTGCGAGAGGGAGTGGTCCCTGACTGCCTAAAAGCGGCGGTAGTGAGACCGCTCCTGAAGAAACCCTCCTTGGACCCAGATAACTTGAACAACTATAGACCTGTGGCGAATGTTCAGTTCCTGGGCAAGGTTCTGGAGCGGGTGGTGGCCGGCCAGCTCCAGGGGCTTTTGGATGACACTGATTATCTCGATCCGTTTCAATCCGGTTTTAGGCCTGGGTTTGGTACCGAAACAGCCTTGGTCGCCCTGTATGATGACCTTTGTCGGGAGAGGGACAGGGGGAGTGTGACCCTGTTGATTCTCCTTGATCTCTCAGCTGCTTTTGATACCATCGACCATGGTATCCTTCTGGGAAGGCTCACGGAGTTGGGAGTTGGGGGTAATGCTTGGCACTGGCTCTGCTCCTACTTGGTGGGTTGTCAACAGAAGATAGTGCTTGGGGAACACTGCTCGACACCTTGGACTCTCCATTGTGGAGTCCCACAGGGATCGGTACTGTCCCCCATGCTTTTTAACATCTATATGAAGCCGCTGGGTGCGGTCATCAGGAGTTTTGGAGTGCGTTGTCACCAGTACGCTGATGACACGCAACTTTATTTCTCCTTTTCATCTTCCTCAGGTGAGGCTATTAACGTACTAAACCGTTGCCTGGCCGCGATAATGGATTGGATGGGAGCTAACAGACTGAAGCTTAATCCAGACAAGACCGAGACGCTGTTAGTGAGTGCCTTCTCTGCCCAGATGGTGGATGTTCACCCTGTTCTGGATGGGGTTACACTCCCCTTGAAAGAACAGGTTCGTAGCTTGGGAGTTCTTTTCGACCCTTCCCTGTCTCTTGAGGCTCAGGTAGCCTCAGTGGCACGGAACACTTTCTACCATCTTCGATTGGTAGCCCAGCTACGTCCCTATCTGGACAGTGACGACCTCGCCTCAGTCGTTCATGCTCTGGTAACTTCTAGATTGGACTACTGCAATGCGCTCTACGTTGGGCTGCCCTTGAAGACAGTTCGGAAACTACAGTTAGTCCAGAATGCAGCGGCCAGATTGTTGACGCGAACCAGAAGGTCCGCTCATATAACACCTGTTCTGGCCCGTCTGCACTGGCTTCCTATTTGTTTCCGGGCTAAATTCAAAGTGCTGGTTTTGACCTATAAACCCTTACACAGCATGGGACTGCAATAACTGGTGGAGCGCCTCTCCCAATATGAAACTACCCGTACACTGCGCTCAACATCTAAGGCCCTCCTCCGAGTACCATCCCATCCCGAAGCTCAGAGGGTGGTGACTAGAAATAGGGCCTTTTTGGTTGTGGCCCCTGAATTGTGGAATGGTTTTCCCGATGAGGTGCGCCTGGCGCCGATGCTGCTATCTTTTTGGCGCCAGGTGAAAACCTTTTTATATTCCCAGGCATTTTAATGTGTACTATTAATATTTATTGATGTATTTTGCTGCTGTTTTGATTTTTGTTTATGTCTGTTTGGTTTGATTCCATTGTATTATTGTATTTATATATTTTCTGATTGTTTTATTGTTATGTACACTGCCCAGAGAGCCCTTGGGCTTAGGGCGGTATATAAATAAAATAAAATAAATAAATAAATAAAACAGTGTTAAGATCACAAATAAACCTATGCCTGTTCCTTTCTTGAACTTTGAATCACCTGTTGTCATATGGGTAGCCCTGCCCACTTGTCAGAAATGGCATGCCAACGGTGGGCCAGCTCTGGTCCATCTCTCAAACTAAAAAAGGTTCTCCACTTTCGGTCCAGAGGCAAAGCATGCAGGAAGAGGATGTTGCTACCCTTACCCCAGCTCCTCACTGCTTGCATGCCTGGAGAGAATGAATGAACAGGCAGTGACAGCAAGGAAGAGAAGCAGCAGGACTAGGAAGATCCAGAGAGAAGCAGTGGTCCCCCTGCAGGGGTTTGGGGATCTGCAGGTGCCCATCTATCCCAACCTCTGATGGCAGCATGTAAAGCAAATGTATTTAGCGACTGGCAAGATAGTATCCTTATTAGCCGCTGACAAAAGATGGAAAAGTAAACAGTCAAGCGGTTTGTGGGGGTATTTATTAATGATGGAGGTTATGAATTTGGAGCGAATATCATCATATAGGGTGCACTCAAAGATGACATGAGAGAGAGTTTCTATGGCGCTGACACCGCAAAGGGATAATCGGTTTGCATACGGGATACGTTTAAATCTCCCTTCAAGTAAGGCAGAGGTAAGACAGTTAAATCTAGCCTTTGTAAAGGCTAGATGATATTTGGGGATCGTGAGAGTTTCCAGATAAGGGGCACTGAGCATAGGCGCAAAGCTCAGACCAAAGTGAATAGGAGAACAGGTCGAGGTGGCTGCGGTAATGGAGCGTTGGAAGTCCATATCGTTGATACGAGTCCGGATAGAAAGTTTAACTGTCTCTGGAGCGTGGGACATCAGATGTTCAATTGAGAGGCCAATACTTGCAAGGTAGTTTGTAAACATTAGGGCCCATTTCGAGGTAAAAGAGTCTTCCCAGAGTAAAGGGAGATAGCCAGTGGATTTTTCATAAGACATTTTAAGCCAGAAATTTAGGGCGGCCATCCATGCTTGAGACTCAAGTGAGACTAGGCCAGATTCTAACCTAAGGACCGCCGCAGGAACGCACCTGGGAACACCAAAAATTTGTCTGAGAAACAAAGAGAGAACTGCCTCCACAGAAGAGTTGAAGGCACCAATCCATAAAGGTACCCCGTAGAGAAGTTGAGAAATAGTTTTGGATCTAAAAACCTTTAGGGCTGCCGGAATGTATTGTCCTCCTTTAGTGAAGAAGAACCTTCGAATACCACTGGCTGAGTTGCGAGCAGTAGAAATAGCCCCTCGGATATGGGGAGTCCAGGACAGAGAGGAATGAAATAGTATACCAAGGTATTTGAAATGAGAGACCTGTTCTATTTTATGGGTATTGATTGTCCATACGTGAGCAGGAGAGTGCTTGGCAAAAGCTAAGATCTTAGTTTTGGAAAAGTTTATAGATAATTTGTTTTCATGACAGAAACTCATAAAAGCTTTTGTTAGGCGTTTGAGTCCTACTTTAGAAACAGAAAGGAGAACAGCGTCATCTGCATACAATAACAGAGGACAATGCAGGTTCGCTAACTTAGGGGGGTGGAAGTCCGGGGATTGACAATAAAGGGACAGATCATTCATGAAAAAATTAAATAGAAGTGGGGCTAGTATGCAGCCTTGTCTGACTCCTTTTGTTGTAGTAATGGGGTTTGTGAGATGTCCTTCACGACTACATCTAACACGAAAGGATGTGTGGTGGTGCAGACGGCTAATTAAGAATCGTAGAATAGCAGAGATGGAAGGGGCCTATAAGGCCATCGAGTCGAACCCCCTGCATAATGCAGGAATCCAAGATAAAGCATACTCAACAGGTAAGTCCGGGTGTCTCCTGAATGCCTCCAGTGTTGGAGAGCCCATCACCTCCCTAGGTAGTTGGTTCTATTGCTGTACTGCTCGAATAGTTAGGTTTTCCTGATGTTCAGCTGAAATCTGGCTTCCTGTAACTTGAGCTCATTATTCCATACCCTGTACCCTGGGATGTTCAAGAAGAGATCCTGGCACTCTGTGTGGCAGCCTTCCAAGTATTCAAAAAGTGCTATCATATCTCCCCTCAGTCTTCTCTTCTCAAGGCAAAACATGCCCAGACTCTTCCGTCTCTCCTCACAGGGCTTTGTTTCCAGTCCCCTGATCATCCTTGTTGCCCTCCTCTGAATCCATTCCAGTTTGTCTGCATCCTTCTTAAAGTGCAGTGTCCAGAACTGGATGCAGTACTCAAGATGAGGCCTGACCAGTGCTGAATAGAGGGGAACTAGTACTTCACACAATTTGGAAACGATACTTATGTTTAATACAACCTAAAATAGCATTTGCCCTTTTTTTGCAGCCACATTGCACTGTTGGCTCATATTCAGCTTGTGATCAACAATTCCAAGATCCTTCTTGCATGTAGTATTGCTGAGCCAAGTATTCCTCATCTTATAACTGTGCATTGAGTTTCTTTTTCCTTGGTGTAGAACTTTGCACTTACCCCAGTTAAATTTCATTCTGTTGTTTTCAGCCCAGTGCTCCAGTCTAGCAAGATCACTTTGAATTTTGCTTCTGCCCTCCAGGATGTTTATTTATTTATTTATTGGATTTCTATCCCTCCCAATTTGTAACATCTGAAAATTTGATAAGCATTCCCTGCACCTCCTGCTTTTCACCCGAATGAACTCCCTGTTACTTGTAACACATTAAAACAATACCAACCATGTGGCATGTTTCTCTGGCTGGTGACAGAGGCCAGTGTGTCCTTTCCTCACTAGAATATGTTCAGTCCCAGGACAACTGGCAGCTGGAACAGGGCCCCTTCTGGAAAATGTAGGTGAAGTTCACTGCAGCTGCTCATTCTCTGACTGATGGCAGGAGCCAAGCTGGTCTTCCTGCCTGCCATGGTATTTTTTTCTGGAAGGAAAAGGATGAAGTATCATCCCTAAGGCAACCTTTCACTTTTGAGTCCCATAGAATTTAATGGGAGGCATTTAAACGTGTGCTTAACTCTATCATTGGCACCAGCGGGATGTAAAAATGCTGAATGTTGGCTAGATTCTGTCGTGTTTACAAGACCTCTGGCTATGTTATATATACTTATTTTCCTTTCAGGACTGTGGCAAGAAACAGACAGAATCATGTTTCTTTATTTAGAATGCTGTTCCTGGGAGTTTTTATGCGTAAAGATAAATTATGCGTTCTTGTGTCCTTGTACGATGTGTGTCCTATAAATGTGCTATATGAAGCCTGCTGCAATATCATTAGTAATGTGCCCATCTGTATTTTTTTGTTCCCTTATAGCTCTTTAATGTTTTAGAAGAATAAGTGCCTCACAAAGTCCAGAATCTGGGATGTGCTTCATTTTATACAGCTGACCATTTCTGAGTAATGTCTCTGGCAATAGAATTCATTGCAGATGGGTGTTAACCCCCTCCCCATTAATGTATTAATGGTATTAATGCACTTCATGGGCCGTTGGCAGAGAACTGTTCGGAAAACATAGTGTGAATTATTTTATGTAGAATTCATGGAGCTACACCATGCTTTGGGAATACTGCTGGTGTGAAAGACATGAGCTATCAGATATTGAATTTTTTAAGATGCGTTTTCAGAAACTATGTAATGTATTCCAGAAAGATGATTGCAAGCAAGTAGTGTGGAGGACAACTGAAATGGGAACAAAAAAAATCAGGGGTATTTGAGGATGAGACAGAAAATGCAAGACTGATATTAATCCTCATAAAATGTAGGCGGCAGTGTCGTTAATCAATGGGATTACAAAAAAGTAAAGATATGTCAAGGCTTTTACTTACAGATGGGAGAAGATGGATGAGAAATTGTCAAGATTTTAAAGGAAGCAAACAGCCTGTGAACATAAAAATAATATGCACATTTAGATTTCATATATAACAGTTTCTAACACTAAACTGAATATTATTTTTAGCACTAAAGAAAAGCAGATACAACTGCAGTATAGCCAATGTGAATGGGATGTGCCTCTACAGCCTGGGAACCTGGAGGCCTGGCTGCTTCAGGCTTCTGAATTGGTTTCTGAAGCCCTATTCAGGTGTAATGCTTGAATAGGAAATGTAAACCCCAGAAGGGGCCACTTCCACGCATACGGGCCCCACCCCAACATCCCATCATGTCCCAGACCCCCCATGGACTCTACCCTGACCTTCCCACATCAGGAGGGAAGGTCTGGAGGGGGGTTAAAAACACATTCAGGAGAATACACTCAGAAGCCTCTGCATGATCAGGTGTCTTGATAATCGTGGTAACAGTAGTTTCTGCCTCCGGGTGAAAACCAGTTGGTGGAATCTATAGTCCTCAGTGAGAGATAGGGATGGCTCATTTGGTGGTTTTTCTGTTCCTTGCCACAGGATTAATTGGTGTTCCTAACATAGATAAAGTGTGATTAGTTGTGATTTGGCAATTTTATATTATTTTGATTCATCTATTGTATTTATTGTACTTTTCTTGTATATCTCTTTTGTGTCAGGCAGTGTTGTTTTATTTGTTAATGCTTTGTTGCTGTTGTGAGCTGCTTTGAGTGCAGCTTCACTGTACAAATATTCACTAATAGGTAAAAACCCTTTCAGTTTAAGAATGTACCTATAGCCCACAGATATTTCTAACTTTAAAAAACAGGGAAATTGGGCAACTATAGTGAATGCACCAGGGGAGCAGGAGACCTGACCTCCTCTCTCAGATATTGTACTACCCTATAAATTTGTCAAAATGCAAACACAATTTGAGTTGGTCTTTCACAGTCCAATCCACTTCCTGTGTAGCTTGGAGGAATTTGGTAACATGTACCTCTGAGCATATGTTGAGTAGTGGCAACACCTGCCATCTCCAAATATTATTTTTATTGTTGTTGTTGATGTTTATTTCTACCCTGCCCTCTGGCCAAAAGGCCCTCAAGGCAGCTTACAAAAAATAAACACAAATATAAAAATACATCAATAAAAACAATACAATTTACAAAAAGCAGCAGTTACAACTTCCAATAAAAATACATTAACAAATCACAAAGTGAAAATCAGAAAGGTAGCAGTGAACTTTGACCAAGTGCTCCTTGCAGTGTTTGCTGAGCTTGAACTTCTCTGGACAGATCTCCACCAGGCTCTGATGGAGAATTATATTTTTGTATGTTTGTTGGTGCTCTTACTTTGCTTCTTTCCTGTGTTACTAATGTTTCTACAGAGAATCTAAACTAGAACATTTTATTTCCCTCATTAGTCATCCTAGAAATCTGTGTCAAATTTATTTTATTAATTTCAAAGCCTTTTTATTGGTCAATGTCATATGATGGTGAAGACAGCCTTTTGTGTTTCAAATTGGAGGTTATGTTCTATTTCTATTTTGGGTTCATTAACAGTGGAATCGGAAACTGCAGTTTGACGTAAAATCAGAGTGATTACAATATGTTGCTACTTCAGCAATGACTCTAGCTATTGGAAAAAAGAGGATGCATGTTTTCAGCCTGCTACATTTAAACAACTTCATTTAAGGCAAGGTGGGCACAGTCAATTAAAAACATAAAGCACACCTAGAATTTTGCTAGAATATATTTCACCTACCACTATTTTATCTTGTGCAAATTGAGACACTCCTGAGGTCCACTGGAGACTATTCTGCAGAAGTCAGTGCCATTATTCCACAATTATGTTTGGAGATTTTTTAGTCTAAATTTTGCAAAGAGTTGCTGTACTTCACATATTCACAGAAATAGAAACAAAAGAAAATGATTTCCTATAGGAAACTTCACTAAAATTGCAAAGGAAATCAGACATATTCAAAGTGACCATCTCAACTATATCAACTGTCTTAATAATGTTGCTTCCTCCCTGCTAAAACAAGATCAGCACAGCATATGTCTTCTTTCTATTATTTGGGCTGATTGCAGGTATTGCCACCACTCACCATATGCTCAGAGGCACATGTTACCAAATTCTTCCAAGCTACACAACAAGTGGATTGGACTGAAAGACCAACCCAAATAGTGTTTGCATTTTGACAAATTTGTAGGGCAGTACAATATCTCAGAGGTCAGGACTCCTGCTCCCCTGGTGCATTCACTATAGCTGCCTAATTTCCCTGCTTTTAAAGTTGGATAGAAATATCTGTGGGCTATCTGTGGGCATTCATAAACTCCAAGGTTTTTTGCCTATCAGTGAGAATGGATTGAACATTTGCATGCTTATTGAGTTCAGTGGGATTTACTCCCCTGCAATCATGTTTGGGATAGGTGAAACTGACCACAAGGGATGGGGAGGGGAGGAGGAGGGAGGGGAGGGGGACAGGTTTGATCATTTGCAAGTTTATTGAGTTCAGTGTGATATACTCCAGTGCAATCATGCTTAGGATAAGTAAAACTGACCGGGGGGAGAGAAGGAGAGGTAGAGTAAGCAGGGGAGGAGGAAGAAGGAAGTGAGGGAGGAGGAAGGGAGAGGAGAGGGGAAGGGGAAAAGCAAGTCTGATCATTTGCAAGCATATTGAGTTCAATGGATATACTCCTATGCAATCATGGTTCGTATAGGAAAAACTGACCATGGAGGAGGAGGATGGGAAGGGAAAGGGAAGGGGAAGGAGCGTATTGGAAGGGGGGAAAGGAAGGGGGAGGGGAGGGCAGGTTTAATCATTCGCATGCTTATAGAGTTCAATGGTATTTACTTCCATGCAATCATGCTTAAGATAGGTAAAACTGACCATGGGGAGGAGGAAGGGAAGGTGGAAGAAGGGGAAGGGAAAGGAGGGGATTGGAAGGGGATGGGGATGGGGAGGGGATAGGTGTGAGAAGAAGGGAGGGTGGGTTTGATCATTTGCATACTTTTTGAGTTCAATGAGATTTATTTCTATGCAATCATGTTTGAAAATGGAAATAGACTGCCTTCAAGTCGATCCCTACTTATCTTGACCCTATGAATAGGGTTTTCATGGTAAACAATATTCAGAGGTGGTTTTACTATTGCCTTCCTCTGAGGCTGAGAGGCAGTGACTGGCCCAAGGCCACCTAGTGAGCTTCATGGCTGTGTGGGGATTCAAACCCTGGTCTCCCAGGTCATAGTCCAACACTGACCCAGGGGAGGGGGAGGGGAGGATATTGGGTGTGTGGGCACTGGGAAGAGGGGAAAACCCTTTTCTTTCCAAAATGAAAACATTGTGAACAGTATCATTGCTTTTCAGCTTTTCCCTCACCTTTTTATTCTACAGCAGGGACATGTAGCTTCCCACCCAAATTTAAACAAAGCTGTCCCTGGCCACATCCACACCAGGCCCTTATTTCACTTTAGGCAGTCATGGTTTCTCTCAAAGAATCCTTGGAAGTGTAGTTAGTGAACGGTGCTGAGAGTTGCTAGGAGACGCCCTCACAGACCTTCAATCAGAGTGGCTGACTGTTAAACCAGTCTGGCCACTGGAGCTCTGTCAGTGGAATAGGAGTCTCTTGTTCTTATTCTTTAGAGGGATTGTACACTACTCAGTTTTATTTGTGATATTGTTTTTATCTTATTTGGATCTAGTTTTTAGGAAGTTTATTTAAAGTTGTCTATATTTTTATTGTTTTATGTAAACTACTGAGTTTTTTGTGATATTGAGCAGCATGTAGTTTAAATAATTAAATAATGCTGTCCTAAGGAAAAACCTTCTCCTGGTATTTGCTGTGTTGTAAATACTAGCTTCAGAAGAGCGATTTTCCTCAGGACTGCAGCAGGGGAGAAGGGTTACATTTTTCCTCCACACCTGCTGTGATCCCATTAATTATCACACATACACACCCAGCTGATGTAATTTGCACTTCTAACATCACATGTAGTTTTGCCTTGAGTTGCCAGGAAAACATGGGAAAGGTGTGAGTGTGTGTAAAGAATAACAATTAAATAGTTCCTCTCATGGAAAATCCATACTGTGAACAAGTCACAACAAAAGGAATAAAAGACAAAGGAGTTATAAAACAAACTGAGCAGATCCATATCTGTTATTCACTAATAGGCAAAAAATCTTGCGGTTTAAGAACGTACCTATAGCCAACAGATATTTCTATCAAACTTTAAAAAGCAGGGAAATTGGGCAGCTATAGTGAATGCACCAGGGGAGCAGGAGAGGTAAAATCAGACTGATGACAATATATTGCTACTTAACCAATGAATCTAGCTGTTGAAAAAAATTAACTTGGCCTGCCCAGGATGCATGTTTTCAGCCTGCTATGCTTAAACTATTTCACTAAAGGAATATATTTCACTCCCACTGTTTTATCTTGTGCAAACTGAAACACTCCTCATGTCCACTGGAAACTATTCTGCAGAATAGTCAGTGCCATTATTCCACAATTGTGGAAGTAAATCAGTAAACCACAATCGCAAAGTAAATCAGACATATTTAAAGTGACTATCTAAACTGTATCAACTGTCTTAATATTGTTGCTTCCTCCCTGCTAAAACAAGATCAGCACAGCACGTGTCTTGTGATTTTACTGAAATATTTTAAATTAAATTAAATTGAAAATACCCTCCATGCCATGGACTTTTTTGGACTTTTTTCTATCAAAGTTCTCATAATCTCTTGAAATTCATTAAAAATCAGCCATTTTCACAGATCACCTGTAATCCTATTACTGACCTTGCCCCATACTCTGACTTTCATCTTCTGCAGTTTAAAAGTTTTTAAAAAATGCCTGGCTGATTTTTAATTAATTTAAGAAATTTTGGCTGGAACTCAATGATAATGTCGGGCATGCTCAGTAAGAACCAACTATCAGTGTTCTAAAAGCCAGACTCACAGCTGCTTGGCTGCCATATCAGGGGGCCACACCCACATCAGACTTTGATTACACTTGAGACAGTCATGGCTTCCACCAAAGAATCCTGGGAAGTGTAGTTTCTGAAGAGTGCTGATAAGAGACTCCTATTCCACTGACAGAGCTCCAATGGCCAGACTGATTTAACAGTCAGCCACTCTAACTGAATGTCTGCGAGGGGAACAGGGCATCTCCTAGCAACTCTCAGCACCCTTCACTAACTACACTTCCCAGGATTCTTTGAGAGAAGCCATGACTGTCCAAAGTGAAGTAAAGGCCTGATGTGGATGTGGACAGCTTTAGTTTAAATTTGGGTGGGAGGCTGCATGTGCCTGCTGTAGAATAAAAATTTGGGTGGGAGGCTGCATGTACCTGCTGTAGAATAAAAAGGTGGGGGAAAATGCTATAAAGCAATGATACTGTTCACAATGTTTTCCTTTTGGAAAGGAAAGGGACTTTCCCTCTGCCCAGTGCCCACCCACCCAATCTTCTCCCCTCCTTTCCCCTCCCCTGGGTCAGTGTTGGACTACAACCTGAGAGACCACAGTTTGAATCCCCATATAGCCATGAAGCTCAGTGGGTGACCTTGCACCAGTCACTGCCTCTCAGCCTCAGAGGAAGGCAATGGAAAACCCCCACTGAATGCCATTTACCATGAAAACCCTATTCATAGGGTCACCATAAGTCGGGGTAGACTTGAAGGCAGTCCATTTCCATTTTCAAACATGATTGCACAGAAATAAATCACATTGAACTCAAAAAGTATGCAACTGATCAAACCCTCCCTCCTTTCTCCTCCCTCCTATCCCCTCCCTCTTGCTCCTTCCTCCCTTCCTTTGCCCCTCCCTCCCCATCCCCATCCCCTTCTTCCCCTCCCCTTCCCATGGTCAGTTTTACCTATCTTAAGTATGATTGCATGTGAGTAAATACCATTGAACTCTGAAAACCTGCAAGCAGCTGAAATAATAGAAAGAAGACATGTGCTGTGCTGATCTTGTTTTAGCAGGGAGGAAGCAACATTATTAAGACTGTTGATATAGTTCAGATGGTCACTTTAAATATGTCTGATTTCCTTTGCAATTTTAGTGAAGTTTCCTATAGGAAATCATTTTTTTTGCTTCTGTTTCTGGGAATATGTGAAGTACAGCAACACTTTGCAACACTAAAAAAAATCTCCAAAAACAATTCTGGAATAATGGCACTGACTGTTCTGCAGAATACTTTACAGTGGACATGAGGAGTGTCTCAGTTTGCACAAGATAAAACAGTGGGAGTGAAATATATTCTAGCAAAATTCTAGGTGTGCTGTATGTTTTTAATTGACCATGCCCATCTTGCCTTAAATGAAGTGGCTGAAACATAGCAGGCTGAAAACATGCATCCTCTTTTTTCCAACAGATAAGAGTCATTGCTATAGTAGCAACATATTGTAATCAGTCTGATTTTACATTAAACTGCAGTTTCAGATTCAACTGTTAATGCACGCAAAATAAAAATAGAACATAACCTCCGATTTGAAACACAAAAGGCTGTCTTCACCATCATATGACATTGACCAATAAAAAGGCTTTGAAATTAATAAAATAAATTTGACACAGATTTCTAGGATGACTAATGAGGGAAATAAAATGTTCTAGTTTAGATTCTCTGCAGAAACATTGGTAACACAGGAAAGAAGCAAAGTAAGAACACCAACAAACATACAAAAATATAATTCTCCATCTTTAGAGGTGGTAGGTGTTGCCACCACTCACCATATGCTCAGATGTACATGTTACCAAATTCTTCCAAACTACACAGGAAGTGGATTGGACTGTGAAAGACCAACCCAAATTGTGTTTGCATTTTGACAAATTTGTAGTGCACTACAATATCTCAGAGAGGAGGTCAGGTCTCCTGCTCCCCTGGTGCATTCACTATAGCTGCCCAATTTCCCTGCTTTTTAAAGTTGGATAGAAATATCTGTGGGCTATAGGTACATTCTTAAACCACAAGGTTTTTTGCCTATTAGTGAATACCTAACTAAATCAGGCTTTGAAGAAGGTTTGGACAACTGTGCTGGAGCATCCAATTGAATCATCATTACATTTTCTGCGCTTAGGCATTCTATGAATATATAGAAAGTGTCATGAGAGAAAGGTAGAAGACTTGCACCATCATAAGCAAATACAGAATTGTGATAGGTGTCAGAAATTAAATTACTTGAATGTGAAGCAGCAACCATGGTTCAGCAAGCAGTTTGGCTACATTTACAAGGACTCTGTCAAAGTGCCCTGCAATATGAATGCAAATACCCCTCCCCCTACCACTCACACACACCTTCTTGTGCCTTTGTTATTATCAGCACACAACTCTTAAGGTTTTCTGTTTTTCAGCAGATCATAAACATAGTAATGAGAAAGTATGTCCTGTCAAAATGACAATGTGCATTGATTCCTCCTATCTTGATGCCTTTGACAGGAGAGCTTATCTAAAACTCAAGAAAACGTGTGCTATATACTACCACTGCTTCATCAATAACTGAAGAAGATATTCAGTGGCAAAGCTGTTTCCTTAACATTGAGTGACATGTTCACAGTTAAATAAATGTAGCTTTAATAAATATTACAGTAATGCCAATCCGCTGGAAAGGAAATATGGCAGAAATGATTGTCATGGCAATGGGCTGTGCTATCCTGTTGCAAGCTAGAACCTCACAGGGTATTAGCAAGGTTTGGCAAGGGGACTGGCTATGTTTATAAAATCAGGACCCTGGTCAGCTCCGTGGGAAGCAGGTTGCTTTCACACATAGGGTTTACCGCATCAGTTTTGCAGATTAAAATGGTAGTGCTTCTGTCCTGATTTCTAAAATTCCTTTCACACTGCAGGACCTGTTGCATTAAGGAACTGTGGGTTTTTCAGCTGATATACCGCATTTTGCACGAATATCTTTCACACTGCTGGGATGAACGTCTTGTTTTTGTTTCTCTCCAGTTATACACATGTGCACTGTAGTTCCTCCATAATTTACTGCATGAGCTAATGTGTGGGAAAAGGAGGAAGAGGAAGCTGCTATCCACACCCATGCCAGAATACTGGTACAATTTTCATCAGGCAAAAAAAAAATGAAGCACACCTAAAGGGCAGGAACACATTGCATGCTGGGATTCGTGTCATGTGAGCAGCTGTAGCTAGCACAAAACTCCCACAATTTTCTTGGGTCCCCAAGCTTGGAATCATTTATCACAGATAATGTCCACTATATTCCACTATATTCCACTATATTTCCAGAACTAGTGTGGACAACATGTGAAAGATCAAATAAAATGCACAAATTACCAGGTAAGAAATAGTCAGAATAACGGAATAAAATGCGATGTGAAAGCAGCCTTAGAGGCATGGTGACTCTAAGCAGATTAAGCATGTTGCTCCAGCAATGGCACAAAGCCAATTTGAGCTAAATAGGTCTGTAAATAGTCCAGTCAAGTGGATCTCTGGATATGCCCCTCTGAGATGTGGCTGTGCAGTTTCTTGCTGACGTTAAGGAGTAGTACCATCAGAAACAGCTCCCCTTCCTGTACTTCTCTTTGTGTGCTACAGCACTGAAAAAGAAAACACCTGCTACCATAAGAATGTGCCATCACTCCGACTGCCCCCTTTTGCTTCAGCAGTAGCTCAACTGGGAACAATTAAGAGCCAAAAGAAATGCTGCCATTGATCTCTCTATAGCCACAATGCTACCACTTATCTTCAAAGGCACATCTACAAGCTTTCTTCATGGATGGCTGCATAAGCAAAAAGGACAAACCTTTCCTACTTATGCCATATTTTTCAATATATCTATGAAAAATGAAGAGCAACTTTAAAAATCACAATGTTTCAAAATACCTACCAAGCACACAGTCCATTGAAAAATAACAGAGGCCACATTTTGCAACAAACGAAGGATTAATGGTTATACTGGTCTTACTCTGGAACCTAACAACATTTACTTGGAAATGAGTTGCCTGAATCATCCACATATCTGGGTAGTATATGATAGGCTTTCTGCATAGATTGGAATTTCTCTGCACTGCTGCAAAATATTTCTGTCAAGTGTTTGCAAAAATGCAATGGTGGGTTCATGTGTCAGTGCTCCATGATGTTCACAGTAGTATTGCATTATTAATTCTGCAAACTTGCCTGCCATCTCTTAGATCATCCAGGTATACTTAAATCTGCCCTCATTATAAGGCTATTAACTCATTCTCTCCCTCCTCCAAATGCATACTACATGCATTTATACTGGGAAGACAATACAGGGAGAGAGCTCCTTCAGGTAACTGGTTCCTAAGTCATTCCGGGCTTTAAGCATCAGCACTATAAACTTCATTTGAAATTGGTAGCATAGAGGCAGCCAGTGTAGGCTATACACAGTATGGCTTCATGGCTCTGACTGACTGAACCAGTCAAAACTCAGCAGGTCCCAAACCATTTGCAAGGGTAGTTCCACATACAGCACATTACAGTAATCTAAAGGGGAAGTTATCAGAGCATGAATAATTGTGGCCAGACTATCTCTGCCTAGGAACAACTGTAGCTGGAGAATCCATTGCAAGCAGAAATAGGCACTTCATGCCACTGACACCACTTTGGTCTCCAGCTGGATCAAGGAACATCTGTTCACCTGTTCCTCAAGGAGAATACACATCCATCCAAAACAGATGGAATAAGGAACTAGGGATGTGCACCTTGCTGTGAACTTTGTGCCACCACAAATTGTGCATCCACACCTCAAGAAGAGTATTTTATGTACGATGACAATGAATTGCATCTGTGCAATATTTTGGAGCAGGGGTGGTGGAGCATTTCTAGGGGACTTCACGTAAAACAGTATCCACAGTTGTGGTATGTGCTATCCTTCTAGCAGTGCACAATGAGGCAAGGGCAGACAAATCTCTGAAAAGATCTTTAAAAGAGCTGGACCATTGCTTGGAGGCAGTAATGGGCTGGATGGAAGCAAATAAACTGAAACTGAATCCCCAAAAGATGGAGGTACTGTGGGTCAGTGGTTCTTGGGTCTGGAAATTAAGAAGAGATAGGTCTGCCCTCAGAGAGGGAGACCCAGACTTGAAAATCACCTACCTGTGGCTGTGGAAATGCCAGTAGATGGTACTTTTCTGATGTCAGAACTCAAACACTGAAGAGGACAAAAAGATGTGCTGGGGCCTGCCAGGAAAGGCTATGGATCTGCCCTTTCATTCCCATGACATGCCCCCAGAACTGGGATAAAACTACATCAGTACTGGAGTAGGGGAAACCTCTCAAAGAAGGAGGGAAAGGAGGAATGATGCTCTTCTTTCCCTTTGGTGTGAACCCAGTAGAACCCAGTATTTCCTGGTTCTTCATCCTTGATTCTCCTTCCCTGCCCCAATAGCATTGTTCTGCTAGCCTGGATCCAACTTTTCAGGTTTATATATTGGCTGTTCTCAAATGAGTGCCCATAACAACTTTATGTGCATCTTCATGTAAATATAGAGGACCATATAAGCTTATCATACCTGGAAATTAACTTGAGGTTAAATGGAGAATGTGCTACCACTATTTTACCATTGCCACTACTGCTATCTGATAATTCAATTAATTCTTTTTTTATGATGGTAATAAAGTTTGGAATAACTATAGCATCTCACATCCAGTCATGAGGTTAACGAGTGTTATCAGTATACCAAGGTTAAAGTACTTTTGCAGGATATGGGGAAGAATGTCTTCTTATAGATTAATTTCCTTTCTATCCAGAAGCATCATAATCTGCTACTCAAAGTATTCTTTAAACTTCCCAGAAAACATTTTATAGACACTTCCATAGCTGTGATTTACAGACTTGTAGTACAGAGTGCACCTATGTGCATTTCATGTACTTAGTGATACTAGGGTTGCCAGACTCAGGGCCTGAGACTGATTCTGTATCTTTAGGAGAAGAGAAAGTCAGCCAAGTGCAAGTGTTCTGGCAACACTGTAATGGGAAAAAACACAAGGTGGAATTCTCCCTTCCACCTGCACAACTTTTAAAGATACAGAAGACGTCTTGGAGGCTGGGCATTTTCACTAGTATGTACTCTTAATCAAGTGTTTGTGTTCACAATCAACAACCCAAGTGGGTTGTTTACCTTGTAAGTATTCCATGTGGACTTTGATCCTTGGTCAGCAAAGGTCACCTCTCGAGTAGACCATTTCATTGTGCTGTTTACACTTTCCTAGACTTCATTGTTAAATACAGTTTAGGAGCAAATGACTACTGATCTGATTTGGTGATTTTAAATAAAAGGAGATTCTTTTATTTCTTTCTGCCATATCATCTAGATGATGATGATTACATTTATATGCCACCTTTTCTTCAAGGAGCTCAAGGTAGTATTCATTGTTTCCCCCATCGCCCTTTTATCTTCACAGCAACTCTGTGAGTTAGGTTAGGCTGAGAGGTGGTAATGGACCCACCCAGTGAATTTCATGGCTGAGTGAGCATTTTAACCTTGGTCTCCCAGGTTCTAGTCCAACAGTCTAACCACTACACCACACTGGTTCATAACTGGATCAAAAGGGGGGTATAATAACTTTTATAGATATTGCAGTAACGAAAGCAACAACATTTAGCAATGAGTAGATATTTGAGAAAGAAATAGAAGAATCAAAGATAACACTCAGCTATAAGCTTGAGGGACAGAAAGAGTAGAGCTACCTAGCAGAAGAAATAATCAGAGGGGGAAAAGAAGATATGGTGAGGAAGAAACAGAATTCAGTTTTAAGAAATGAGAAATCACCCAGTTTAGGACAAAGGAGTGAGCTCAAGCAAAGAACTGAAAGAGCTGGAAACTGGTATAAAAATGTAATTCATTTACAACAAGGATCCTCCTATCACTTTGTGGCATGAAGAAACAGCAGCAGGAGTAGGAGGTAAGTGATGGTATATCCTTAGTCCAGAATCAATACAAAGTTCTTTGTTGCACTGTGTGGTGTTGGAGAGCATGGCTTTGGATTCAGACAGAGAGAGCAGTCAGACTTCTCTGCTTCTTCCTAGTTCCACATCAAACTAAACTAAACTCAAAAGCACACAGGCTACCTCTTGGCCTTACCCGGGTGTGTGTGGAGATCTACCCTCCGAACAGCATCCCTGGCCATTTGTTCCTATGGCAACACATCTGCTTTTGACCAAGTCTTTAGATATGTTAATGGGGGCACTTGAGAGGTTTGGCTGTACCTATTAACTTAACAAATATGCTGGCTTGACCAGTTCAGCAGGTTCCTTCCAGATACAGAATTACAGGCTTGGAAGGTACCAACAGATATCATCCATACCAACCCCCCAATCCTATAACAACTACGGTTCTCCAACACTGAGTTAGACTGTGCCTGTATGCCTTTGATCAAATGCCTATAAAATGAGGACCAATTTTTTCACATGGCTACTCAATGATCATCTGATGAAGGTGAGACTGGAACTGAATGTAATCTTGTTCACACACTTAGCCTCTACTCTAAGGCAGTCAAACCACCGAACCACAGTTCTGCTTTCCTCCAACACTAGGCCTAGTTACTCCACAAACCTTTTTCTCCAAAGCAATTAGAAGCCAGGATAGTCTGAAAGAAAATATTGATTTCTTATATCCCTTTCCCCTGAATTCATTTTCTGTCTCCATTGTAAAGATGTACATTGTCAACTCTTTGTACCAACTTCATTTTGCCCATGGAACTTGTTAGTGATTAGGTCTGGTTTTGAAAATGTGTGATGTTTTTACCAACACAAGAAATAATATTATGTCTCTCTGGCTAGAACTATGGTCTGAGGTTGAAGAAAACACTCCCCCAAGAGGGCTGACTAATTGTCCATTTTGTCTGACATCTATTTCCAACTGCAGCCTCATGGTAGATGTTTCTGAGGATGATGAATAGCTTTACTGCACAGGACACATAGTCCTGTGCAACAGTGCAAAAAAGAAAAAAATCCAGAATGACTGGGTAAATGCAGTCTTGGCAGAAGTTGAAAACAGTAGAAGATAGCTATTCCAATGCAAGATGTTTATCATGATTATATAGTCATCATTATGTTTCTAATCCTACTTTTCTAAAAACAAGGATAAAATAATTGTACCACTGATACTGAAAATTTCTTATAATGAATTGCTCTCTATATCACAAGCATCTCTTAAAAAGCCATGAAAATCTCAGTTGGGTATCTATTTGCATCTGCAGGATTCTGGATTCAGGTTGTATCAGAATGGATCCATCATTACACAAACTTATCTCCCCAAATTTAGCTTGTAAAGAGAAGGCGAAAATTGGAAGCAATGAGCACTAGCAACAACAGAAGCCTCATCTCGAAGTTTCCAGGCATGCTGGCAAGTATGAAGGTTCCTGAGCAGTTGTTTGTTGTCACCTAGAACTCTGGGAACAATTCTGTCCTCATGCACAGTGATATTTATTGGGGAGGGCCATAGCTCAGTGGTAGAGCACCTGCTATACATGCAGAAGGTCCCAGGTTCAATCTCTGGCAGAGCTGAGAGATACACATGCCTGAAATCCTGGAGAGCCACTGCCAATCAGTGTAGACGATACTGAGCTAGATGGACCAATAGTCTGAGTAGGTGTAAGACAGCTTCCTGTTTTCCTAAGATGTACCTTTATTTCATTTTTCTTTCTGATGTTTTCTGTAAAACTTGTATACCATTACTTATTTGGGATAAGCCCAAATTGCCATTCAGGAAATTTTCTGTGGTGTCAAGCAGCACTCCTCTCTTTTGATGCTATCTCTGTGATGAGGAGGAAAATATGCACCTATTGATTTATATTGCCCTTTCTTGCTCCTTTTCCAACTGTCTTTGGACGGATGCAGCCAGTTACCAGGAGGAGGGGGTGGAAATAGTGCAGAAACAGCAGCACAGAGTAGAAATATTTCTGAACAGGATTTTTTAAAAAGGAACATTCTTACTATCAAAGTGGGGTTGTGGTGGCTGTTTTGTAGAAAACATTTCTATCTTGTATTGTTTGCCTGGAAATTGGACAGGGGGGATATTCAGCGCAGTGCTAGTACTTAAATATATTCTCAGTAACTCTAGCTACCTCTAGGACCAAAGGGAAATGGTTTAATTTACACTTTTTAATGCTAGCTTGATATTTCTTCCTACAGAATCATGCATTTTAACTGGGTGATTCCCATCTTATCACCAGCACTTTTTTTGTTTTATGTTTAGATGGTATCACACCATTCCCTACAATAACTTTAATTTCATCATGATAACAAAAAAGGGAACATTTTTTTACAGAAGCAAGAAAAAAAGGGTCAAATTAGTATGTTGACCTACTCTTTATTGGATATAGGGAATGTTCACTGTTTTTAACCTCAGCTAACTAGTCTACATGGCACATGATGTTCTTAGACCTCTCTGGAGTTCTACTCAGTTCTTAAAGATATATAGCACCATATTCTAAGTAAGTGGGTACATTTATCACCCTAGATATTGCTGTGTCTTCTAGAGGGCCATTGAAAACAACAGCTCATTATTTGTGTTAGGACCGCTGAAGTAGGGAGAACTGCAGGAGAATTCCTTCATAGTCCCAGTTTCATTGGCTGAATTATCAGCAATTTACAAACCATTTACCTAATTAATGATGCTGCTGCCCAGGCAAGTTCATGAAGTTGCTTATGCTGACAATTTCTCTCATGCTATCTGGAAAAAAAATCCTACAGCTGAAATGTCTTGGAAAATAATGTTTTTTTTAAAATGTTCTTTTTCTAACACCTCCTCAGTGGTTGAAAATTTTCAGTTCTCCCCTGCAAAAGATTTGATGAAATGCCCTCCCCAGGGTCTCCATCTGTTAATTTTGGGTTCAGCTGTGGATCCTATTTTAATATTGTTAATATTTTAATACTGTAGAAGGATGCAATTCACACATTCCATATTTTAACTTACAGATTGCCTTACTGCAAAATGTGATGGTGACCACTTCAATAACTTTTGTAAAGGATTCAGCCAATTCATGGAGGACAGTTATTGCCAATGAAAAATAGTCATTATAGCTATATGAAAGTTCCATGTTTTTAGGCATTAGACCTCTGAGTTTGATTTATTATTTATGAAGAACATTTGTAACCCACCCTTCTTCTCAGTGGATTCCAGACTGGGGCATTAAAATAGTCATAAATAATGAAAAAACTAATTTGTCCCCAAAAGCCGTTCCTCTGCCTGGGATAAATTGAAGACATCTTTATCATCTGGCTTGGACAGGAAGCACTTGTGCAGTTCCATCAGGACTTCAGAAACTCTCACCCAACCATCAACCTGAATCTAGACCAGTCCACACAAGAGGATCATTTCTGGACACCCCTTAGTAACTATGACATGATATAAATGTCATAAAATGTCTCCTCTTTCTATATTATGATGTCTCATTGGATGGAAGAATTAAATTTAGTAATTTAGTTCTTCCCTACTGAAATCAATTGGAAATGTTTTAACCTTGGCTGGATTGTGTTTCATAGTTTCTAACATTGGCTCAGTTGGAGATATTAATTAGATTCTTTTGTGTAAAATCAGTTAATTAGGAAAGTCACTGAGGTGATTTTAAAAAAGACCATATGAGAAACATTTGTGTAGCTTACTGACAAGTAGTTCTTTATATTCCAGTCTGTTTACTCTCAGAAGAGGCAGCCCCACATTTTGTGCCACAGTTGGTTACTGGACAGTTGTCTATGATAAGCTAAAAGATGAGGCTTCTAAAAGTAATTAACTTTCCTGGAGGATAAATTTCATTCCACTGTTTCCCCATACTAATGGAGCACTTTGATGTATCATTGAAACAGTCCATTCTGAACCATTTCTCTTCCCATTTCATAAAATATAACTCATAACCAAGAAGCTTATATCAAGAATGGGAAAATACATCTTCATGATATCTCACATCATCCAAGGACTGACTGAAGGAAGAAGGTGTATAAAGCACATGAAGCATGTGCTCATCTGACAGGACAGTATATCAGAAAGTTGTAAAAGGGATGATAGCTTTCACTGAAGCCTATGGAAGACTGTTTATCCAAATAACATTCTCTCCTTCCTATGTTCCTTTGAATCCTCTTTGTATTTTACTGTTGTCAACACCCTTAAGTACACAGCCTAGATAAGGCTGTGTGTCCAGTGTTCCAGGTCATCTTGTATGCCCATGTATCCCAGAGTTCAATCTGACAGGAGGAGGCTATCAGGAAGGAGGAGGAAAATACCACAAAAAGAAAAAGCACACTGTATCTCACTAGCTCAGCTTGTGTGGGTGGAAGACTAGGAAGAACTAAGAAGTGCCAGTGTGGCATAGTGGTTAGAGTGTTGAACTAGGACTGTATACCACCTTGAGCTCCTCGAAGGAAAAGTGGGATATAAGTGTAATAGTAAATAAATAAAATGACTCAGAGCATATTTTGATGAACCGTTCTGTGATACTGAAACCTACGTATTGCTGCACCTACAAATGATGATCAAATGAGAGAACTGCATGGAGTTCAGAAAAAAAATTGAGGAGGAAATTAGGGGAGGTTCTCCTAAAACTCCTCACAATTTAATAATAAAATAAAAACTAACTCAGCAGGGAAGACATCTCCTGTTACAGGACCCTCAAACACAAACAGGTTTAGAAGGCAGAAAGGATGGTCAGGGAACAAAGCTCTATTTATTTATTTATTTATTTATTTATTTATTTATTTATTTATTACATTTATATACTGCCCCATAGCCAAAGCTTTCTGGGCTGTTTACAGCATGAGGAGAGACTGAAAGAACTGGTTATTTTTGGTTTTGAGAAGAGAAGATTGAGGGGAGATATGATAGCATTCTTCAAGTACACAAAGGGGGGGCAGGATCTCAATCATCCCAGAATACAGGACCTGGAATAATGGGCTCAAGTTACAGGAAGCCAGACATTGGCTGAACATTAGGAAAAACTTCCTGTTTGAGCAGTACAATAATGGAACCAATTACCCAGAGAGGTGGTGGGCTGTCCAACACTGGAGGCAGGTATGCATTAAGTTGGATTCCTGCATTGATCATGGTGTTCAGAACGTAAGAACATAAGCTGGATCACGCCAGTGGCTCATCTAGTCCAGTATCCTTTTCTCACAGTAGTCAACCAGATGCCCATGGGAGGCCCACAAGCAGGATCTGTATGCAAGAGCACTCTCCCCTCCTGTGGCTTCTGGCAACTGGTTTTCAGAAGCAGATTGCATCTGGTTATGGTGGCAGAGCACAGCCATCATGGCTAGTTGCCATTGATAACCTTATCCTCCATAAAAGTGTCTAATCTTCTTTTAAAATCATCCAAGTTAGTGGGCATCACTGCTTCTTATGGGAGCAAATTCCATAGTTTAACTATACTCCATGCGAAGGACTTTCTTTTGTCTGTCCTGAATCTTCCAGAATTCAACTTCATTGGATGTCCACAAGTTCAAGTGTTATGAGAGAGGGATAAAAACTTTGTGTGTGTTCTCCAAGGTGGAGAACTGGCTTTGCTCAATGGGCCACCTCTGGCCCTCTAGTTATCAACTGGGTTTCTGTATTCTGTGAGATTGTACTGAGTCCATCAAGGACAAAACGTTTCCACCTGCCCTGCCTCACCCCTCTGCCTGGACCTTTAAGGAGGAGTTGCAAGGTATTGAGAGGTATTGCTGCAAGGGTGAGACTGCACTGGAACCATCAGGGACAATCTTTCCCACCTGCCTTGTCCCCTCAACCCTGCTCTTTCTGACCTCTTTCTGGGGACTGGATTTTCCCAGGAAGATGAATGTATTTGGGTTTTATTTGCTGCTGTTGTTGCTTTTTTAAAATGTTAAGATTTTGTTGTCTTAAATTTTTGTGAATTGTATTGTTCATTTCTGATTAGTATTTTATATTTTTTGTGAGCCGCCTTGGAGGTCTTTTTGGCCAAAAGGCAGCATAGAAATAAACCATAACATAACATAACATTAAAACTTCTATCTACTTCCTCCATGCTATGCATAATTTTATACAGTTCTGTCATGTTGCCTTTTCTCTAAACTAAAAAGTCCCAGATACTGCAACCTTTCCTCATAGGGGAGTCACTCCATCCGCTTGATCATTCTGGTTGCCCTTTTCTGAACCTTTTTCAACTCTACAGTATCCTTTATGAGGTGAGGTTACCAGAACTGTACATAGCATTCCAAATGCGGCTGCACCATAGATTTATACAAATAATATTATGATGTCAGCAGTTTTATTTTCAATACCTTTCCTAATGATCCCTAGCATGGAATTTGTCTTTTTCACAGCTGCCACACACTGGGTTGACACTCTATTAATCTACTATTCTATGACTCTATGATTCTAAACTTCTTTTCCTAACCATATATTGACGCATGAATGGTTTCACAATACAGAAAGCTTACTGCTGTATGAATTTAATAAAATACACTTTCACATAGATGTATTTTTGTTGGCTAGGGCAGAACTAAGAGTGCAGGAAAGGCATTCACAATGTCCCATAACTAGATTAGATTCTATAACAAGATTAGATTAGAGTCTATAACTAGATTAGATTAGGACTATAACTAGGTTAGATTCCAGGTAATTACTAGAATAAAATTTCACAAGTTATAGAATTACCCTTTTACAACTCACTGAATGAAAATGGTGAATATAAGTTTAGGAGTCAACAATCCAGAATAAATTATTACACTAGAGAATGTTTTCACTAACAAACCAGTACTGCACTGCATCACTTCAGAGGTCAGTTGACAGCTCACATGACTGAATTTTCACCCAATCAAAATATGTATATTCATATTTTAAAAAAGAAAAAGAACCAGGGATCAGGGAGAAAACTAGGCTAGCACCCTTCTCTCTGACATTGAACTGGAAACATGAAGGTGGAGTTTGCAAAATATTGACACTGCTGATGGTATAAGTGGTCAGGATTAATTTGTCCATGGTATAAGGGATTTCTAACTGGTCAGGAACAGAACATCAAACACTTATCACCCCAGTTCTATATTCTGCATATAAATATTGCCATTTACAGAATATTAGCCTGCTATGATTTTTTTTACCAAATTGGTCACATCACAGACACCACATTATATCCAGCCTACATTTTGCTGCATTTTTATGTTAATAGGATGATAATCAAGTCAATATCTGCCCTTGTTTCATGTTTACTGTCGGCAGCTAAGCTAGACTTAGCTAAAAATTAGAATTTCTCCTTTGTCTTCCAGTTCTCCAATGGTTTGACAAAGAGTGGTATTTCCAAAATGACACAATGATTACAATTCAGGGTTAGTATGTACAGAGCTAAACCAGAGATCTTTCTGATAATCTGGGTCCATTCATCAAAGATCTTGATAGATTAGCAGCAATGCCTGAGTGGGGAAATATTACCCATGTGATTAGTAGCCTTGTGATTTCAACATTGTAGCTTACTTTCACTAGATCATTTACCCTCTTCAGGCATAATGGGTGCTATTCAGTGCTAGTTCTATTCAGAGCATATACACTGAAACACCAATTTGGATAGCTTTAAAAAAAAGTTTTTAAAAAAACCCACAAAATTTCTATACCACTTGATTGTACAAAGCTTATAAGCAGTTTACCAAAAAAAAAATTATCAGTAAAAAGTTACAAACAAGAAATTAAAAAATTGTTAAAACAATTAAAACAACAACAATCTAAAAAGATAAGACAAACTCATAGAGGATAAGACTACCAATGTCTATTAGCCATGATGGCAATGTTCTAATTCCACTGTCAGAGGCAGTATGCTTCTGAATACTGTTTGCTAGGAATCACAAGTGGGAAGAGTTCTATTGCACTCAGGTTCTGCTTACTGGCTTCCCATGGGCATCAGGTTGCCCACTGTGAGAAAAGAATGCTGGACTAGATGGACTATTGGCCTGATTCAGAACACTCTTCTTATGTTCTTGTGAGGGAAAATGTTCTAAAAACAGCACAATTGACAGGCAAAGAGAGACAACTTTCTAACACTATGGAAGCGCGTTCAGGCTCCAGTCCTTGTCATAGTTCTGTGCGTAAAAGCCAACTGATATAATAGAATGATGTATAGTTAAGAAATAAAGGGGGGAAACTGTCATCACCCATTGAATGCAGGACTTAGAACTGACTAATTAACCTGCGACCACTTTTCCAAACTCACATTCAGTAGGGAGAAATGACGATGTGCAATTACGAGCACAGCACCAAAGAGCCTTAGCTATCCCAAGATTAATTAATAGACTAAAAGGATATTGTCCTGAATTATGATGCATTCCATAATGCATGACATAGCATGTGTCATCACAAAACATTCCATGTTAATTACTTCACCATAATATATCTCAGACTCATGGGTGGTTGTTTTCATATTAGGAATGCATGTGTTGGCCTGTGCTAATCTTTCTTCTTACAGGCTTTTTTGTCACATTTGGGGAGAAAGAGCATTGCAGGTAAAACACATCCCTGAGTGAAGAAGGTGGAGTTTTTTGGCGGTGATGCTTTCAATACTTCAATGGAATCTATTACAAAATGTGATCCTATTTACATACATAGTAGCCCCTATTTAAGGAAGGAATCATTGCTAAGTGACCATTCAGATTGGTATGACAAAAGGCAGGGAGGTGGAGCCAGAGCCAAGACAAGCAAAGCCAACTAATTTTGTCCCTATCATCCTCCCTGTTGAGTACTATAAGGACAACAAAGAGACTAATGAGGAGGGAGCTAACTACCATTGCCATTGCCTGCTGGACTGGTTGTTCCATGACTGTTTGTAAGAGGCAGGTAGGTTGGTGGCGCAGGGCCTTGTTTATCCTAATGCACTAGCCTCTGCTGGCTGGAGCAGACACTTTTCATGCAGAGGGTACCAAGTATCTCCAGTTAAAAGGCTCAGGTAGCAGGTGATGGGAAGAACCTCTGTCTGAGATCCTCAACAGCCACTTTTGTGGACAATATTAGGCTAAGCAGGCAATTAGTTTGACCTGATTTAAGGCTGCTTCCCATCCCTACATATCTGAAATTAGAGGAAGGGCTTCCAGTGAAGCCAGAATCCTAGATTTTGCCTTTTCAGAAAATAGCTGCAGAGCACTTTCAAGAGAATGCTGGTCACTCAGGAAAAAAATTGTTGAAACTTGAAGCAGGTTATTTAGAGGCCAGGTAATGGCTCCCTTGAAAATACCACCCATTTTTAAACAGTTTTGACAGCTTTGCCATTGTTCAAGATTAGAAGTCAGAGTTGCATAATGTTACTTTTCATGTCAAGATATCCTCCCCCACTTGCTTCCTCATTTAATGCAGGCTTTATGCCAAAATTGTCTTCTACGTCTGTTATGCCAGATGTCACCCTTTTGCTCTATTGGCAGATTTTCTTTTAAGAGTGGCTGAAGTCCCAGTTAGTGAACACACATTCTTATCAGGCAAAAAGACATTATTAATAACATCTTTTGTATTCTTGAGTAACACCCACAAAGCCTGAGGGGCATTGTATGCACCTACTACTACAGATTTAAAAACAAAAACCTTCACTCTTTGTGAAGAGTTACTAAAGGCTATGTTGAGTTTGAGAGGATCACATCATGAATTTCCCCTTCACTTGAACAATAGAGATAGTCACTGACTGAACGCCAGAAATGATCCAGACAGTGGGGTATGGTGGAGCAGCTGATATCTTGTCTCCCATTGGTTCAACACTATTGCTAACTAGGGATGTAAGAAGGGATTGCTTTCCACTCTGTATTTGTCACATGCAGCACCATTGCCATTCCGCTACAATAACTATGTTATTCATCTCATTGTTCATCATGTCATTATGTTATTTCATGCTATTTACGTCAGTGCAAAGGGAACACAAATGGTGCTGGTGGTGGTGGGGAACGTAATCAATTACATATTGTCTGCAGACTGAAAGAAATAACAGTGAATACCACTCATATTCTCTGGATTGATTTTCATTCCGGACATGAAACAAATAAGCGAACGTTGGCGGTTTCCACTCCCATTTCATTTTTTCTCAGATTTCTCTGACATCCCTATCACTACCATGACATACTATGTGTAGCAATAACATGAGTCCCATTGTAGCCCCTCTGTAGGTGCATGCTAGTTGTGCGTGTGACCACCACACACACACACAAAACACACACACCACACACACCATAAAGCACACAAAAACACTAGAGCATGGATGGACCCTTGTCAGCTTGCATGCTGCTGCATCATTCACACAATGCTGTTCTGGGGCACTGGCATCCAGATGTAGCAGGAGCCCCAGGTGAATTTTCCTGCCTGCCAGCCTGGAAGAAGAGGGTGCTTCTTCTTTTATTTATTTATTTATTTATTGCACTTGTATACTGCCACATAGCTGAAGCTCTCTGGGTGGTTTACAGCAATCAAAAACATTAAAACAAATATACAATTTAAAACACATATTTTAAAAACAATTTAAAACACAATTTTAAAATTTAAAACAATATAAAACACATGCTAAAATGCCTGGGAGAAGAGGAAAGCCGAAAAGATAACAGTGTTGGTGCCAGGCGCACGTTGTCATGGAGATCATTCCATAATTTTGTCTGTCTCTGCCCCCTGCATCCAGCCACTTCACACTTCACAACTCAGTTCTTGGGAGCATGGGATGCACTGGTGGGAAGGGGGTGTTATCTTCTCCTCCCTCTGCATTGCTGTGTTGGTGCCTCTTCTGCGTGCACAGCTTCCCATGCCATCAGTCCCTGCCCAGCAAGGTTGCCCCAGGAGCCCCTTTGATAACGTTACCTGCCACGATGGAGATGAATGGAGTAGACAGGAAACAGGAACGAGCACTGCCTTCTGTGATGGCATTGGTGACGGTGAAGGGCTCAGAGAACATTGGAGCAGAGCATCGTGCTCCTTTCTATTCCCAGAGAGGTCCAGTGGCAGATTAAGGCTCACGTAGCAATGAGAGAAGCTCAGGGTGAGTAAAAGAGTACATATATTGATTTCATTCTTTCTTTTACATTAAATTGCCTTAATAGGTTTTAAGATGGAGCAGTATGTTTTATATACTGCTTGTAAAACAGGCTTGCATATAAAACAGAAGAGGTCAGGCCCATTTCATGATGGAAGGAAGAAAGACTGGATAAAATCCCTTTTTATGGTTGAAAATGAAGCTTTTTTAAAATAATAATAATATACAATACCTAACCAAAGGTTTTTAAAAATCTGGTTACCAATCATATCCACATCTACCGACAGAAATGTCACACATTTTATATAAAATACCCATAATTAGAAGCTATCATGATGTTGGATTGGGAGGCATGTCTAGAACTGTTTAGAAGATTTGAGAGCTCCAAGGAATTTTGGATGTAAAAGCAAACTGCCTGATTGCTTTTGGTAGCAACAGCAGGTAGTGAGGAGGTCTAAATACAGTTGTACAGTTTGATTTGGGCTTCACTCCAAGATCATTTGGATCAGCCACTGAGCATTACATTTACATGAGGCAATGTGTCAGGGAAACAGGCACAATCCTCTGAATGTAGGAGAGCTACTATGACCTCATAAAGTACAACAGAAAGAAGCCAGCTCCTGTGAATATGTGTAACCAACCCAGCCTTGATCAGCAAACTTTATATGATGTGTGACTAATAGCTCTAGTTCTCAGCATATGAAGTTCTTGGCTACCCCAGGCAACTCTGTCAACCAAGAAACGGATGTACCCTTTCTTGGGAAACTACCAAGCTTTCCTTTCTTCATTTTTTGCATGTTTTTAGTGATGTAGATTAACCATCATCTGATTCCAGGGGTCAATTCCTCTCCCAGGCACACTTTTCATTCTGCAGTTTACACACAAGTAGACCCACAGGGTAGTCCAACTAGGACATTGTCACAAACTATCAACTTTACAACATTTGAAGATGTTGTAATTTTATCCAGTTACCACTTACCATTTTCCTTCTGGAAACAAAAAACCACTGGGGTCAAAATATACCCCAGGAATTCATTGAATTTAGCCATTGGGGTCCATTTTGATCCCAGCCATTGTTAGTGGATTGGGATTTGTACCAAAGTGCACAGGAATCAGATTACTCCTTCCACCTTTGCAAGGACAAGCAAGCTTGCATCCACATTACAAACTCACATAACAATGCAGTAAACAAACTTGCAATCACATCTCCAAGGTCCCACTGTTGCAGAAGGACACACCTATGGCTCTTGAAAGAAGAAAATAAGGCTTCTGTAAGCAAACTAGGTTTTATTTTACAATTGGTGGGAATTATAAACTCCTTTCTTTGCCCAAGCTCCCCCCCTGCCCAATATTCTTGAAAAAGTATGCCAATTTAGCCAGGCATACCAGGCAAGTTGCAGGCTGACTGGCTGCATTTAAAGCAGCATATTTTCCCCCTTTCCCCAATCTAGCTGGGCATCTCCAGGAACAGTCCATCACAGAACAACTAGGGATATCATCAGAGAGCATTCTGGGCCAAAAGTTTTCTTGCAGGTTCATTAATGGGGTCAGATTACCAGTAGCATATCCATATGTCTGTAGTGACTGAACATTCTGTGCAATGCATTACATGAAATATTTCATCAGTATTTATCCAGGGATAGTCTGACCACTGTAGCCCATGCATTGGTAACCTCACAGCTGGATTGCTGCAATGTGCTCTCTGCGCGGTCACCCTTGGGCCTTGTATGGAAGCATCAGCTGGTGCAGATTGTTGATTGGGGACAGATAGATAACATGTGACACAATTATTAAAATATCTGCACTAGTTGAATTAATTTACAAACCCTGAACAACTTAGGCCCAAAGTACTTTAGGGCCTGTCTGAATCCTTTTATCCCAGCTCGATCACGGAGATCATCTGTAGGAGCGTTGCTGGTTGTCCTCCAAGTTGGTGAGGCTCATCTGATGTCAACATGAAACTTAGCCTTCAGGGTTATTGCTGTAGTCTATGGAATGCTCTTCCAATAGAGAGTCAGCAGGCACCTTCAGTATTAATTTCAAAATGTTTGCTGAAAACTTTTCTATGCTGCCAGGCTTATGCAAGCAATGAAAGAAACATTTCTTTCTGTTACAGGTAGCCAGTGATCTGTGATTTTGGTTTTTATGTAGTTTTATTGTATACATATTTTCTGTTCAGCACCCTGGTATCTTTTACTAAATTGCCACATATAAGTATTTTTATAAACAAATAAATATTTTATTGCATCCAGTAACTTGCATAGCTTGCTTCCACCTAATATGAGCATGGCCATGTGTAACTGAATAAATGCAAGCTCTGTGGATATCCACTAGATGTGCCATTTGCTCCACCTGGGAACAATTAAAACTACTGCGTTTATTGTCTAATCTACTTACATTGGACAGAACATAGCATGCATCCACAATAAGAGTTATGCAGCATATTTGCAACAGGTAAATTTCAAATTTTATTTTCCAGGAGCATCTAAAACTGTTAATTAGAAATATGTTCGTCCATCAAGGAAAATGCAGCACTTACCTTGCTCGTGTGCAGAATTACACTTCAGCAATGTAACTGGTATTTTGATGCTATTACTCAAATGCAAGAAATACACAAGGTATGAAGAAAAAGGAGGGCTTTCTCTGTGGTGGTATCCCAACAGTGGAATTGTTGTTGTTGTCATCATTGAAAGCCAAGTTACATGACATAAAAACACAATTAAAACAGTAAAAAAAAACCACAACCCCACCCATAACCGCAAAAATCAATAATCCACACATTACAGGGATGACACCAACATCATTTCTTCACTTTCCAAAGGCTAGGGTAAAGAGGTGCATCTTCAGCAACCAATGAAAGCTGTAAAGAGATTATGCCAGATGAAACTTTGTAGGAAGGGAGTTCAACATTCTTGGGGCCATCACTGAGAAAGCCCTGTCATGATTGCTGCCCTCTGATCATCTGAGCATGGCAGATCCATCATGAGGACCTCTCCCATAAGGCTTAATCCTTGGACTGGTCTATTTGGAATGGTTCCCCTCCTGAGGCAGGTACACCTTGCACTGACACTTTATTCTTTTTGGTGCCAAATAAAAATCATTTATTTGCCAAAGCATTTTAAAACATGCTGTTTTTAGCTGATTGAACGGTTTTATTCATTTTTATTGTGTTATATTGTTAATTTGTGTTATAATGAGTCTGAAATGTTAAATGTCTTTATATGTCACCCTACAATCAATTTTTGGATGAAGGGCAGTTATAGTTTTTCTTAAATAAATATTTAAAAAATGGTATACTGAACGAACCCTGCAATAGGGGAGACTGCATCACTCATCCTAAAGTGAAACTTAAACAATTTAAAAATATATATTATGAGAGTACTTAGTAGCTGTAAGTATTTTACCAAAAGGCTAGACCATTTTCAACTGTTTCTTGTTCCTTCATTGTAGAAATTCTAAAAGAAAAATGAAAGACATAATACCATTTACCTTGCCAAGAATAAATGTCAAAGTCATATGAAAAAGAAAGGACATTGAGCTTATTTAATTGGAGGGCAACTTCTAAAATGCAAATCAACACCTACTGAGAAATATTGGAAAATTTTGTTTAATATGAATAATATGGAAGTGATTTATAGAATTGAATTACATAAGGAGTTCATGTTGTTTGTTTATACTGAAAGGCTCTGAAAATGCTCACCTGATGTGTATCTACATGTATTCAGTCTGTGCCATCTTGCTATTTACCTAAAAGTTGCTTATGGACCATGGGACTTCGATTCTAATTAGATCTCCAGTCAGCTTCTTCTCACATTCACTTGCCTAGACCCAGGTGGCCAAGTCCTTCCTTAACATTAAGGCAGCTATGTTAATAGTCACCATTTTAAACTTCTCTATCTTAGACTGGTGGCAGAGACTCAGCTCATGGGATTATTAAAATATGATGATGACGATATCCTGTCCTTCCTCCCAGTAGAAGCCTAGGGCCATTGCACAGTCCCTGTGTGGTTGCATCTCAGACAATTTACAATCTAAAGGCACTGCTTGCCAGCCCCCTGCCAGCTCCTTACTCAGCCTTGTAAAGTTTTCCACCATATCCCCATCATATGGCAGGTCATAAGTCAATTCTGCAACTTCTTAGCCTTAGCGCTACTGTATTCTACACCATTTTCTTAGTGCTGAAAAGCTCCAAATTGCCCTGGTACTGTAAAGCTTGGCTTTGGAACCTTTCTCAGCCTTCTGCTAGTCTAGATTGCATGTCCTTACCTCTTGTGATATCCTGATACACTAGGGCCCCGCTTTACGGCGTTCCGCTTTATGGCGTTCCACTGATGCGGCGGCTTTCAATTAGGGGAAATTCCCCGTTTTAAAGCCGATTTTGCAGGTTTTCAGCATTTTGTGACATTTTCACTGCATTTTCGTGCGATGCGACCCATTATAGTCAATGGGTTCCGCTTTACGGAGATTTCCACTTTATGGTGGGAGCCTGGTCCCTAACCCGCCATATAAGCGGGGCCCTACTGTATCACAGATCATTTGATAATATTTTCATATAAAAGGGCTGCATGGATTATGGAGATACAAAGTTACACAGCCATCTTGCTCCTCAACAAGCTACATTCCCGTCACCCCTAGCAGTTGAATCAGATTGTTGCTTGATGCAGCTCAGTATTGTCTACACTGATTGGTAGTGGCTCTTCAGAGTTTCAGGTAGGGAATCTTTCACAGCCTACAAGGAGATGCCAGGGATTGAACCTGGGACCTTCTGCATGCAAAGCAAATGCTCTACTACTGAGCTACAGCCCTTCCCAAATATAATTGCAACAATGTTTTGGACTTGTTTTCCAGAACCATCTTCAGATGTAGGACATTTTTTAACTTTGAAAGCCATGCAAATTTGCCAGACATACTATCATTCTAAAATTAATTGTGTCCATAACATCATTTAAGATCATTATCAGTGCCTGCAAATAATTCTGCATTATGCATGCAAAGCATATTGGGATACTGTCTACATCTGTCGGATACAGAAGGTTAACATTTGTAGCGTTCTCAGATGTAGTTAAGACTACATTTCTTTATGGCTATAATTAGTACACAGATATTACTTTCAGCTGCTTATAATGTTCATGGGTAGTTCTCAGTCCTCTGAAATCTCTCTTTACCCTAGTGCAAGCAAATAAAGCCCAGTTTAGGTTTTAATCTGAAGACATGCTATTTTTATATTTTCCTGAAAAAACTGTATTTTACAGTATTCTCTCTTATTACACTATCACCTTTGTTTATATGTCATAATTTAATCATTAAAGTTACATTACAGCTTTGCTGAAAATGTAGTTGAAGTTTAATTAAGCTTTATGCTACCCTGAAATGGGGAGGGAAGAACTCATCATTTTTATCGAGAAGAAGAAATTGATCCCCAGGGAGATTTCGGGGAAATAGAACTTATGAGGCAATTTGAATACTTGTTTAATAAGTTGCTCCAACACATTATTAAAAATATGGTGGTAAATGTTCATGATGTCATGTATGCAGCTGTTTATAGACAAGTGACACAGAAAATCAGCCACACAAAATCTGTGGCGCAGAGTGGTAAATGGAGGTAATGCAGCCGAAGCTCTGCTCACGGCCGGAGTTCGATTCCAATGAAAGGAGGAAGTCAAATCTCCGGTAAAAGGGGTCGAGGTCCACTCAGCCTTCCATCCATCCATGGTCAGTAAAATGAGTACCCAGCATATGCTGGGGGGTAAAGAAAGGCCAGGGACGGAACTGGCAATCCCACCCCATATATATGGTCTGCCTAGTAAACGTCGCAAGACGTCACCCTAAGAGTCGGAAACGACTCGCACTACAAGTGCGGGGACACCTTTACCTTTAAATGAAATAAATCTTACTGAATTATGTACAGATACCACCAAAACCCCAACACATTTCTTGCAAGTTATGCACACCTTCCTTCCAAATTACAATCACATATCTCACTTCACACAATCTTTTCCTTTGACTAATTCCTGCCAATAGGAAATTGTTAAATATAGAATCATAAAGTTGGAAGGGATCCATCTGATACGGAGGCTACGCCCCTACCTTCCCAATCATCTGCTCCCACCGGTGGTACATGCCCTGATCACCACTCGCCTAGACTACTGTAATGCGCTCTACGTGGGGTTACCCTTGAAAACAGTTCAGAAATTACAGCTGGTACAGAATACAGCGGCGCGTCTGATTGCAGGCAGCCGCCGTAGAGATCACATCACTCCTGTGTTGAAGGAGTTGCATTGGTTACCGGTTGTGTACCGAACCCAATTCAAGGTGTTGGTTTTAACCTTTAAAACCCTATACGGTTGTGGCCCAGCCTATCTGAAGGAGCATCGACAGGGATGCCGCTCAACAAGATCGACCTCAGAGGGCCTTCTCTGGATCCCACCAGTCAAAATAGCTAGGCTGGTGAGGACTCGAGAGAGGGCCTTCTCAATAGTGACCCCCACCCTCTGGAACTCTCTCCCAGGTGATATACGCCATGCCCCATCTATAATGATCTTCCGCAGGACCCTGAAGACTTGGCTTTTTAGGCGGGCGTTTGAGATGGGCTAGTTTTTTTACTGTTTTTAAATTTTAATTGTTTTATATACTGTTTTATCTTGTACATCACCCAGAGTGGCTGGACAACCAGCCAGATGGGCGACTAACAAATTTAATAATAAATAATAAATAAATAAAAACGGTCATCTAATCCAACCCCTTGCAAATGCAGGAAATCCATTACTGCAGTTCCCTTGATAGGTGACCATTCAGTCTCTGCTGAAAATCTCCTAATGAAGGAGAATCAGCCACATTTTGTGACAGTTCGCTCCATTAATCAAAAGGCTTGCATCTTCTTAATGTTTTGTCAAAATTCCCTTTCTTCTAAGTCAAACCTGCCAATTCAAATTTATCAGTTGCCCCCAAATGTCAAAAGAAGTCTTCCCCAAACCCAACAAAACAATCGAAAGAATTCCCAGAAACCTTTTTTATAAAGGGGAAGCTGTTGATACATGATATTTTTGTGTGGTTGTATACTATAACCAGATGGAATTCTGTGAAGTTGTGTCTATTATATCCTTTGGCTCATACAAGACTGATTGAAATGGTACCTTGATTTGACCATCTTTAATGCGATTAAAATGATTTATTTGTATTTAACCTTATTTAAGGAAGATTCAAGGATAATTCATGCTTACCAGCAGAAGGGTTTTTCTCCTTGGTGACCATACAGGAACATGAAATTTCCTTCACACACACATTCATTCATAGTAACTTTTTTGTTATCTCATGATAGCATCCTAAGTTTAAACAAATCCTATGAATTTATTTATTTATGTTGTATCTGAAATTAGTCACAGAGCAGAGCCATTCAAAGTAATGGACATGACTAATTTAGGTCCATTAATTTCAGTGTGTCTACTCTGAGTAAATATTAGTTGGCCACAACCCTTATTACATTTATACCCTACTATTTTTCAAGAGAACTCATGCTGCATGCATTACATAATGTTTCCACTGGCCAGACCCAAACCTGCTTAAGGTTGGCAAGTTGCTTGCTGCATCATGTGGCTTCAAGATGAAAGCTTTGACCTATGTCTCACATCCGGGAAGCACTGAGTGTCAAAAACCATTGAATCTAGCTTGTGGAAAGTCTCAGTCTAAATATATATTGGAATATTCACAATAGCTATCCAATGCAACCAAAAAAAACTCTATACGGGTCAGCTACGGTAATATATACAAAACAATTATGTGTGAATTGGCCTGTAGAGCAGTTTCACATGAGATGCTTATTGAATTCTTCATACTACTACAATGGAGAGTCAACTTGCACTGTTCATTTATTTAGTAGATGTATATGCCACCGTTTTCCCATTATGGAACTGAAGGAGGTGTACATGGGGTTCCCAAGCATTCTCCCATCCAAGGATTGACAGACACAGACTTCCATAGCTAAACCTCTGGAAGATGGCTTCAACACTTCCCACAACACTGCAATAGATCTATAATGTCTCCTTGGGCAGCTACCAGGGCCTTAGCAAAGCACACTGCTGATATCTGTTTGGAATCCCCAAACAGTACCAGGTCTAGAGGCCACCATTCTGATTTCTCACAATGTCTCCAATGTAGCACCACAGTGGAACATTTGGAGAAAGTGAAATGATGGCTCACTGCCTGGTGCTAATCAAAGCACTGCTACTTGCTTCTGCCTGCTGCTTCTGCTGCCAGATAAGCATTGCCAGAGAACCCACTGGCATATGAGGGTAGCTTGCCAAGCTCCCTCTCAAATCTAGATCCAGCCTTGCATTCATCCACCTGCCATTTCTGTAACAGTAAATTGCACCCCTATGTATTATCCACTCAAAAAAGTCTGGCTGTTTCCTATATGTATTCCATTTTAGGAAGTTCAAAATATCCTGAAGACAAAAATGCATTCTTTATATCACTTGAGAAAGCAGCACAGCAGCTGAACTGGATTGTGCAGTAGGATGAAAAATAGCAGTGAGAGCCATTGTCATTTTTTTATTTTTTTTAGAAAAAGCTGAAATAAAAGGGCATATTCCAGCCCCACAGTGTTGATCCCAAGAGTACAGAAGTGGTACTTTACTAAAACTTGAAAACTGTCTTGTCTTGTATAGATTACTTTCTTGAGATTAATTTGTATGAGATGTCATACAATGGAACAGAAGTAATCAAAATTAGAATAAAAGTTATCAGAACTTTGATTGACAGATAGTCTGAAACCATAATAAACCATCTCGGGATGAAATGCTTTCCAACTTCAAAATCCAGAGTGGAAAATTAGAATTGTAATACAAACAGAAAAAAAGTGATTGTTGGTTTCTTTTGGGGAAGCAATCAGGTGTGTGTGTGTGTGTGTGTGTGTGCGTGCAGATGTGTCTCTGTCTTTCTTCTATAGGGTTTGGTTGTATTTTCTTGCTCTGTGTGTGTGTGTGTTGGATTTCATCATACAACAGTGAAATGCAGAGCTGCAAACTGGAAAGCATATACCAATAGTAAGAAGCAGTCAATTATAACCGTGCATTTTAACTATGGTGCCAAACTTAGTGGTAAGCACATTTCCTAGTATTATCCCTGTTGGAATGACTTTTAAAATACAAAAAGTGAGATGAATAATTTAACACCACACTGGGAGATCTTTATTAATTAAGAACGTCTTCTAGAGGTGTTATTTTCAACCTACACCCCCATGATGAATATGACTGTTCTTCCCAAACAGCTAAAAAGAAAAGAATGCACCATTCCAATCATAAGCCTTTGCACAGCGCCAACCAGCTAAGCATTCCAAAACTATTAATGCTGTCTATTGAATTAATGAATCAAGGTTTCATTGGGGGGAAATGCGTATGGGGGAATCTAATTTTCAAGAAATCCAAACAGAGTCAAAGAACCAAAATGTCATTTCCCCTTCTCCAAATACTTCTCCGTATTTTGACACCAACACAAACCACATATTACCATACCATTTCTTTATTGTGGGATTTCAGCTCCAAGATGAAGTACTAAAGGTAGCTAAATCACAACTTTTTTAAAAAAAATTGAAATATTTTTTAAATATAGCAAAAGAAATTAGAGTGATTTTTTAAAAAATATATAGTCCAGGGACAAAATCACACAAAAGTCATGTAAAAGGCTGTTGAAAGGAATGTGTTCAAGGGCCACAGGAAAACTAGTCACAAAGGAGCTAGGCAAGTCTCCAAGAGCATTTAGTTCCATATCCTGGGTAGGGATGGAAGCCCATAGTTCATTGTTCAACCTGTGCCATTTAACCCTAAAACTTGCTCCATTCTGTTCCATACCATTTAAGGCAGATTTTTTGGGGAAATTCCTAAAACAAGATGGTCCAAGGGCTGCCTCTCTCTTCTTTTAAAGTTATAAATGTTTTAAGCTCCTTAGAGCAGTTCAGTGTCCATCCCTTTTAAAATGTGCAGTCCCTTCCTGAAGAATTGGACATGAGGACAATGATTTTTTCTACATTCATGAAAGAAAGAGCAAGCCTTCAAACCATCTCATAAGTACAGACCCATGCACAATCGGTTGATTGCGTGACAAGTACCACATTCACACCATACTTTTATTCCACTATTATTCCACTTTAAACAGTCATGGTTTCCCCCAAAGAATCCTGGGAACTTTAGTTTGTAAAGGGTGCTGGGTGTTGTTAGGAGACCCATATTCCCCTCACAGAGCTATAATTATCAGAGTTCCCTGGGAAGAGGGATTAATTGTTGAACCAGTCTGGAAATTATAGCTCTGTGAGGGGAATAGGGGTCTCATAACAATTCTCAGCACCCTTCACAGACTGCACTGTTCAGGATTCTTTGGGGGAAGCCATGACTGTTAAAAGTAGAACGACAGTGGGACAATCGTATGATGTGAATGTGGTACTTGTCACACAATCAGATGACACCTCCCCCTTGCTCCAAATGAGATGGAAAGACTTTTGTTGAAGTGCTAGAGCATCTTTCAGGCACACCAAGGGCAAGTGCCTGCCTATACCACACATGGCAGACACCAAAGGAGGCCGAGGGAGGAGCTCCTAGGAAGAGGAGGGGATTACTATCCTGACTTCCATCTCTTCGCACTGCTACTGCTGATACCCTTACTCAGAATGAGAGTAGAGGGCTTTTCATGAAGCAAAAAGAAGCAAGGCTGCAAGGAAAAGCTGCTTTCCCCATTCGTCCTTGACAGCCAGCTTGCCTGACTTTCTTGGCTCTTGATTCACTGCCACCTCCTTTTAAAAATTATTCTCATTTGCGAAGCTGCCCAGATCTCACCTTCGGCCCAGATGGAGCCAAGAAGCAGTGAGGAAGCTCAGGACTTGCTTGCCCCCCATCTCTGAGGCTAAGTGCATGTGCCAGTGTCCCCTCTTTTTTTTCACCTATGTTCTACCCCCCCCAATTCCTCTCAAAAAGATGCTGAGGCAGTTGAGGACTTCTGCCTTCCCATGTGCCCAAATGCATGCACGCCTGCAGATGCTTGCAGGAGGGGCAGGTATGTTTGTGTGTGTGCATGCACTGATCTGGCTTCTGTTCCACTCTCATTCCCCAAGTGCATGCTAACGAAGTTATCAGTTCTAATGATCATCCCAAGGCCTAAAAGCACTAACCCACAATCCTCAACCTATCCAACCTTTTGTCTTCACAATCTAACATCCCCTCTACTATCACATTGCTGCTTCTTGATGATGATGATGATTTTTAAAAAGCTCAGCAGGTTGGCTGAGGCTGAGGTCCACATACTGCAGCTGAAATGTATTTATTTAATTAATTATTGTTTCATTTATATCCCACCTTTCCTCCAAGTTGCTCAAGGTGGTGCACATGTTACCCCCCTTCCATTTTATCCTTACACCAACCCCGTGAGATAGGTCAGGAGGAGAGACTATGTCTGGTCCAAGGTCACCCAGTGGGCCTCATGACTCGGTGGGGATTTGAAACTGGATCTTAGTCCAACACTGTAACCCATTGGTGTTGGAGACAGGACTATACATCTTCAGACTGGGGGGAGGGATACCAATTTGATTGGACTTTTGCATTGAAAAAAGAAAGCAACACCTCCCTGTCTGCAGGGAACTTTTTATGGAAAGGGATATTTGGAGATGTGATTTTGCCACACACTGTTTTTTCAGTTAACAGAGACTAAAATTACAATTAGCGGGAGGGTATCACAAATTTTGTTGACCTTACAAAGGGGGTCCCATACTCATGCTTTAACAGATGGAGTTGTTGAATTTTTCCAAAACAAAGCAAGGTTTGATCCTTGCTGCAATTAAAAGGTTGACATTCACATTTTCACTATCTTTGTTTGACATATTGGGTTGTATTCAACTAAGTCATACTGAGAGTAGACCCATTGAAATTAATGAACCTAGTCATATCTATTAACATCAGTGAGTCTTGTCTGAGGACTAGCATTAAATATCACTCATTCTGTATAAAATTGGACTCAATGGCCTCATAGGCCCCTTCCAACTCTACAATTCTAATTCAACAAAAGGCTTAAATGCTAATCTAATTTCTATTTATTTGTTTGTTTATTTGTTTGTTTGTTTGTTTGTTTAAATATTTAAAACCATGTTCCTAAAAAAATAACAAGGAGATGTACAACATAAAGACACAATGTTATGATAAAGACCTCAATAAAAACATCAATAGCATGTCAATAAACTGGTTGGTTATAAAGTTTATGTTGCAAAGACTTGTCTGAACACTACAGTTTAAAAAAGACATTAAGAGAATCCAGGGATGATTCCTGCTGGACTTCTTCTGGCAAGGAGTCCAATAAGGTAGGACCTGTCACACTAAAGCCATGGTTTCTGGTGGAGGCCAACTGAACCTCAGGGTCATGGGGGACCACCAAAAGTGCCCCATCAGAAGAGTTGAGTGATTGAGGTGAAGCATAAGGAATCAGTGGTCCTTAGGGTACTTGGAGCCCAAGTTGTTTAGGACTTTGTGAATTAACACAAGAACCTTGAACTTGCCTAGTAGCAAATTGGCAACCAGTGCAGTAACCTGCTCCTGTCAACAGTGTGGCCGCTGTATTCTGCAGAAATTGTAACTTCCAAACCAGATACAAATACAGCCCCACATAAAGCACACAACTGTAAGCAAGTATTGAGGTTACCAATGCATGGACCATTGTAGTCAGGCTATCCTGGTCCAGGAATGGTCGCAGCAGGTACACCAGCTGAATCTGATAAAAGTTTATCTAGTGATAAAGATGGATCAAGGAGTGCCCCAAAGCTGCAGACCTGCTCCTTCAGCAGAAGTGCAACCCTGTCCAGAATGGGCACTTGACCCATCTCACAGACAGCTCTATCTTTCCAGGATTGAAACACAGTTTATTGACCCTCATCCAATCCCCACTGTGTTCAGACACCAGTCCAGGGTTTTCACAGTCTCTCCTGACTGAGATGTAATGAAGAAAAAGAGCTGGGTATCATCAGTGCACAGCTGACATTTCACTTCAGAACTACTAATGACTGTTCCCATTGGTTTCACATAATACCCTGTGGTACTCCATAGTGAAAACAACAGGAGGACAAAGAGCACTATCCCAGTGTTACTGTCTGGACATGACTTATTAGGTAGGATTGGAGCCACTGTAACACAATGCCACTAATACCCAGTCAGTCCAGTTTGATACATGGTCAAAGTATCAAAAGTTGGTTAGAGATTGAGAAGAAGGACCACTTCTTATTTCTATAAAGGTTATCCATCAGTGTGACCAAGGCTGATTCAGTCTTGAATTCAGGACTGAACCAAGAGTGAAATGGATCCAGATAATCAGTATCATCGAGGAATGTCTGCAGTTGTTCCACAATAATTGGCTCCATCACCTTCCCCACAAAGGGTAAATTAATGACCGTTGGGTCCAGGGCTGGTGTTTCCAGGATGATATTATGTAGATTATTATTTGAGCAAACTGCATCCAATAACTTCAAACCGTTGGACAACTCCATAACACATCCTAAAAATGGAGCATTCTCCTTCTGCAGATAAAGCAATTTGTATTCAAAGTGCTTCCTCCAGTGCTCTGAATATAAACTGCTTCTTCTGGAGAAAGCCTTTTTTCTTTCCATGGAAAGAAGATTGTATTCAAAGGGCTGGAGGAAACTCTTTGAATTCAAATTGCTTTCTGTGTAGAGCAAGTTGGCATGGCTTGTCCAAAGTGGCCTGGCAGGTCAAATGATACCTGGAGTGCCTGGAGGTACTAATTAGGCCTGCAGGCCAAAGGTTTCCCATCCTTGCCTTATAAGGATCCCACTAAAGCTGCAGTGGTGGAAGACAGTGGCCTGGTTCAAACAGGTATTGAGCCAGCAATCCTCTTGGCAAAACATACTCATTTTGGTATGTACATGGTGAAGGGAAACATGAGTACAGTATGCCAAGACTTGCTCTGGGCAATTCTTCCCCCTCAAAAGAGAAGGATCCACTTTGAATATCACACTGCGGACAAGGAAAGGCATGAACTCATGCCTTCACCACATAAAATGATCACCAAGTTGGTGTATACTGTATATGAAAGAGGCCAATAAACCTATCAATGAATATTTCAATGTCTGGGTACAGGATGATGAAACACACAGATAAAATAAACATCACTGTGAAGCAGCACCAAACGCAAGCTCTTACTTTATATTTTTGAGTCTGCAAAAATCTAGTGGCTTACTTACGCTGTAATCCTATGGTCCCTGGAAGGGCATCTCAGGGACCTTAGGATACATCAGATCTCCTCTCCAAGTCTGGAGAAAGAGCTCCGACCTCAGAGGAGGAGATCCAGTTTGCCCCCTGTCACTGCAGTTTCCACAGCACTGGCCCTTCTGATGCTGGATCTCCAAAGTCAGTAGGGCAGAAAGGGTGCTATATGGAGGCTGTTGGTATCAAGGATGGACCAAAAAAAACCCTGTGTCTAAAGAATACAGTGCCTTCTGGGTCCCCTGACACCACCCCAAACCTTGGAAAATGGCACAGATCTCTCCCTCATTGGAGCTGGCAAAAATCTCTCCTTATTTCCCTCTCATGGTTTCCAGTGGGGTGGAATGGGGGGAATAATGAAAACTCAAAAAAGAAAAAGAAAAAAGAGCAGAGCAGGCAAGACCACTTCCACCCTCTCAGGCAGGGCTTGGATGAGATGGTTTAACTGCCATTGCGTGTTCCCTCCATGCTTTCAGATTGCACAGTCAAAGTATTTTCTGTGAAATAAAAAAAGAAATTCTATTGAAAGGCATAGTAAAATATGAAATGTAGCACACTGCGGAATTTAGATCTGTGGCTGTGGGCCTCCACAATGGTTGTAACAATACACACAGCATGAGTCATGGTTGCTTCTTATCCACCTACTGCCTCTCCAGTCTCCAACAAGAATAGAAATATCTAGCAAGCAAAGATTATCTTGTACTGCTATTTTGTTTATTCGCCTACAGAATGTCTCAAAACATATGTGTTTACCTTCTAAAATAGACCAAGGGCACTCCCCTTGTACCATTCAGGGTTTCCAAGAACAGCTGCCCATACTAATCCATCTGCCATAGTTGGCAATGACTAAAGTAACTTCTCACATTGGTCACACTATTATGCTGGGCAAAATTAGTTTGGAAACAAAGTGGGTGGTTTAAGAGGGTGCAATGAAGCACCATTAGTTCCCCTACCATCCAAATCACAATGTAATAGAGTCCCAGTCTTCCCCATCTTATCCTGACTGATCCAAACAAATATTAACAAAACAAAATGATGATGATGATGATTTGGTATTTCATCCTCACATTATATTAAAATATACGTATTATAAACAGGACAGGCAGCAGGCATGTTGGTCCCCTCTGGGTTGCAGAAGCCCTTGGTCAGGGCCCAACCTGGCCACCCCTTGGCGCCAGTCCGGATTATAAAGTGATAAATATGTGGGATCCACTCAGATGTTTAATAAGAGTTCTTCATGTTCCCAGCTTCACACATCGGATACATGAGAAATCTAGACATGGCACAATCATTGTGTGTGAGAGTGGGTGTGAATATGTATTCCCTACAAGTTGTCATACTGCTGCCTTGCTTTTCCTTTTATGCTCTGTAGAGAAGTGGCATCCAATGTAGCACACTACCCCAGTGTGATCAGCCCCAGTAGGCACAGCGAATAGTCAGAGATGATGTGAGTTTTAGCCCACAACATCTGGATGGCACCACATTGGCTACCCCTGTTGCATAGGCATTAAGGGTTAATTCATGCAAGTACAGTGGCATATAGAGAATGTGAGCTGAGTAGATCCATGCAGAGGTGAAATATGGCGAAAAAGACTTGTGTTCTTTTTTTTTAAAAAATGCAACTTACAATTCAATTACTCTCTGTCCCATAAATGGTGAACTACGAACAATTGTGGTGAAGCAATTACATCACCACTTCACTATGTCCCAAGCTATGCATGGATGCTGGGTACATACTAACTCATTTGTAACAAAAAGATATAGTTTTTCCTCAATCCAGAATCGCTTATGCTTATCCTCATACAGCTTTCAATCTAGATTGATTCTATATCCTGCCATCCACAAGTGTGGGTATGCTTACTTGATACGTGTTTGAAAACCCTCCCCTTGATTTATGCCTTTTTCTCCCTGCACATGCCCCTGGTGAATGAAGAAGGAATCAGTGATTGTGATCTTGGTATATGCCCACCCACAATAACATTGGGCAGAATACACACACATCCATTGCCGGGACCACGTACATCTGCTTTTAAATGGACACTGTAGGGTAATGCAAAATGAATCTGCAGTGAGCTTTTATTTTCAGAATGAAAACAGTTTCTCAAAAAGTGCTTTTCAGGGGCCAAAAATATACAATAGATCAAGACTCTGTGTGAACTATGTATAAAAACCAAGTACTCCATTGATTCTAGAATAAAATGTTGTGTGTATGCAGTCTTAGCCAAAGGAATGGGCCCTTAGTATTGGATGAATCACTGCTGTACGGTAGCTTTGGGGAAAGTAGGATGGTGTGGTCCTCTAGAGAATGAAACTTTGAAACTTAGGAGATAGTGTGTGTGCGTGTACGTTTTCAAGAGCCCCCCAAAAGTGCCTTAAAGTATAATATAAGCAACTTTGAATGGATGACTTGAAAATGGCTGAGGGTCTTGATGGACCACTAAATGATTTTTCTGCCTGTTGTAGCAATGTGCTAGATGATGCAGGAACATTTGTGCCCCTTCCTTTACCCAACACGGGGCTCTGAGGTTGGCCAATGCAAAAAGGATTGTAGGAAGGCATTGATCCAAAGGAATTATCATTTTTCCAGAATGCTGATATACCCCTCACCCCCAATGGAGGGAAACATACACAGATCTGGAGCTGGTGTATATTTTTCCCCTTCCACTGGAAACAATGGGGAGGAAGGAAAGAATGAAAGTGGGGAAAAGTCCAACCCCCAAATACTTTCCCATCCTCCTTTGTGCCCTGCTGGTGTGAGCCTGGCAGGGCATTGGAAAAGGGGGCCAATCCACCTTAGGCTCTTCTTCTCCCCTTGCCATTTGGATTGCTCTGTAAATTAGGGTTGCCCATTTTGTCAATGGAATGCCTGACATTAAGAGTTCAAGTTAGTTCAGTAATGTTTCAGTAACACAGGTGTAGGGAACCTTTGGCCCAAATATTGCTGAACTACAACTCCCATCAGCCCCAGCAAGTGTAGCCAGTGGCCAGGGATGGTGCAAGCTATAGTTCAGCAGCAAAGTTCCCCACAACTGCAATAACATAGTCAATTCAGGGATGGAAAAATGTATATATAATTAACTATAACAATATAAAATAGGTCCTTGATTCCAGATGAATATATGGTTGAATATTGTTTTATACTTTATCATTCCAAAGTTTTACAAACATTGTCTAGGCATGTCTTTCACCAACAATTCTGATATGAAACTATTAGAAACCATAGCTGATGTAATAGAATGTGCTCTGAGATATTTATCATAAGATATAGTGCCTCATGGGTCAAACATTTCAAAAGACTTGAGATAGCAATATCAGACTAAAATATTCTGTTCTAAGGAATGTGAGTGAAATTTGAAAATGTTCAAAAGATGATGCAAAAATTTTACTACCTTAGAAGTCTTCACATACTGGACTTCCCAGGAGGAATCGCTCCGCCTGTGCTGCCTCTGGGACGGGCTCACGTCTTGGTGGAAACTTTTTCAGTTTAAAAACCAGTCAGAAGGGCTTTTTGACTGGGGAAGATTTCTTCCGGATAAGGAAGAAACGTAGAGATTTTCCACAGAGCTTTGTTGTGTTTTGTTGGAGGCTGGAATTCTGTGAAAGAAAGTCTTCCAGCAGCTCGGACGGAGCTAGGATTTCCAACCAGCTCAACTGATTAAGTGAGCCGTTTTTTTTTCTTCAAAGAAAAACGGATTAACAGGCAAGCATTCTCCTGTCTTTTCTCATTATTTTGTTATCAATACAGTTAAAGAGATTTGTCAAAGAATCAGCAATTAAGAAATCCTGGGTGAGTCATAGCTTTCTCTTTTATTCACGGAGCTAAGGGGATGAAAATAGAAATAGTTTATCTTTATTTTTATTGCAAAAAGCTGGCATGGAATTCAGCATTATAAAGATTACAAACGGCTGAGGGGTTTCTAATTTAAAGAGAAAAAAATTTTTTTTGATTTATAAGACTTTTGAGTAATATATATCTGGGACTATTTTTTCCGGTTTACTTTTTTTTTTTTTTTGACGAATCTGCTCATTCTTCCTGCTACTAATTATTTGGATGCTGTGAATTAAAGTTGTTTTGGCACTTTTGGACATACAAGAGATAAGGCAGTTCGTCTTGTCTAGAGGGTGACGTCAGCTGGCTTGAAAGATTAACTCCTTTGTAACTGGATAAAGAAATAAACTGTTCTTTGCTTGGGACATTGGAAATTGAAGGGATTGTGTGTTTTTTTGGTTTTAAGAATGACAATCAAGAAGGTGGTTGAGATCATGGATGTACAAGAAGGGACTTTCTCTTTAGATATGTTTCAGAAAATAATGAATGAGATTAAGCTAACAAAACAAGAACTCAGAGATAACAGACAAGTGATGATAAGTGGATTTGGCGAAATGAGACAGGAGCTGAAAGAAATTCAGGATTCTATGAGAAAGGAGAACAAAGATAAATTTGGGAAATTAAAAAAGGATGAAAGAAAAATTAAAAGGAAGGTTCAAGCCCTGAAGATTGGATTAAATATGGTCTTGGAAAAAGATTTGGATTTCCTGGCTGTGATGGATCCTGGAGACAAATATTACTGTTTGGAATTCAGCGCTGTCCCTGAAGGAATTGGTGAAGAGATTGGAGATAAAGATATCATTGGTTCGAAAAAATTCATGGACTGGAAGGATTTGATGGAACTTGAAATGGAGAAAGTTTACAGAATTAATTCCTGTTTTGTGACAATGAAAAACCCTTCAAGAGATGTGCTAGTGCATTCTGTAAAAAAGAGGAACAGAGATGCGGTTCTGCAACAATACTTCAGTGATACGTTCGGAAATGATGGCAAGAAAATATTTGTGATGAAGGAAATCCCTATTAGACTCTTATTATATGACTATGACAGCAAGATTATTGGGTGCGTAAAGATGGAAGATGGAAGATGGAATCAACACGGATAAAGGAAGAAGAGCAATTTGAAATTACTGGATTTAATAGACTTGAAGAGTTGGATTAATTGACATGTTTATCTAGAAAAAAATTGATGGACATATATCTCAAGGATTGGAAACTTCTCTTTGACTTTTTGTAGAAGAATAAAATGATATGATGTTAATGAGATTTGATACCAACTGTCAGCTCTACACTGCATCAGCAGTGTCAGGGGGGGCCTGGAAATTCCTGGGTCTTTGGCGGGGAAGGAAAGTCCTTAGCTAGCAGTCAGGTTGTAAATCTGCCAGGCCTATCCGAAGCGTACTTGCCAAGTCAGAAGTCCAGAAGCCAGGTCAGTGGAGGTCCAGGATCAATTGCCAAGGAGGTCAGTCAAAGAGATGCTGCAGGGAAACTAGGTCTACACAAAGCCACACCTGATGTTGCAGTCAGCAACAAGCTGCAGCCAAGGTGTGCCTTATAAAGAGCAGGATGGACAGCAGGTGTGAGCCCTCAGTGTTTGGGCCTTAAGGAGACAGGCCTGCCTCTCTTCTACCTGACCTTCTGCTGTCTACGTTCTGCAGGTGAGGGGGGAGTATCCTGTTCACTGTCTGTGTCTGGCTGCAGGGTCTCTGCTGTCCCTGGGGTGCTCTGCAGCTGAGGGGCAGAAGGAGCTGGATTCTCAGGAGGCTCCTCCGTGTCTCCTGCTGCTCCTGGGTCTGCTGCTGTTACTCCTGAGTCGTCCTCATCTGAGGAGTCCTCTGACGGGGCCATGACACCAACTAAGATAATTGCTGGAGGAAGGTGATTTTATAATTTATCAAGAGACAGGTTTGTTATATATTATAGACCTATAGCTGAACTACAACAAATCGGAAGTCAATAGTTTTTATTTTTTTATTTTTTTTATTTTTATTGTATTAGTTTTAATTTGAGTTTTTCTTTTTGTATTGTCTTGATTTTGAAAATTTGAATAAAAATTAATTGAAAAAAAAAGAAGTCTTCACATACTTTAAAAAAAATTGCACTTCACCACATTATCAGAAAAATGATTGCTGTTGGATTAGGTTGGTGCACAGGTATAATTTTTTTCCTATAATATACACATTTTCCAGAGCCTTTTTCTGTTACTAATTACTGAATCCATGAATCCCCACATTCTTGTGGTGTTTTTACTTCGCCGATCTTTTCAGAATGTTAATTCAGTCTCCATCTGCATTATTCAAATTAATCTATGAATAATGCATGCACATATACTTACTAATGTTTCACGTTCGTGGATTGATGTGTTAAATCTCTCTCAAAATCTGAAGATGTTTAAATAACTACAGTATATGATGCAATTAGTCTGTCAAATGTATTAGAATTATTTACAATATAAAGCAATTGGAATCCCACACACTTTTAAAGTACATTGTGAATTTTTCCAGTCCTCTTTGAGAACAGCAGCTATAATATAACACAGTAGCAGAAAAGTAAATTACAGACAGGGAAAAAAATCCATTTCCATGCTAATGGGGTGTGCTGCACGACACTGTTAGCATCCTCTAAGAGAGCAAATAGATGTTATTTAAGAAACTCACTTCTCAGAATAAAGGTGTATATTAAAATTACTTTTGGTAGGGCATCTAGCCAGCTAAAAAAAAATCTATTTCCTTTTTAATAATATTGCTTATTTCTGACAAGAAAAACCCAGGATGAAAGACCAATGACCAACTAAAGAAAAACAACTTTCTATCTCAGTGGAATAGCAAAGATTTTTTCATTTCAAAACCTTTTACTTTCCCTTATAAAAAAGTTCATAAAATGCATCAAACAAAAGGCTAAACAAGTTTTTATATGACAGGTGATGGCAGTTTTCTTTACTGCAGAGGAATTAAATCCTTTATTTTAAAGAAAAAGCTTCAAGATTTTATTTTTAAAAAATCTGTCACAATCAAATGATCTGAGTAGTGCAGGAAGGAACCATAAACTGGTATTTGTACTATGTTATTTTAGTTGGATCCTTTTAGATTATTTTCTCCCTGCTTGGGGGCTGACCCAGAAATCCATATTCATAAATCAGGGCCAATACAAGGAGTTGCATCACTGGACACCTGCCAAGGCCAACACCCTCTTTGCCCTGTACTTCCTCTCTTTGCTGTCACTGCCTGTTCACTGCCCTCTTTGAGCATTCACTCAGGGAAAAGAGCAAGGGGAAAGAAATTGCAGCCTCTACTTGCCCTGCTCTTCCACTGAGCAGCTGCCCAGTCTGGGCACAGAGAAGAGGCAAACAAATGGGCAGTGGCAAGGAGGAGGTGGGCAACTCACAAAGTGGCCCACTAAGGCCATCCTGCCTAAGAGCAGCTGAAAACCAGAACCACCACTGTTGTAAATTGCCAGGTCCTCTGAAAGGTTCAGAGAGACATGGACCACTTCCAGCTTTTGAGGCCCCTTGCCATAATTTTTTTTTAAAAAATGATGACACACGAAAACAAAATAAGGCCCCAAAAAAGAATTTTTTTGTGGTTTGTTTGTATGATCAACAGACTTGAGAGGACATGTTTATCACCATCTAATCTTGTGCCGTTAGAACCAATATACCTTTATTCATATTTATGAACATTTTAAACTATTTAATATGACAAAATCTATTTCAGTTAACGTTTTTAGGAGATCATAGCTTAAATTTGCTTAAATTTTCAGTTCTAAGCTGAGAGTATGTGTCACATTTTGGTTTGATGTTAAAAAAACCCCACAAGTTGTGAAACTTTTCAAATGCCAAAAAAAATAACAGCTGTCCAAATCTGAGACCCCCTTTGACCTTGAGACAGCCATCCTGTTACTCCCCCCCCGATTGGCCCTGTAAATCACTACCTATTAACTACAAAGTACTTCCAAAAAGTTCCAGTAACTTAATCTACTGTGTCATCTACAGTATCTTTCCTACAGATTTTACATGTGCAGCTACTTGCAGCAGCTCATCCGAAATCTCAGTCTGAATTTTACACTGGGATACTTGACAGCTAAACGTTTTAAATTCCTAAATATCAAAGGACTTTTTACTCTGGCATTGCTAAATGTGCACCAACACCTACAATAGATTAGTGTTTCAGGAAGTGCCATTGGTAGGTAGATTCTGCCCATGTTGTGCTTTCAGCGGTACACGTACTGCATGCTGTACAAGGATTTACAACAAATATTATATCTGCCTTGTTAACTTCATAAAGGATCATTCTTCAGTAATCTATGCATCTCTTCTGTTGACTAAGGATGGGGGGAATTTGATTCCTTATGCATTTAAAGGTGAACCTACCTTACTCTCTTTTTCTAAAATGATACAAGAACTGAAACACAGCCATCCTTTGAAATTTGCACTTACCTGAATTTGGTGATGCAGTTCTCCAACCAATGTTTACAAAAATGCATGTATTTTCATGAAAATAACATACACAAATTCATTATATTAGGAGAAATTGCTTGCACAAATGTGTACATTAGTCAAAGCTGCAGACAAAAATGTGTTTATTAGGATAAAGTCACACTAAAATGCTGAAGAATTTTCATGAGGATTTTTTAGAAGAAAATTGGCAAATGGCTGCAGAAATATGAAGAACTGCATTTAAGATTGGAAAGTTCTTCCTCTTCTCTAGCGCCATCACCACATACATATTTGTGAGGTTTCTTTAGATTTGCCAAATGGTTGGAAATCAAAGCCCCTTCCCCTGCAGAAAAGAAATGCAAAACTGAACTTTCAAAGCCAAACATGGACATCTTTTTTTAAAAAAAATGTAGGTTTTTTTAATTAATGTTTCAACATTTTAAAGTGCAGTGTATACGCAAATCAACCAATCACTTAAGACTTTCTCTCTGTCATAGTAAAAAATTGACAGCCTAGGGAGTGATTGTTCCCAAACACCACCGTTGTTTTTCTTTCTCATGTTACATGCCATCTTCTATTCAACACGATTCCCTCCTTTCCCTGGAGGTTGACTGTTGTGAATATTACCACTCCTCTTTTTATTTTTTACTAAAATGTCAATAATACATTATTTTATCTATTCCTTCCAAGAAGCTACTGCCTAATGTGTTCCACAGCAATATTTTTTTCACCATACCAAGTTTTACATCCTGTTTTCATCAGCATTAATATTGATTCATCTGTAATGTATCGGATGACTTCATGCTCTCTTTTTACATAAATTTCTTTATGCTAAAGGTCACACTGTCAATGATGGCAAAATGTAAAAACCAGATTTCTGAAGCTATAACGACTTACCCCACAATCTGAGGTTAATATGTCAAAAATGACATACAGAGAATTTGTTTTTAACATAAACGTATGAATGGCAAGTACCTTTCGAGTTTTGGTTGTTTTTTAAATGAAGATGAGGGTGGTTCCAGCACCTGGCTTTCTTGGGAAGGTGCCAGGGCTCCAAAACCCTGTCAGGATCCACTGCTAATACCTGCACTTTCTAGTTTGGCACTTTTAGCAGTGCCAGGTGGCTAGATCTAGCCAGGGTTGATCAGACATTTTGCTGCATAAAGCAAATGACAAAGTGATGTCCCTCATTCCATATGCAGAAGCTAACCAGATTAGCAGTGGGATTTTATTTCAACACTGGTGAGGGGACACTGCACCTAAAGGCAGCAGGGTAGTATAGGGGGTGCAGCGCAAGTCACATGGCATACAGCTCCAACCGGCAGCTCCAACTGTACAACACCGTTGTACCATACAGCTCCAACCGGCAGCTCCAATGGGCAACATCTTGCTTCCTGCCACTCAGCATCTGCCACCAAAGGTGTCTGCCTCAGTATGCCTAATGATAGAGACTGGCCCTGGATCTTCTCACCTTTTAAAAAAAATTTTTTATTATTTTTTTTATTCAAATTTTCAAAAACAAAACAAAACAAAACAAAACAAAAATAACAAATTAATAACTAATACAATAAAAACTATTGACTTCCGATTTGTCGTAGATCAGCTATAGGTCTATAATATATAACAAACCTGTCTCTTAATAAAATTATACAATCACCTTCCTCCAGTGGTTATCTTAATTGGTATCAAATCTCATTAACATCATGTCATTTTATTCTTTCCACAAAATGTCAAAGAGAAGTTTCCAATCCTTGAGATATATATCCATCATTTTTTCTCCAAATAGACATGTCAATTGATCCATCTCTTCAAGTCTACTAAGTCCAGTAATTTCAATAGCTCTTCTCCCATTCTCCCATTATCAGTGTTGATTCCATCTTCCATCTTTGCACACCCAATAATCTTGCTGTCATAGTCATATAATAAGAGTCTGATAGGAATTTCCCTAACCACAAATATTTCCTTGCCATCAATTCTGAATGTATTACTGAAATGTTGTTGTAAAATTGTATCTCTGTTCCTTTTTTCCACAGAATGCACCAGCACATCCCCTAAGAGTTCTTCCACTGTCACATATCTGGAATTAATTCTGCAAACTTTCTCCATTTCAAGTTCCATCAAATCCATCCAATCCAGGAATTTTTTCGAGCCATTGATATCTTTATCTCTAATCTCTTCACCAATTCCTTCAGGAACAGCGCTAAATTCCTAACAATAATATTTGTCTTTAGGATCCATCACAGCCATAAAATCCAAATCTTTTTCCAGGTCCATATTTGATAAATCTATTCCAGTCTCCAGGGCTTGAACCTTCTCTTTGATTTTCTTTCATCTTCTTTTTCTTCTTTTTCTTGTCCAATTATATTTTTGGTCTCATCCACCTCCCTTCTCATAGAATCCTGAATTTCATTCAGCTCCTGTCTCATTTTGCCAAATCCAATTTTCATCTCTTGTCTGTTCTGTCCCAGCTCTTGTTTCATTAGCTTAATCTCATTCATTATTTTCTGAAACATATTTAGAGAGAGAACCCCTTCCTATACATCCAGGGTCTCAGCCACCTTCTTGAATATCATTCTTAAAACCAAAAGAACAGAACCCCTTCAATTTCCAATATAGTCACTATTCTCAAGCAAAGAACAGTTTATTTCTTTTTCCAGTCACAAATGGGTTAATCTTCCAAGCCTGATGACATCACCCTCTAGACAGCACGAACTGCCTTATCTCTTGTGTGTCCAAAAGTGCAAAACAAATTTAGTTCACAGCATCCAAATAATTAGTAGCATAAAGAATAAGCAGATTCGTCAAAAAAAAAAGAAAGTAGACCAGAAAAAATAGTCCCAGACATATAATACTCAAATGTCATATAAATCAAATTTTTTCTCTTCAAATTAGATGCCTCTCATCCGTTTATATCTTTATCATGCTAAATTCCATGCCAGCTTTTTGCAATAAAAACAAAGATAGGCTATTTCGATTTTCTTCCTCCTTAATTCCGTGTATAAAAGAGAAAGTTATAACTCACCCAGGGTTTCTTTGTTGCTAATTCTTAAACAAATCTCCTTTACTGTAACGATAACAAAATGATAAGAATAGACAGGAGGATGCTTGCCTGTTAATTTCTGTTTTTCTTTGAAGAAAAAAAAACATCTCGCTTAATCAGTTAGAGCTTGTTTGTAATCCCTAGCTCCAACGCTGCTGGCTACCTTCCTTCATAGTTGATCCCAATGAATTCCAGTCCAACAAACAAAACGAAGCTTTCTGTGGATAATCTCTGTGTTTCTCCCTTGCCTGGGAGAAATTTTTTTCCAGTCAAAAAGTCTTCTGGCTGGTTTTAAAACTGAAAAAGCTTCCTCTGAGACGGGAGCTCGTCTCAGAGGCAGCACAGGCAGAACGATCCTCCTGGGAAGTCCGTTCTTCTCACCTTTTTAATTGCCCATTGTTTAAAATTAAAAGTGTAGCAAGATCCAGCTGTTCAGCATTGTGCGCAGCACTTCCACCACAGTCAGAGAAGCCCAGCAGAGCTTAAGAACAGAAGGTGGGACTCAGCAAAGGATACTATCAAAAGTTTCCTTAAACTTAGAGCCCTAGACTTGGGATGGGGAAAATAGCCCTCCAGATATTGGTTTCCAACTCCCATAATATCTACCCATTGGCCGTGCTGTATGGGACTGATGCGAGTTGAAGTCCAACAATATCTCAAAGGCCATGGGTTCCTCATCTGTGGGGTCGACTATGAATTTGTGACTATTGCTAAAATTGTATGTAATGCAGGAAATAGCAGTTTAATCTTCAAATTCATAAGTGCTGGTATCTAATTCAAATAATCCAGGGATGAAATGTACATTTTTCCTATTTGTATGAATAGATGTTATTTTTAGATCGCTGTATCACCACTGGGGGAAGAGAGAAAAATAGCGTTTCACTCTTCTGCTGAGGTTGCTATCTCTTCTACATAAAAAAGAATTAGTGGTATTCCTAAGAGCACAAAAATGCTCATATATAAACAGGCAAACACAGCACAGTATGATGTCATTACAGAAATGTGGAAATGCAAACAAAAAAGGTTTTAATTGTCTCTTGTAAACATGGGCTCATCTACACGGTGGTTTGGTGCTACTCACATCTTTTAATTCTCATGGTTCATATGACATTACTGGCAATGGAAGTTACCACATAGTTTCCCCCTTGTAAATCCATACTAACCCAATCCTCTGATAATATGAAAAAGGAAGGGGAAAAGTTTTCACTCCATATCTCTAGTGCTTGCAGACGCTCTGCTCTGATGCTTTCAGGTGAGTGTGTCAATTGTTTCCCTCTCCACAGCCACTCCCTCCTCCTCCCTTCATTCATTTTGTTTCCTGTAGGCTGAGAAGCAACTTCTGGCTGCTGTCACCCATTCTGTTAGCCTTTTTTATGTTGCTGCAAACAGTGCCTTATTTTTCTTTTCCCCCTAACTTATGTGCAAAAGCATAACACTGCTCAAACAAATATTCAGCTGTACTGTATCAATGAAAGTACAAATATTCACACTTCCAGGTTGTTGTTTTTTAAAAAATGAAACTTACTGGTAGAACACACAGAACATGCACGGTTCAGAGGGAGTGGAAATGTTAAATTAGAGAGTGTGATCATTAGGAAACTGCATCATTGATCCTTCCCCTCAGTGTGAATAGAAAACACCTTTTTCGCAGCTGGCATTGAGCCCTTACTGGGGACGTTGTAAATAGAAAATGGAGGTAAAAACAGTACAAAGTAATTCTCCCATGTGGATAAGCCCCATGTTAGCCTCAACAGCACCACAAAAGTAATTTTAATCAAAAACTAGACTCAGCAGTTCAGTGATTGATATATTTGTTTCTCTTTCATTTTCTCCATATGTTTGTTATTCTATTTATTTCTGTTTCAGTTTAGGGATTTAAAGTGAAAGCTATCTTAAAATGTGAAGAGTCACAATTTGGCCATGTTGCACTATGCAATTTCTAAAATTTTGCATAAGCAATAAACTCTTTTGAATCACTTGAGTGACCTGTGAGCTTTTAACTAAGTCATAATTTCAGCAACATTCAGTTAACCTCTCACCACAGAACCTGGTCATGTTTTATTCAAGATACAGCAGCCCTGGAGCCAAGTCTCCCTTGTTAGGTAGGGCAGCCACTTTTCTAGGTGGAACATTTTGGAGGAGAGGCACATAACACCAGCCAATCTCCCGCATGCACACTCACACTCACATGTGGAGAGGATGTGAGGACTAGGCCAGGGGAAGAGAAAGGCAGCGACCTCCCCCCTCACTCCTCCTCCATGCACAGAGTGTGTAACTTATATAATAGACTATGTAAAGGTCAAGTAAACAGAATATTTAGTATGAATTAAAAATGACTAGACTTGTTTTGTTTCATAAGAAAAAAGGATACAGTTAAGGATACAGTGAACAAGGGGATACCAAAAGATGTAAAACAAAGAAAATCCTGGGATCCCAATAGCTGCTAGCCCTGCTGCACGTCAAAAAAACTATTCATTTCCCTTCTTACCTGGCACAATGGGCCAAACAATGTGCAACATGTGGTATATGTCATACAAAATGCAGGTGTTCATTGACACAACTATACACCCATGTGAATAAACTGCAACATGGTCTCACATACATAGCAGGCCACCCCATCCGCCTTTCTGCAACAGCTTCCATTAAAAATTGCAAAGGCATTGTCAAAACAGATTGAACGTACTCATTTCACTATTGTACCAAGAAAATACGCCAGCCACTCTGAAGCCATTGAAAGAGCTGAATTTGTGAAACCTTTCTTATCTTGCTCATTTCTTCTGTTTAATTGACCAAATCTATCTGGAGGGAGTATATTAAAAACTACAGTACATTTGCTTTATGTAGGACAGATCAGTACCCTTTCACTTCTTTAGCTTAAGGTACAGCTGACGGGTTTAATTATTCCTAGTTTCAGTGCTTCTCATTAGTTTACATTCAGCTCAGAGTGCATTATGTCTATGACAGGTAAATTGCTTGACGCACTGTATGATTTCCAGAATGGTTACTTGCCACACCAAAAGCTTAAAATAAAGTGAATTTTGAGACTAGCATCCACAGTTGAGACTAGCATCCTTTGTCTTTGAGCCCATGCAACCTAACATGGTGAACAATACTGGTATCAAATCTAAAGTCACAAATACTTTAGGTACTTTGTGATTAACCTCTTGAACATGGTTAACTCTTTAACCCTGAGTAACCCTTTTTCTGACAGTATGGTCCACACTGGCCTGTTCACATGACCAAATTGGCATACTGGGAACAAGTGTTGAGAACATGCAGAATCTGGTATGCAGTAGCAGTGCTGGGCTCTGCAGAGAGCGTGTGCAAGCCATCTACCATTTATACACTCTCACAAGGAGCCAACACAGCATTAGTGGGGGATGGGAGGGAATCAGGAACTTGTGATCCTTTAAATGTTGTTGGGCTACATTATCCCTGATAATTATTGGCCATGCTGACTAGGGATGATAAGAGTTGGGAGCCCAACAACATGTGAAAGGTCACAGGTTCCTCATCCCTGGTCTGGGGCATTGCAGAACATAAAATGATGGTTTTCTCACTGCCAACCCCAGCCATTTAGAGGACTCAAGACAAGAAACACAGGTGAGCAGGACAGCCCAACAAGTGTCAGTGAGCCCTCTGTGGTACTAGGCCTTCTGCAGCTGCTGCTGTAGAGCATGTATGGTTTGTACAAAGTGCTTCCTTTATGTTGCTTTCTTTCACCGAAGTTCCCACTTGTGCGCTCCTTATTTTAAAGACCATGCTGTGCATCTTGACATACTATTTTATTATTATTTTATGGATATATATCCACCTTTTAAAAAAAAAAATCAAAGTAATAGCTTCTTAACCCTTACTCTAACCGTCACCACTGCAAAGGGCCTAGTGCTATTATTGACAACATCAACAAAAGCAGCAGCAAAATAACAGCAGCAGGTCATAAAATCAATAAAACAGATGAAACAAAGAGCCAGTCAAGGCCCAAACATAGAAACAGGCATATCAGATGCCTTTAAAGGAAAGAAAGAAAAAAACTGGGCTTTATCTGCTGCCTAAAAGATAATAGAAAAGCTCTCTGGCACGCATTTTGCACTGGGGGAGGGAGATTCCATAATTTGGGCACCGCTACTGAAAAAGCCCTCTCTCCAATTGTCACCCTCCTATCCTCAGAAGGTGAGGGCACCTGGAGAGGGTGTCTGATGAAAATCATAATTGGCAGGATCATGGAGAGAAATGTTGTGCTTCATATATCTTGGTCATAGCACATTTAGGGTTTTAAAGGCCAAGACCAGCACCTTGAATTGAATCCAGAAACAAAGCAGCAGCCTATGCAGCTCTTTTAATACTGATATAATATGCCTGTTAAAAGCCTGGCTGCCTCATTATGCATTAGGTGAAATTTCCATGTGATTTTTAAGGGCAGTCTCGTGTAGAAAGCATTACAGGCTAGGGTTGCCAGGCTCAGGGCCTGAGACTGATCCTGTATCTTTAGGAGAAGAGAAAGTCCACCAAGTGCAGGTGTTCTGGCAACACTGTAATGAGAAAAACCACAAGGTGGAATTCTCCCTTCCCCCTGCACAACTTCTAAGGATACAGAAGACCTCTTGGTTGCCAGGCTCAGCCTCCAAGAAGTCTTCTGTATCTTTAAAAGGTGTGCAGGGGAAAGGGAGAATTCCACCTTGTGTTTTTTCCCATTACAGTGTTGCAAGAACACCTGCACTTGGTTGACCTTCTCTTCTCCTACAGATACAGGATCAGTCTCAGGCCCTGAACCTGGCAACCGTCTTACAGGCATCCAGTCTGTAAATTACTGAGGCATGGATAACTGTGAGCAGAACCTTTCTCTCCAAGAAGGAATACAGCTGATTTATCAGTCAGAGCTAGCAAAAAGCCCTGCAAACTACTGATGTCACCCAGGCATCAAAAGCAATGGTGGATCAAATAGTGCCCCAACTTGTGAACCTGGTTATTAGGGGAGTGTAGCTCTATCCAGAAAATGATGAATGGCACTTTCTTGGATTGATAGACCATTCACCAATGTGTGAGCTGTGTTCCATTGTTATATCTTATACTAGTATCCTCATATTGGCATTACTTAGGAATTCTAAGAAACCAAAATAATCAGTGCAGTTTTAAAATCAATGGTTTTAACCATTGCAATGTTCAGTCCACCATCTTGATTCAAAATGGCATCCAATTATATCGACATACAGACAAACTCCTGCTCCTTGATCTCAGGAACAATAATACAAAATTTGATGATGGCAACTTAAGAACATAAGAACATAAGAAGAGCCTGCTGGATCAGGCCAGTGGCCCATCTAGTCCAGCATCCTGTTCTCACAGTGGCCAACCAGGTGCCTGGGGGAAGCCCGCAAGCAGGACCCGAGTGCAAGAACGCTCTCCCCTCCTGAGGCTTCCGGCAACTGGTTTTCAGAAGCATGCTGCCTCTGACTAGGGTGGCAGAGCACAGCCATCATGGCTAGTAACCATTGATAGCCCTGTCCTCCATGAATTTGTCTAATCTTCTTTTAAAGCCATCCAAGCTGGTGGCCATTACTGCATCTTGTGGGAGCAAATTCCATAGTTTAACTATGTGCTGAGTAAAGAAGTACTTCCTTTTGTCTGTCCTGAATCTTCCAACATTCAGCTTCTTTGAATGTCCACGAGTTCTAGTATTATGAGAGAGGGAGAAGAACTTTTCTCTATCCACTTTCTCAATGCCATGCATAATTTTATACACTTCTATCATGTCTCCTCTGACCCGCCTTTTCTCTAAACTAAAAAGCCCCAAATGCTGCAACCTTTCCTCGTAAGGGAGTCGCTCCATCCCCTTGATCATTCTGGTTGCCCTCTTCTGAACCTTTTCCAACTCTAGAATATCCTTTTTGAGATGAGGCGACCAGAACTGTACACAGTATTCCAAATGCGGCCGCACCATAGATTTATACAACGGCATTATGATATCGGCTGTTTTATTTTCAATACCTTTCCTAATTATTGCTAGCATGGAATTTGCCTTTTTCACAGCTGCCGCACACTGGGTCGACATTTTCATCGTGCTGTCCACTACAACCCCGAGGTCTCTCTCCTGGTCAGTCACCACCAGTTCAGACCCCATGAGCGTATATGTGAAATTCAGATTTTTTGCTCCAATATGCATAATTTTACACTTGTTTATATTGAACTGCATTTGCCATTTTTCCGCCCATTCACTCAGTTTGGAGATGTCTTTTTGGAGCTCTTCGCAATCCCTTTTTGTTTTAACAACCCTGAACAATTTAGTGTTGTCAGCAAACTTGGCCACCTCACTGCTCACTCCTAATTCTTTCTTAGGAGGTGTCCAAATGCATAGCAAACAAATTTTCAAAATATATAGTAGATACTTAGTGGTATTTGGGTACTGAATTATTCAGACCTCCAATGAGGCTGGGGTGGGGCTGTCAATCATCTTGGTTTCCCCATTTAGTCCAATTGGTATTATTAACTTACACAGGAATTTTGCTGTTGTAACTGTACACTGGCAAGTCAGGTGACCATATTAGAAAAGAATTAGATCTGAACTAAGCACTTTATCTCTCCCACTATGCTCTCAAATTTCACTTACCATAGCGGAGTCGTTACATCGATTTAAAGTTACACCATCGTAACTTCCTTATGCTGCCGTCTTTGGAGTTCACCACCATTCTGTAAGAGGCTCTATGGCAAGGATGGCGAACCTCTGGCCCTCTAGATGTTGCTAGACTACAACTCCCATCATTCCTGACCATTGCTCATGATAGCTGGGGCTGATGCGAATGGACATCCAATAACATCTGATGGGCCACAAGTTCTCATCTCTGCTCTACAGGAAAATGAACCTTCTTTAACACAGTGTTCTGTGTGTGCTGTCCTGGATTTCATGAAACAGAAAACTTGATTAAATGTAAGCATAAGTTATCGTACCATTAAACATTAAAGTGTCAGAAATATTCTATGTGATGTCGCTACATTAATATGTTATCTGAATTTCATTCCACTTCTTTTAACTTTCACATGAGTAGACTTAACAAATGCAACATTTTCAATTATCTGTTATGACTTGAAGCAGGCTTCTTGCCAACACTGAAGAAACCATTTTGACCCCTGGAAGATGTGAGACAATTTTCTTACCACCAGGTTATATTGAACAATTTATTCTCAACTATAATATGATTGTGTTTCTGAATTTCTGTCGCATTCAGCAGAAGTCAGAAAGTGTGGCTGTAGCAATTTAAAACCACACTGATCCTTTTTCTAATGTAAATTGAGAGAAAGAATTCACCTTCCAAAGAATTTTTATGTATTTTTCATCTTTCTCCCATTTTTAGGTCTCTAGGGAACACTTCAGAGTGTAATTATTTTGTAGGGCACTTGAATATTTTTCTATCACTTAAGAAAACCTCTTTCATGGCATCTCGTTAACATTAGCTATGCTGAGCTTTCATATGTTTGTATCCATTTAAGCTGATGTAGTTATGTATTTTATAATTAGCCTCATTAGAGTCCCTCAGATTTAATTTTTTTTGTTCCAAACCCAAATTTCTAAAGCGCACTATGATATTTTGTGTTGATCCCTTGTTCTCAAAATGTGAGATTAACTTCTGCAAAGAAGCACAGAGATAGATATTTGGAGAGGCACAAGAATTAGAATGCACTTAGCTTGCCAGATGAGTTTGTGGACAGAAGACATCAGTGGAATATGCACTGGTAGGAAGGATCTTTGTCCCTTGGCAAAGACTGCTTTTGTCCATGTGCTTTTTAACAAACTGTTTGGATTCTTGATGTTCATGTTCTCGTAGAAAAGAAGCTTAGGCTACAATCCTAACCCTATTTATCTGGAAGTAAACTGTGGGAATTCAGTGAGATTTATTTCTGAGTAGACATGGCTATGATTGCAGCCTTTGATCTCCTCTTTTTCCCTTACACTCCACAGTGATATGTATGTCTGCTCAGAAGACCCATTAAGTTCAATGGAGCTTACTCCCAGATAAATGTGTATGGGATCACAGCCTTAGTCTGTTTGCCCAGGCGAGAATTAAATTGTATTCTGCAAACTGACATGCCAATTTGGGGGAGAGTCACAGCTCTGTGGTAGAGCATTTACTTTGCATACAGAATGTCTCAGCTTCAATCCCCAGCATCTCCAGATACTCTGGGAAAGATGCCTATCTGAAATCCTGAACAGCCTCTGCCTGCCAGTGTAGACAATATTGGGCTAGATGGTCTAATGGTCTAGCACAGTATAAGACAGCTTCCCATGTTCCAGTCTTCATATTTTCTAAATCAGGGATAGCCAATATGAAGGCCAATAGTCAGGGATGATGGGAGTTGTAGCCCAACAGCAAAAGAAGGGTAACCCATTGGCTACCCCAGGGCTATGTTGTGCCTCTAGAACAGCCTTTTCCAACCAGTGTGCCTCCAGATGTTGTTGGACCACAATTCCCATCAGCCTCAGCCAGCATTGCCAATGGTTGGGAATGGCTGCTCTAGAGGTTTGAATGGTTTCTTGATTTGGAGAGAAAATGGAAGGGGAACAGAAAACCAGACGGCACTCAATACATTCACATCTTGCCATCTAAACATGTTTGTGTCAGTTAGGCCCCACATGCACTAAGGTTCACTTCCAGCTGCATTTAGCTATTTACAGCACCTTGTTCCTTAATATTTAAGCTTCACGCCAGGACCTTTGGATTTATGAGCAAGAGAAGCATGTATAAAAACTATGCTAGTAAGCATCTTCAACAAAGGAAGACCAATAAAATTACTGTACACATGTAGAGTTAGAAATTAAGATGCAGGAATCTTAAGATACAGATCTGCTTACCAGAAAACCAAGAACGGCTTAAAATGTCTATAAAGATTCATATTTTTAAAAATCCCTATAAATTCAATAGTGTACATTTCTTACCCAACTTATAGAACTTCCATTTTTACTGTCCAACCTTTTACTGCTGAGAGCTGCTTTCAGCACAATGGTGAGGTGGCAGGATATAAATATCTATTAATAATAATAAATTCAAAATATTTCTTCCACAAGACACTCCAACAGGCAGAAACCCCAATTTAACATAGGAGAGACTTATACCTGTGCCAAGCCATTATGTACAGCCCCTGCATGCACATCACCTGATAATGCAACAGAGATGGGGTGGGAAGAATATGAAGGTGGTGCATTTGAAATAAGCGAAGTAAGATACATTCCATGTAAAGGGAAGGGGGGAACCTGCAAGACACTTAAGGCTCATCTACACAGTTGCTGACTGTGTATTTGGTGCTATTCCCATCTCCTTTAAATTTGCATGGTTCACATGATGTTACCAGCAAATAGAAGCTATCACACAGTTTCCCCCCTGTAAACCCGTAACCGTGCCAGTAACAGGACCACAAGGAACAAGCGAGACTAATCCTCCCCAGAGGAATGCCTGCTTACGTGAATGGGAAAAAGTGATTGGCAGCTAACCTTTGAGTGGGAACTGCGGATGATGCAAATGAAAAGCGAAGGTAAAAGAAGTGTATTCCCTATGAAGAAATACTCCCATGTAGATGAGCCCTTAAACTGAGAGTCCAAAATTGCATAACTGCAACGCTGCGAAGCAGCTCTGGATGCTGCCTTGACATCTACAGTGCAAATGTCCATTCATGTTGCAGTAGGTAATCAGAGCTTGGAAAAGTTACTTTTTTGAACTACAACTCCCATCAGCCCAGTCCAGTGGCCATGCTGGCTGGGGCTGATGGGAGTTGTAGTTTTAAAAAGTAACTTTTCCAAGCTCTGGAATGATCCATCAAGTACCAAACAGCAGAAATATGTTTAGGTGTAGAAACCTTAAAGGTCATATCGATTACAGCGTTATTAATTTGGAGGCTTTTGTCTTCTTTGTCTTCATTTGTTTTAATATAAGTCAAAATCTAAACAATCCATTTATAACCACTCTTATAACCCTATACTCTTTTTTCCCTACCCTGCAGTTAATAACTCCTCTTTAAGCTACTGAAAAATCACTCTCCAACTCACATATTTCCTACTTTAACAGTGTGTGTGAAACACATAGCTCAGTGTCATATTTAACGTCAATCAGTGACCTTTCAGTTTTGCCTGAGTCACTGCCTGAAACACTCAAGCGCTCTAAGTCTATTATTTCATTGTGCCAAACTTTATGACATTTATATTAGTGGATGGAGCTGTTCTAAAATGTAATGAAAAAATAAAGTCCACTTTGTATTATAATTTGAAGTGAACTTGCTCAGGGATTTATTTCTGGTATCTCTTTCGATTTCAACTATGTGCAAATGGCCTCTGGAAATTCTGCACCCTATTTGTGGGCAGAGAAATTGGGGGAAGGGGCATTTCACTGAACCTCTCTAGGCAGAGGAAACATTCTCCAACAATTCCACAGGAGTGTGGCTTGCCATTAACAATAGCAGAACACATTTTTTCCTAAGTTTGTTTTATGGTTGCTTTTGTGTTTGCAGCACCAGCTATGTGGACAACCTGGCCACCATTTTGCATCCTCCACAATACTTCAGATCCAGTGTGATTTTGAGTCATGGATAGGGCTGCCAGGTCAGAAGCATCCCAAAGCCTGAGATTTCAGGGGTTGGCCCGGGTGATGTCATGGGGGCGGGCCTGAGTGATGTCATTAAGCATGTTACATTAAGCATTAACCACAGTTGCTTGGAGCATGCAATTAAAACAAAAACATTTATCTGATTGGAAATTAAGATAGAAATCTTAGCTGAAAGATAGAGCCTGGGTAGGGAACACTTAATCTAGGCTACTTGATTCTGGCAAGAACGATTTAAGGGCCCTCAGGCCAGGCCAGTCACCAGAAGGCCATTGTAGGAAGAAAGGAGCCTAGTGTGGTGGAGATGTTAGATAGGAGCACTCAGGAATAAAGATGGATGCCCCTGAAGGCTGCGATTCTAAACACACTTACTAAGCCCCATAGAACTCAATAGGACTTACTTCTCAGAAGATATGGTTTGGATTGCACTGTTGGTAAAGCTTGACTAGGGATCCTCGGCAATGGTATCCATATCAAAGCAGCATTGGCAGACCCCTGCCTGAAATGCCCTGCATGTACCTTTTAACATGGCTGCTCCAAACATCTTTACAGGTTTGACCCTTCACTTCCAAAAGAGGTCTGAGAAATGAATAAGAGTAAAAAGATGCTCTACCCTTTTCTGTCTACCTTGTGGGCTGCTATAAACTCACTTTGACAGCCAATCCAATTCTAATGAGTAATAATTGACAGAGAGAAAACCAGAGCTTGGAAAAGTTACTTTTTAAAACTACAACTCTCATCAGCCCCAGCCAGCATGGCCACTGTATTGGGCTGGTGGGAGTTGTAGTTCAAAAAAGTAACTTTTTCCAAGCTCTAGAGAAAACACACATGGTTTGATCTACCTTCACAGACAGCAGCTTGGGAAAAACAACAGTTGCAGCCACACTTCCCAGTATGTGAATTCTCTTTTGCCACTATTAAGCAAGAAACAAATCATCATGCAACCAACAAGGTGCATCATCAGTGGGTTTTAAGGAGTTGAGCTGAACGCATGGAACCACTGTTGTTGCTTCTGTGGATGTAAGGGAGTGAGGTTAAGGGTAAATGAAATGCAAACAGAACAAGAAAAACAAAAGACAATGATGATTTCCTAAATGCAATACAATACCAACAACAACAAAATTCCTGAGTAAGGCAGAAAACTCAGCATCCCACAACCAGTCAGGATTCCTAACCAAAAACCAAAACTAAAAAAATCCTAACAGCCAGTCAGCCTGTTCTGAAATCTGCACTGGTTGCCCATTTGCTCCCAGGCCAAGTTTAAGGTGTGCTTTCCATGCTACAGGTGCCATGTAGTATTTGTTCTGCTCTTGTAAGAAATCAGTCCTTTAGTGTGGCAGCACCTATGCTTTGGAACTCCCTGCCTATTGACATTAGGTAGACACCTTCATTGTACTGTTTTCAGCATCTGCTAAAAACATTCTTGTTTAGGCAAGCCTATCCAGGCATAAATAAAAATTAAAAAATATCTGTTTTTAACTTATTGTTGGTTTAATTAAATACCTGTCTTTAACTGTTTTTGTCAATAATTTTATTGTTTTAATTCCTTCTGTAAACCCCTTTTAGGTTTTTACAATAAAGTGGTATATAAATGTTGCAAATAAAATACATAAATAAATTCTGGAGTTACTCTGACTCTTGGGTCTCTTTCCATTTTTAGGAACAAAAGAATCTATGTTATACTAACTCAAGCCATTTGATACCATCTAGCTCAGTACTGATGACATGGACTAGCATTGGCTCTCCAGGATTCCAGGCAATATTCCAGAAATTGAATTTTATACCTTTGCATGCAAAGCATATGCCCGACCACTAAGCTATAGCCCAGCCTTTCCCAACCAGTGTGCCTCCAGATGATGTTGGACCACAACTCCCATCAGCCTCAGTCAGCATTGCCAATGCTATAGGGCTATAGCCCTTCCCCTGTTCAAAAAAGTATCTTTTAAAATTGTCCTTTTCAATTCACTAATGAATGCATATCATTCCTAGGGCAGATACACACCATTCATTTAAAGCACATTCAACACATTTGAAGCACATGAATCACTCCACAGAATCATGGAAACTGTAGTTTGTTAAGGGTAGTGGGAACTATAACTGTGAGGGGGAAACTACACTTCCCAGCATTCTTCTTGTGTTCTTATCTTTAACCATGAAGTTTTTATTTATTCATATAACTATTTTATTCATTTTTATCTTGCTTTTCCCACAGTTATTGAATGTCAAATTGACTTAGATCAATAAAAAGAAAGAGAACCATTACGGACAAAAAAGACAAGATACCCAAGGAAATGAGAGTAGAAAAGGAGAGCAGATGAAGGAAATCTGTTCTTTAAGTCCCGAACAAAAGTGGTGAGCTACTGTGGGCATTTATATCCAGGTCATGCCAGGCTGAGTTGCTGTTCTTTCTTGAATAGCAGCGATGGCTGGTTCTGATTGGGACTCATAGGGCAGAAGGCAGGGAGAACAACAGTAGGTGGAGCCAGAGCCAATGACACACAGAAACAACTAATCCTAGTTTTGCCCTCCTCCTCCTCCCAGCCGAGTTCTTCAAGAGGAACACTGACACAAAGAAGGAAGAAGCTGACAGGCAGTACCACCCCATAGACTAGTTGTAAGTAGGAAGGAAGGCAGGTGGGACTGGCTGGTGAGCCCAGACTGAGGTTGGTGGGGCAGTGCCCCATTCACCCTAATGAGCCAGCCTCCACTGTTGAATAGCAATTGGTGGCTTTTGTTCCTTTGACCACTATTGCTGAGAAATAAGTGGACCCTGTTTTTGCACAACAGTGGGATCTCCTACACCAAACCAAACTAACCAGAAAGCAAAGTTGGTGAGAGAACAGCTTGCCCCAGTGTCTCATCAGCTTCTGTGGCTGCTAAGTAAAGGACAAGAAGGAAATGAGAGCAGAGGAAAAAACACTCCGAAAATCCATAATGACAATTGAGCACAACATGTGAAGTGACTTCTCAGTCCAATCGCTCGAACCGAACAAAAGAGAATGCAGAGAAGAGACCTGTTGCCTTCCTCTTCTGAGGCCCAGTGGCACTGTAGGAGAGTGTGACCTAATTGCATTTGGCTATGTTTAAAGCCCCTTAAGGTAATGTATTCAGAATGAAGAGGCATTAATGTTCAGCTAAGAGATACAAGAATCTGCTCAACTGAGAATGTTTCTGTGATAAATATCTGCAAAATGGTATCTTTCAATGGCAACACAAAAGCCCAGTTTACAATCCAACTCAACCAGATTTTAAACACTTTAGTGGCACCAAACCAGCGTAACATTTAAATCCAGTTACTTGGGCTTAATTGGATTGTGGATTCAAAACCAAAATGTTAGAAAAACACCAACATTTGTCATGTATAAGGTAGAAGACCTTGTCTTTCCCGGTAGGTGCCATACAAATCTGATTAGATGATGTCATCTTAATATTGCCATCCTTCTTCTGCACATTTCTAATTGTAAACAAAACATTACAATCTGCTCTTCTAGTTGAAATCAAACAGAAAGCTGAAAGCTTGAGAACCCTGTTCATATCATTATTATAATTTTGAAAGACGCAAATGCTATTTTAAACTATGACAAGGCTCAGGCAGATCAAAGCAAATAATATTTATTGTGATTTCTCGGAGGTGTAATTTGCATTTTTTTTGCAACGTTTTCTTTTCCTGTAATAATTTATAAACTTCCAATCACTGCCATAATTCCATTACAGTCAAGGAGATGATTTTGAAAATAGATTACCATACAGCCTATCAAAGTTGCCCCCCTACAGGATGCCATTCAGATTCATAACATTAACATTTTCCAAATGCTTTTAAACAGCTTCCAGTTATTGTCTGAATCCCAAATGTAATATTGATATCTTGACAATTTGAAGCAGTGTGTTCATTTCACAATTCCTAATTTTTGATACAGGCAACCTCTCAGTCACAATACTGCTTTTAATTGATGCTTTGCTGGCTTTTCATTTTATGCTGGATATTTATATTGCTGCATTGACTTGTTTTATGTTTGTTTCTATTTTGTGTTTTATTATGTTTACACATTGATTGTGTATTTTTATTGTTTTTATTATGTTTGTAAGCTCTCCTGAGCTCTGCTTTTAACAGTGGAAGGACAGGATATAAATCCTCTTAATAAATAAATATTCCATAGTGTTGGAATTTCAGAAGAAAATCACCCTGTGCTTTATAGATTACAGCAAAGCCTTTGATTGTGTAGATTGTGAAAAACTATGGAATGCTTTAAAAGAAATGGGGGTGCCACAGCATCTGATTGTCCTGATGCGCAACCTATACTCTGGACAAGAGGCTACTATAAGGACAGAATATGGAGAAACCGATTGATTCCCAGTCAGAAAGGGTGTGAGACAGGGGTGTATTTTATCACCCTATTTGTTTAATCTATACGCAGAACATATCATACAGAAAGCAGGATTGGACCAAGATGAAGGAGGTGTGAAAATAGGAGGGAGAAATATCAATAATTTAAGATATGCAGACGATACCATACTACTCACAGAAACCAGTAAAGATTTGAAATGAATGCTGATGAAAGTTAAAGAGGAAAGCACAAAAGCAGGACTTTAGGTGAACATCAAAAAGACTAAAGTAATGACAGATTTATGTAACTTTAAAGTTGACAACGAGGACATGAACTTGTCAAGGATTATCAATATCTTGGCACAGTCATTAACCAAAATGGAGACAATAGTCAAGAAATCAGAAGATGGCTAGGACTGGGGAGAGCAGCTATGAGAGAACTAGAAAAGGTCCTCAAATGCAAAGATGTATCACTGAACACCAAAGTCAGGATCATTCAGACCATGGTATTCCTGATCTCTATGTATGGATGTGAAAGTTGGACAGTGAAAAAAGCGGATAAGAGAAAAATCCACTCATTTGAAATGTGGGGTTGGATGAGAGCTTTGCACATACCATGGGCTGTGAAAAAGACAAATGATTGGGTGTTAGAACAAATTAAACCACAACTATCAGTAGAAGCTAAAATGATGAAACTGAGGTTATCATAATTTGGACACATAGTAAGACACGATTCACTAGAAAAGACAATAATGCTGGGAAAAAGAGGGCCAAGCAAGAGATGGATTGATTCCATAAAGGAAGCCACAAACCTGAATTTACAAGATCTGAACAGTGTGGTTCATGACAGATGCTCCTGGAGGTCACTGATTCATAGGGTCGCCATAAGTCATAATCGACTTGAAGGCACATAACAACAACAACAACCATACTGTTGGAAATTAGAGTCTAGACATTTAAGCCTGAAAATGTAAGTTTTTTTAAAAAAACACCCCTCATATCCTCCCTCATTTTTTGGTGGTAATTACTTGGCACAAAGATCTCTACACTAGATCTCTGTAAAGGATTTTGGCAAATGGAACTAGACGAGCAATCCAGAGCCAAAACTGCCTTCAGTATACCAGATGGGTTAGAGATAATGGTTGCTGCCCCCAATAACTCTAACATTGCGTCTACCCTAGGCATAGGATACGCATCTGGGACAGTAATTTTATTGATTAGCCGATAATCAATGCAAAACCTTGTCGTTCCATCTTTTTTCGGAACCAGGACAATACTTGAGGCCCAGGGACTGATGGATTCCCTGATCACTCCTAATTCCAGCATATCTTCCACCTCCTTTTTGATCTCATTCAAAACTTTCCCATTCACACGGTACAGCATAGATCTAATTGGGGCATGATCTCCAGTATCAATGGAATGTATAACTATACTGGTTCGGCCAGGTTTGTTGCTAAAGAGATTCCTATAGGTTTTCAAAACTCTCAGAATCTCTTCTTTTGCTTCCTCCTTCACCTCCTCTGACCATTCCACTTGATCTACCCCTCCTTTGTCTTTGCTTTCCTGTACCAAATCTGGAAGTTCAGGCCCACTTCCCTCAGGGAATAAGGTAACTTGCAACACCTGTACATCCCTGGTATGGTAAGGCTTCAACATATTTACATGAACCACTTTGCTTTTGTTTAATTGGTCTGTGGTGATTACATACGTCCCTGTGTCAAGCCTTTCTCTGATGGTATATGGTCCTTCCCAGTTAGCCTGTAATTTGTCATGTTTCCTGGGTATGAACGCCATAACCATATCTCCCACATTATACACACGTTCCCTGGCTGTTCTGTCATACCAGTAACTTTGCTTCTGCTGAGCTTGACTGAGATTCTCTTTCACCACTTCCATCATTGATGTTAATTTATTGCGGAATTCCAATACAAAATCTACTACAGATGTTTTGTACTCTCCCAGAGTTCCTTCCCATGAATTTTTTAATAATTCCAAAGGTCCCCTCACTTTTCTAGTGAACATGAGTTCAAAGGGTGAGAAGCCTGTTGACTCTTGAGGGACTTCTCTGTATGCAAATAAGAAGCATCCCAAACGTTCATCCCAGTCTTGTGGGTGATCTTGAACATAGCTTCTTATCATGCCCTTCAAAACGCCATTGAATCTCTCTGTTAACCCATTAGTGGCGGGATGGTAAGTAGTGGTCTTTAGATGTTTTAGACCACAACATTTCCACATACATTGCATCACTTCTCCCATGAATACACTGCCTTGATCCGTCAGCACTTCATGAGGGAAACCCAGCCTCACAAAGATTTTTAATAAAGCCTCTGCCACTACAGGGGCTTCTACAGATCTTAGTGCTTCTGCGTCTGGGTACCTGGTGGCAAAATCCACCACCACCACTAGATATTTCTTGCCATGCCTTGTGGGTTTGGAAAAAGGGCCCACCAAATCTATTCCCACTCTATAAAAGGGTTGTCCAATTATAGGAAGGGGCTTTAAGGGTGCCTTAGTCTTTACTCCACTTTTTCCCACCTTTTGGCAGATACCACAAGATAGACAATGTTGTTTTACATCTTTGGAGATGTTTGGCCAATAATAGTGCGCAGCCAATCTCCTCTTGGTCTTTTTTATTCCCAGATGTCCTGCACATGGGACATCGTGGGCTACCTCTAGCAATCTGGTTCTGTATTTGCTAGGTACTATCAATTGCTTCACTGGTTCACATTCATCCTTTCTCTCAGCAGGCATCCACAGTCTATATAAAATCCCATTCTCACACACAACTTGATTCCTCAGTTTGTCAGTGAAAGGAATCTGTTGGGTCAGAGCTTGTTCCTTTATTTGATTCAAACTGGTATCTTTATGCAGCTCTTCCCTGAATTGATCTGCTTCTTCCCCAGAGACCACTTGATACAGTTTGTCTCCTTCAGCAGGCCTGCTAGTGGTTGCTATGGTGACCTGAGGCTGGTTAACAGATTCCACCCTGTTTGTTTCAGCCCCCCTTAATATGGCTTCTTTTTCTCTGCCAATTTGCTGTCTGGTCACTACATAGATCTTTCCTTGGGCTCCCATTACATCTCTTCCCAGTATTACTGGTTCTTGTTGCTGGGCATTAATGCCTACTTTATATCGGCCCTCTCGGCCTCTCCAAATCATTTCCACCAGGGCCACAGGCAAACTTTCTGGTTGACCCCTCACTCCTTGGATAGTCACAGTTTCCTGAGGTAATATTACCTCAGATTTTATTAAATCTGGCCTCAGTAATGTCTGAGCGGCACCAGTATCAAGCAATGCCCAATAATTTGTCCCTTGTACACTCACTTCCTCTCTCAGACTTGAATCAAGGTCTGTTACTTCTGTCCAGTTTATCTGGCAGAACTGAACCTTTTTCGCTGTTTCTAAAGCCTTGGGCTCTGTTTTCACTGCCCTTGTCTGAGCAGGATTACTAATGGGGTTGGCAACCTCACATTGAAAACGTAGGTGCCCCGGTCTACCACATTTGTAGCATAATTTCTCCTCACTTTTAGGGTACACAGATCCACTCTGGGGTGTCCTGTGCCCTTCAGATTTTAATGGAGGACTCACTCGCTGTGGTACCACATCCCTTCTGCCAGCATTATATGGTCTGGGTTTAAAATCTCTTGATGTTTTCCCCACCCAGCCAGTTCTGTTGGAGGCGAAGTGATCCGCCATCTCTGCAGCCTCCTGCACCGATGTAGGGGAACGGTCTTTGACCAGGAGCCTTATTTCTGGTGGTAACTGATGATATAATTGATCCAATATCATGAGGTTTTTCACCTCCTCCACAGACTGAGCTTTTACACTTGTCAGCCATTTCCCAAATATGTCCATCAGTTTTGCCCCCAGCTCCATGAAAGACCTCCCTGTCTGTATCTGGCAGTTTCTGAAAAGCTTTCTAAAATAATCAGGCCCCAGTCTGAATCTTTTAAACACTGCTTCTTTGAATTCAGCATAGGTGACGGGCCTGTCTGAGGGGAAATATTGGTATACCTCAGCCAATTCCCCTTTAATCAGGTTTGATAAATACTGCATGTATTTATCTTCAGGTAGCCCCCACAACTGAGCTGCTTTTTCAAAGGTGCTGAGGTAAATTTGAGGATCTTGACCAGGCTCATAGACAGCAAAGTCCTTTGGAGTAATTTTTATTTTTGCTCCATCTCTGTCTTTCCTTGTCTCCTCAGAGTGAAATTTCTCTCTATCAAATTTTAACTTTTCTACTTGTAATTCAGCATCCAATACTCGTTGCTTCTCCCTCTCCTCAAACCCCAATCTCATTCTCTCAATTTCCAACTCCCTCTGTTTTTCCTTCTCTGCACCTTCCATCCTCAATCTCTCAGCTTCCATCTTCAACTTCTCTCTCAAGTACTCTATATAAGCGGGATTGCTTAAATATCCTTCTGGGGTCTCTTCTCTGACAGGTTGTTTTTGCTGGGCAGTTGCAAATCCTATAAGTGCTACCCTCAAGTCATCTACCCCTTTACCCTTGTGAGGTAAATTGAATGTTATGCACTTCTCCACCAGCTCCTCTCTTTTCATTTTTATATATTCAGCCATGGTGTTTGAGTTCACTCACTCTTTGCCACACACTCTTTGCCAGTCACTCTCACAAGTAATCTTGTTTTGTTATTTCTGTTTGCCACACCACTGTTAAGGATTCTCTAGTATTCGTACCACTGCTACAGCCAACACCTGTGACGTAGTCTCCTTTATTCGTATCTGGATTCTCTGTTGTTCGTATCCCACCGCTACTGCCACCACCTGTGACACCCTTCCCTGGCTCTCCCTGTCAGGTTCCTACCTGCGCATGGCTACTGCCTGTCACTAGGCACCACCAGGGACTCCACCAGTCCGGACTGTCCTTTTTTATTGTTTCTCTCCCCACTCTAACACAGATCTCAACAGATCCCCCTGCTAGGCAACCACCAGTCACGTCCTAATACTAGTATTCCCAGAGACTCTGAATACTGGTATTGTTATTCTCTTCACCGCTGCCACCATTTGTTACAGTTCCCCTTCAACCTTACCCTCCCTTCTGGTCTGTGAAACCCCAGCCAAGGATCAGGCCTTTGGTAAACCAAATTAAGTATTTATTACAGATAACAAAGCTAACAAGATTAACAAGATTTCTTCTTAAGGCACATAAGCATATGGTTTTACTCAATACTAATCCAAACTCCACCTCCCTCCTGGTAAACAACTCTCTAAACCCCACCAAGCAACCCACTCAGTTTCACCTCCTCCACCCCCACTCTCACTCTTCCTTTTATACGTTCAGCCATTTTAAACACTCAGCCAATCATCTAGCATTCTACTGCCCATTCACTCCCCCTCCTCTTTCACTCCACTTACCATGTATCTTCTAAACAACCAACACTTACCATATATACATTAATATAGGAACATCACAGATACCTACTAGGCAGCCCTACTAGGGATTGTCCTAAAGACCAGACAGACAGGCCTGGAGGGCCACATTCAGCACCCAGCCCCTCAGTTTCCCACCCTTGGGATACACAATCACCGTTTAAAAAATGAAGTTATTGGATGCCATCTAAAAAACGTGTTGCATGCTTAAGGCTGCAGTCCTAAAACATGTAATTGGAATAAGCCCCATTTCACTCAACAGGACTTCTGAGCATGGACAGGAATGTGCTGAAAATCCTTTAAGGAAAAACAGTGGGGCTCACAGGCAGGTCCTATGGCATGCTAATGCAGGAATATGACAGTGGGATTTATCTTCAGGATTACACAGTATTGCATCCTTAGAGACGTTATTAAATAATCTCTGGACTAAAACTCTTTGAATGTTTTTTAAAGTGAAATTCAATGTGAATTTGGAGGACCTTCCTCAACAATTAAAAAGATTTTGGTAAGTTTAACAAACCTCTTGGGGAGATGCAGCTCTAAATTGCCAGATTATTTTGACAAAGCTATTTGTGAGGCAAATTTAGATGTCTTGCTCTGGTAAAACATCTATAGGAATAGTAACAAGAGATAAATAACTTCACAACATTTATTTATTTCTTACTCACTGAATTTATATCTCGCCTTTCCTCTCAAAGTAACCCAGGGCAACAAACATAAACACAAGCATTTAACCAAATGAAGAAAAGCATATTAAAAGCTGTTAAAAACATTCTCAAGCACAATTACATTTGAAAACATTCTAAAACACAGTTAAAAATATTCTAAAACACAACTATAAACATTCTTTCAGCAGTGCTCTTTAGGTTGTCAGGAACAGTCATCTTCAGCCATCAAATGCTTGGGTAAACATAAATCTTTTCAAATCCCTCCTGAAAGTTAATAGTGATGGAGACAGATGCATGTCATTGGAGAGGGCATTCCACAAACAGGGAGCCACCACTGAAAATGCCCTGTCATGGGTCATTGCCAACCAGGCAATGCTCGGTGGCGGCACCACTAAGAAGGGCCTGAGATGGTTGATACTGGGGAAGTATCTTTTAGATACTTGGGTCCCAAACCATTTATGAATTTGTATGCTTATGTTGCCGCTCTGGGCTCCTTCTGGGAGAAAGGGTGGGATATAAATCTAATAAATAAATAAATAAAATATGCTACTACCAGCACTTTGAATTGGGCCCAGTAGCTCACTGGAAGCCAGTGCAATGCTTCCTGGACCAATGACACTTGGCCCCAGCAGGCTGCCCCACTTACCAGGCTAGCAACCGCATTCTGCAGTAGCTGCAGCCTCCAGACAGTCTTCAAGGGCAGCCCCGCATACAGTGTGATATTGTAGTCCAGACGGGAAGTCACCAAAGCATGAACAACTGAAGCCAGACTATCTCAGTCCAGGAATGACCATATCTGGCAAATCAGCCTCAATTGGGCATAAGCACTCCTAGCCATATAAACCACTTGGGATTCTAGTGACAAGTTGGAATACAGCAGTACTCCCAGATTATGAACCTGTTCCTTCAAGGGAAGTACAACCCCTCCCAGAATGGGTCGTACACCTAATTCCCAGACACAGGAACCACCCACCTAAAGCACTTCTGTCTTATCAGCATTCAGTCTCAGTTTGTTACCTCCCCCCCAAAAAATCTGGTCATCACTGCCTCCAGACACAAGTCCAACACCGTCACATCCTCTCCTGCTTTTGATGGAATAGAGAGATAGAGCTGTGTTTCATCAGCACACTGATGACACCATGCTCCAAATCTCTGGATGACAGCTCCCAATTGCATATAGATGTTTAATAGCATAGGAGACAGAATGGACCCTTTTGGGTCCCCATAGCCCAAAAGCCATGGAGCCAAGCAACAATCTCCTAGTACTACTAGTAGGAGCAGAACCACTGTAATACAGTATGTCCAACACCCACCTCCTTCAGTTGCTCCAAAAGGATTTGCTGAGAGATCAAGATGAATTGCACATGAAGTATCAAGATGAATTGCACATCTCTACTCTGGACTGCTCATACATGCAGAGCTTTCCAAGAAGTTTACTCTAGCTGCAGCTACAATCCAGATTGTTTGTCTTTTTGTGGACTCAAGCCAGCTTTGAGCTGCTGTTCAGAAAATTAATTTGCATCATAGCAACGGTGAAGTATCTGACACTAATTGGCTGGAGCCAGTATGGTGGCATGGGATGTTCAGTTACTTAGCAATAGCTTGCAGTCCAAGTTCTATGAGATAAGGGAAAGTTGTCAGTTTAGCTGGGATTAAAGGTTCACATTGGGGATGACAAACTAGGAAGACATCCCAGAATGTAGGTAAGTTAAATAACAGGAACAGAACAGAGAAGAGAAAGTAACCAGCAGTCCAAAAAGTTAAGAACTGAGGAACAATGGGTAGAAGAGATGACTAAAGGATCCGAGAAGAATGAACAGGAAAAAACTACACATTGGACCTAGAGACAGGAAGGACCATACTCTTTTGTCAGGAAGGCAATTCTGACAGTTGTACTTTCTGCTATCTATGCAGCATTGTGCCTTGGTCACCCTAAGGGAGACAATATGGGTCAAGGAGCAGGTAGGGAGTGGGGAATCTGTCCTTTTCAGTTTCTTTCCATTTCTCATTTTTCCAATCTTAAATTCAGTTTCCCACATTTCCTCAGCAGTTGTGGGGAGGAGAGATTAAGTCATCATGAAAAATTCATCAGCACATTTTTGTGTGCAGTTTTTCCAGATATACACATTTTTGCAAAGCAATTTTACCTAATATTAAGTATGTTTGCATGTTAATACATGCCTTTATATGCCCAATTTTCCATAGTATATACTTTTTTTGTATACGTTTCTTGGCTGGAGAACTGCATTGCTAAATTCAGAAATTCAGGGAAGTGCAAATTTTGAAGGATGGCTGTGTTTCCATTTTCATATTGTTTCGGAAAATGAGAATTAGATAAATGCAAACTGAACTGAATTTCTCCTCCAACCCTAGAAATAGGTGGGGTGGGTTGCAATGGGATGGAGAATTTAATTTCATTGATCCATTTGAATAAACCAGTTCGTTCTTTCTCCTAATCTCTTTATAAATGTATAAAATCATAAGAAGAGCTCTTCTGGATCCGACCAAAATCCATCTAGTCCAATGTTCTGGTTTTCACAGTGACAACTAGATCCATTTGGAAGCCCCAAAGCAGGACATGAGCACAACAGCTGTGGTTCCTATTTTGCCGTGTGAAACTGCAGCCAAATCTGAGGAAATTATCATTATATAACTCCATAGAGGACAGAATATCCTCTAAGTGGACCTTAAAAGGAACATAAGTAGAAGAACATCTGAAGCAAATTTTATTTATTTATTATATATTCTGTGAGAGTGGAAAATTGATTTGCTAAGCATGTTTAATAGAATTACTTACTGACACTATTTAGACCTATCCTACTACAGAAAAGGGGTGCGATATAAATGGGAATTTCTGTTTATGTAATATAAACATTATACTTTCTTCTTGCCAAGAAAAAAAGCCAATCCTGTTCACTTTCCATTGCAGCCTGCTACTTTCTAAACAGAATATTAACAATCTACATCAATTAAGGGAATTACATAATTTCTGTTTGAGCATTGGCAGGCCTTGTAATATGCTATGCCTTCGATGAGCTCCATCAAGTTTGATTGCAATGTTATAGTGTAGATTTTCCCCTGCTAGCTAATTAGCTTCATTCATATAGTTCTCTTTCATCCGAGGAGGCAGAAATGGGGGGGAGAAGTATTTTGAACCCTTTCAAATGCTAGGGGGTATATTACTGTAAACAAACACTGCTCATCGGCTGTCCAGTATATAGCCAATTTAGGTAATGGCCTGCTCTTCAAAGAAACAGAGCAGAAAAAGTGCTGAACTTGGGCTTACATAATGATCTGCAATTTTAAACCTTTCAGCCTATAATTAAAGATTTTGACTCTATATGCTGCTTTGCTCTCTGCAAGTGAGCTTTTCTGTTTGCATAGATTTTGACTGCAGTAAACTTGCCATCAGAGGAAGAAATTGGCAGAACACTTAGGTCCTAGGAAATCAAGACAACATGTCATTATATCGGGATACAGCAGGGTTAGAGGCAAATGCGTCATGCAAACAAGCTAGTGGTTGGGCTTCAAGGTAGACAGAGATCTAATGGGCCAGACGCAAAAGATAAAGTCTTGGCCATCCTGGGCCGGACCCAACCAAGCCTGCAAAATTTATTTATCAAAATTTATGTACACTTAACTGTAAATAAAACATCTAAGAAATTTGTAAATATCTTAGCATTTAGCAAAATTTAGCATGATTAATTGGGTTCACAAATAACTACCCTTTTTTTGCAATTCTCACAAACACTACAATTCCAATAGGGAAAATTACCTCTTATTGCTGTAGCCATCAATGTTTGATCCCTACTGGTAGACCTAGGTCTACACATACTATGAACCAGTATATCTCTTAGGTTCCTCTGTCTTCTGTTTGCATCCTTGCATCCTGGTAGATGCACAATTAAATACCAATATTTTTTAACGATAGTCTTTATTCTATCTGCATGGCTATCAAAAGTTAGGGGAACCACCATTTTTTCTTTCTTTTGTTTGGGCTTTGCTGTCATTAAATCTCTTCTATCCTTATATAGAGCTTTATATTTTGCTCTCTCAAGAGTTTCAGTGGATTGTTTAATTGTTCTGTGAGTATTCTTGCCTGTATGTGGAAATCCTTAATCTTGCTACAGTTTCTTCTTATTCTCAACATCTGTGAATAAGGAAGATTGTGTTTAATGTGCACTGGAGGTAACTATCATATTGTAAGAGTGAATTGGCATCTGTATTTTTATGAAATATATTAGTAGTGAATCCCTTATTTTGTATAGAGACCTCCACATCTAAAAAATGAACTTTAAATTGGTTATGACTCATATCAAATTTTATGGTCTCATGGACCCCATTAATGTACTGTAAAAACTCTTCAAGGGTCTTTTCAGAACCCACCCATATCATAAATATATTGTCCAGGTACCTCTTATATCAGGCGATATACTCTTTAAATATATTTCCTTCCTGTAAAATGTATGTACATTCAAAGTGATCCATATATATGTTGGCAAGTTCAGGGGAAAACTGGCAACCCATGGCTGTGCCCAAGATTTACCAAAAAAACTTTTCCTGGAATTGATTGCCCCCCCCCAAGAACTAGTTCAGCCAATGAGCACAAAAATGTTGTGGGGGGAGATATCTTTGAAATTATTCATAGTTAATTAAATAATCTCCAAAGGTTCCTTTTGCGGAATATTAGTATATAGGATACCACATCCATGGTCACTAGCCACGTATTGTCAGACTCTATATTAACACCTTCTAAGATGTTTAAGAAGTGAGTGGTGTCATTTATATATGATCCAATATTCTGGACAAAGGGCTTAAGACAGGAGTCCACATAGGTGGATAAGGGTTCCAATATGGAACCACAACCATATATTATTGATCTCCCTGGCACAGATAAACATTTCTTATGTATTTTAGGCAATAAACAGAATCTCAGTGTCCTGTCTTCTGATTCCAGCAAGTAATTATATGTACTTTTAGTACTAAACCTCTCAAGAAACAAAATATACATTTATTTATTTATTACATTTATATCTCACATTTTCTCCAAGGAGCTCAAGATGGCATACATGGTTCTCCCCCTCCTTATTTAATCCCCACAACAACCCTGTGACATAGGTTAGGTTGAGAGGCAGTGACTGCCCCAAAGTCACCTAGTGACCTTCATGGCTAAATGAGGATTCAAACCCTGATCTCTTAGGTCCTAGTCCAACACTCTACACCACCCTGCCTCTCCATTTTATTGACATTAACATTGTCAATAAAAGTCAACATGAAAAGCAAGTTTATAAAAAAAGCAAAATGCATAAAATCAAAAGAGATGTGGCTAGGTCAGGGGAAGCCAATGTGGTGATCTCCAGATGTTACTGGACTACAACTTCCTGAACATTGGCCATGCTGGGAGTTAGAGTCCAAGGACATCTGGAGAACACCACATTGGTTCCCCCTGGGACTAGGCAATAGTATGGTGAATATTTCCCTCATGAACAAAGTTGCCCAGACTCAGAAGTAAAACCTAGCTTTCTATATAGAGCACCAACAGTATAACTGTTGGCTCGCAAGGTCACCTGATTACAAGTCAACTGTCTGGCTGGCTGGAAGTTCCTTTCTAACCACTACGAGGTGGGCATTGTGGAGTAGTGAGGCTCTTAAGGTGATGGCCAACTGTCATACTCAGGGCAGACCCACTGAAATTAATGGATAAGTAACTTAACCCCAGTCATTACTCTGAGCATGAAAACTGGTAGAAAGTATTATTAAAGCTAGATTAACTAAGCACATAGAAGAACAAGCCTTGCTGAAGCAGAGCCAGCATGGCTTCTGCAAGGGAAAGTCCTGTCTCAGTAACCTATTAGAATTCTTTGAGAGTGTCAACAAGCATATAGATAGAGGTGATCCAGTGGACATAGTGTACTTAGACTTTCAAAAAGCGTTTGACAAGGTACCTCACCAAAGGCTTCTGAGGAAGCTTAGCAGTCATGGAATAAGAGGAGAGGTCCTCTTGTGGATAAGGAATTGGTTAAGAAGCAGAAAGCAGAGAGTAGGAATAAACGGACAGTTCTCCCAATGGAGGGCTGTAGAAAGTGGAGTCCCTCAAGGATCGGTATTGGGACCTGTACTTTTCAACTTGTTCATTAATGACCTAGAATTAGGAGTGAGCAGTCAAGTGGCCAAGTTTGCTGATGACACTAAATTGTTCAGGGTTGTTAAAACAAAAAGGGATTGCGAAGAGCTCCAAAAAGACTTCTCCAAACTGAGTGAATGGGCGGGAAAATGGCAAATGCAATTCAATATAAACAAGTGTAAAATTATGCATATTGGAGCAAAAAATCTGAATTTCACATATACGCTCATTGAGTCTGAACTGGCGGTGACCGACCAGGAGAGAGACCTCGGGGTTGTAGTGGACAGCACGATGAAAATGTCAACCCAGTGTGCAGCAGCTGTGAAAAAGGCAAATTCCATGCTAGGGATAATTAGGAAAGGTATTGAAAATAAAACAGCCGATATCATAATGCCGTTGTATAAATCTATGGTGCGGCCGCATTTGGAATACTGTGTACAGTTCTGGTCGCCTCATCTCAAAAAGGATATTACAGAGTTGGAAAAGGTTCAGAAGAGGGCAACTAGAATGATCAAGGGGATGGAGCGACTCCCTTACGAGGAAAGGTTGCAGCATTTGGGGCTTTTTAGTTTAGAGAAAAGGCGGGTCAGAGGAGACATGATAGAAGTGTATAAAATTATGCATGGCATTGAGAAAGTGGATAGAGAAAAGTTCTTCTTCCTCTCTCATAATACTAGAACTCGTGGACATTCAAAGAAGCTGAATGTTGGAAGATTCAGGACAGACAAAAGGAAGTACTTCTTTACTCAGCGCATAGTTAAACTATGGAATTTGCTCCCACAAGATGCAGTAATGGCCACCAGCTTGGATGGCTTTAAAAGAAGATTAGACAAATTCATGGAGGACAGGGCTATCAATGGCTACTAGCTGTGATGGCTGTGCTCTGCCACCCTAGTCAGAGGCAGCATGCTTCTGAAAACCAGTTGCCGGAAGCCTCAGGAGGGGAGAGTGTTCTTGCACTCGGGTCCTGCTTGCGGGCTTCCCCCAGGCACTTGGTTGGCCACTGTGAGAACAGGATGCTGGACTAGATGGGCCACTGGCCTGATCCAGCAGGCTCTTCTTATGTTCTTATGTTCTTTACATTGGAAATCACAAATAATTTATTAAATCTGTCTCTCATGTTCTGTGTAGCACTTTGGGAGCTCTTGTAGTTGAAGGCACAGAGGATACATTTATTAAATAAATAAATAAAGATAAAACAGTACTCAGACCAGCCAGTCCTTCTCCTTGTGAACTGTCCTGATGGCACAGAGTTCTGCTACCAGACTCCCTGTCGGAGCCCACGGACACGTTACATAGATTAGAACAATGGGCGAGAGTGTGTGACAAATATAAGAAAGGCTTACATTTGAAAACTTATACCACATTGCTGAACCAGAGTGCTATAAGTAAATAGAGACCAACCGCATCTGAACTGGCTGGGAAGCCCCTGCTCCTCCTTTGCATTCTCCTTCAACAGAAATGTCTTCAGAGATGATTCTCCTACTAGAAAAGTTGACATAATTGCAGGTGGGGGGGGAGATGGATCTTCAAGCAAATGTTTCCCATTCACACCTGTTACAAAAACAAATTAGAAGTTATATTCATCCAACTGGATTTTTTTTGAATGCTATTTGATTTAGGAATATAAAATATTTCATTTTGTAATTTAACATAATCATGTTCGGGTCTTTTTTTAAAATTTTCACAAAAAGGTTCAAAAAGTTTCACAAAACTTTCACAAACAGGAAGTATTAACAAAAAGATTTAATGAACTTTTTCTCAAATTTGGAAACCACACAAAATATTTCACTTCATCTAATCTTTACATCACTTATCCCACCTCCATAAGTCAACATAGCCTTCAGCATTGGCAGACCCAGACCAGGAATTTAAGGAGAATAATAATAATAATAATAATAATTTAATTTATGAGTCGCCTATCTGGCCAATGGCCACTATAGGCGACGTACAAATCAGTTGCAGTAAATGCAGCACAATAAAATACACATAAAATACAATATAACAAGGAAACTATAAATAGGAATGATAACAGTTCAGAGTAATAGGCAGTTAGTCCTGAAAATTAACCCTCCCCGGAAGTCCCAAAGGCCTGTCTGAAAAGCCAGGTCTTCAAGGCTTTGCAGAATACATTCAGGGAAGGGGCATGCCGAAGATCGTACGGGAGGGAGTTCCAGAGAGTGGGGGCCGCCACTGAAAATGCCCTCTCTCTAGTCCCCACCAACCTAGCTGTTTTAGTTGGTGGGACTGAGAGAAGGCCCTGAGTGGCTGATCTTGTCGGGCAGCATAATTGGTGACGCTGGAGGTGCTCCATCAGGTAGACTGGTCCGAAACCGTGTAGGGATTTAAAGGTTAGTACCAACACCTTGAATTGGGCCCGGAAAATAACTGGAAGCCAGTGTAGATCGAATAACACTGGAGTGATGTGTTCCCGGCGGTGACAATTTGTAACTAGTCGAGCCGCAGCATTTTGTATAAGTTGTACTTTCCGGACCGTTTTCAAGGGTAACCCCACGTAGAGCGCATTGCAGTAGTCTAAACGAGAGGTGACCAGGGCATGTACTACCAGTGGGAGCTGATGAGCAGGGAGGTAGGGTTGCAGCCTACGAATGAGGTGTAATTGATACCAGGCTGCCCAGCTCACTGCCGAAATCTGAGCCTCCATGGACAGCCTGGAATTAAGAACAACCCCAAGGCTGCGGACCTGGTCCTTTAGGGGCAATCTTACCCCATTGAACATCAGGTCAACATCTCCCAACCTTCCCTTGTTTCTCACAAGCAGCACCTCAGTCTTATCAGGATTCAACTTCAACCTGTTCCTTCCCATCCATCCACTCACGGATTCCAGGCACTTGGACATGGTCTCCACAGCCAACTCTGGTGAAGATTTAAACAAGAGATAGAGCTAAGTGACACTGGTGACACTGCAGCCCAAATCTCCTAATGATTGTCCCCAGCGGCTTCATATAGATATTAAATAGCATGGGAGAGAGGATAGAGCCCTGTGGCACACCACAATTGAGAGGCCAAGGGTCTGAAACCTCCTCCCCCAATGCTACCTGTTGATGCCTATCGGAGAGAAAGGAATGGAACCACCGTAATACAGTGCCTCCTATTCCCAATCCCTCCAGGCGATGTAAAAGGATACTGTGGTCAACAGTATCAAAAGCCGCTGAAAGATTGAGGAGGACAAGAAAGGTGAATTCTCCCCTATCTAATGCCCTCCTCATATCATCAACCAGAGTGACCAAGGCTGTTTCAGTTCCATGTCCAGTCCTGAAACCCGATTGGTATGGATCCAAATAATCCGTTTCATCCAAGTGTGTCAACAGCTGATTAGCCACCACTCGCTCAATGACCTTGCCCAAGAATGGTAAATTCGAAATTGGGCGAAAGTTATTCAAAACCTGGGGATCCAAGGAGGGCTTCTTTAAGATGGGCTTTACAATTGCCTCCTTGAGTGGTAATGGCATTACACCCTCCTTCAAGGATGCATTGACCACCGCCTTGATCCCCTCACCCAGTTTCTCTTTGCAGCTCACCAGGAGCCACGATGGACAAGGATCATTTAGACAGGTGGTAGGCTTCACAGTCGAGAGCACCTTGTCCACATCCTCAGAAGGGAGAGGCCGAAACCGATCCCACTTGACTGGCTTGCAACTGGCCAACTCTGATTCACTCACTGCATCCACGGCGTATGAGATCGAGCTCCGTAAATGTTCGATTTTGTCAGCAAAGTGCTTTGCTAACTTGTCACAGGAGGTCTTGGACTGCTCCAAGGGTTCCTGAGCAACTGGACCGACCAGGCTTCGGACCACCTGGAACAACCTCCTGGGACAGCACTCTGCTGACGCAATAGAGGGAGCAAAGAACTTCTTCTTTTCTGCCTTTATTGCCACTTGGTAGGCAGTTACTGCTGCTCTAACCTGTGTCCGGACATCTTCGGAATGGGATTTCCGCCACCGGTGCTCTAGTCGTCTCACCTCCTGTCTCAGATTACGCAACTGTGGTATGTACCATGGTGCTAACTGAGTTCTGTTCAGGGGGAGAGGACATTTCGGTGCCACTCGGTCCAGAGCCCTGGTGATCCCTTCATTCCACTCTAACACCAGGGAGTCAACCGAGCGGTCTTCAGCAGGTTCCAATTCCCCAAGCGCAGTCAGGAATCCTTCTGGATCCATCAGGCGTCTGGGGCAGACCATTCTAATAGGTCCTTTTCCCCTGCAGAGGGTGTGAGGCATCGAGAAGTCTATATTTACCAGGTAGTGATCTGACCATGACACAGGGGTGGAAGAAGCAACCCCCAACTTCAGAGCACTTCCCTCCCCTCTCAGGACAAACATAAGGTCGAGAGCATGACCGGCTACATGGGTGGGCCCAGTATTACTAAGGTGCAGTTCCCAGGAAGCCATGGTTTCCAGGAAATCCCGAGGGGCCCCAGTGAGAGTGGTCTCGGCATGCACGTTGAAGTCATCCAGCACCAATAATTCTGGGGACAACGCCCGTACAGCCGAGACCACCTCAAGCACCTCGGCCAGGGAGTCTGCTGTGCAGCGGGGTGGGCGGTACACCAGCAGGATCCCCAAACTGCCCTTCAGGCCCAACCTCCAGTACATGCAATCAACAAACTTAGTCCTATGTAGAGGAGGTCTGGTAAAAACTAAAGACTCCCGGTAGATGACTGCCACACCCCCTCCCCGCCTTCCCACCCTCGGCTGCTATGCATAACGGAAACCCGGTGGACACATGGCCTCAAGAATGGGAGCTGCGGCCTCATCCAACCAGGTCTCCGTAATACATGCCAGGTCTGCCTGTCCATCCAAGATTGTATCATGGAGGCAGCAATTTCTGTCCCATCCTGTGTTTGTTGAAATTCTGCTTCTGTTCTGTTACAGTTTGGCTTCTGCAGAAGGCTATGTTATTCATCTCGTTATTTGCTATGGACAAAACTAGCATAATTAATTACGTAATTAATTTCAATTCATTTCAATGGAAGGAAAACATCAGAAACCACTCATATTTACACGTGTGATTTCCATTTCTGACCTTGGACATTGCATATTGAGGTAATTTCCACTTCCATTTCAGTTCCCAACAGAATTCTCCGAAACTCCTACCTGAGATTCAGGCTTTGTGGAGATTTTTCTTGTACCAAAGTTTCTAAAGCAATTCTCACCACCATTTCCCAACAAAGACACTCTTCAAAAGGATGACCATTCAGAATGGCATGTGCAACTAAACTCAGAAGAGGACAATATGGAAGTGCCAGTGTGCCCATGAAAGCAGCAAAGATATAGGCATGTTCATTAGAAAGAATTTTCATCCATCCTCCATTCAGAGATTTAACTTCTAGAGATTAGGAGCTGAGGGGGATGAAAGTTTAAGAACAATAAATTCATTATGTATGTCCACTCAGACTAAAAAAAAAGAAATCCTCAGAAGACCAAGCTAGGGACAAAGTGGGAGCAATGATTTACCACGGCCAAGTACTGGACAGCAGGGACAGTTGGAGAGCATGGATGCAGCTTCCTTCACTCATCTAGGATCAAGAGACTGAGGGAGCCAATGTGGCATTTCTCTTCCAGATCAAGCTGTTTACTCTGAAAAGATCAATAAAAGAGGGGGGAAATTTCTTAGTGTGTCCTCTTTATACAAAATTTCAGTTGGATTGCTGCAAGATGCGTAACGGTCCAGAAATTTCTCCTCCCGCTTTTTTCTTTTACTATATAGAAAATTTATTTGAATTGTGCACAGTACAGCTATAAGATGATGTATCCATTGTTCGTAGGTATAATAATATAGTTATTAATGTCTAATGGCGGCATTAATATAATAAGCAATATTACTTATTCTGTAAAACAAAGTATTTGCATATCTCTTTGTAATGTAATATCCTTTCTGCTATATATTCTCCAAAAGAGTATGGATTTATTGTATCCGAAGCTTTGTCATTCCAATAAAAAATCAACAAGCTCATTTTTTCTATAAATTTATTCTCCCACTGTCTTCCATCCCTCACCTTAACTGTGCTTGTTAATTTCATCATATAGGCCAGATCCCATATTCTAACTAAACTTGGGCTCCTTCCTGGAGGAAGGGCAGGATATAAATCAAATAATAAATAAATAAATAAACTTGCATCGATTGAAGGCAAGATTGATTTCCTCCTATTCTGGTGTATTACCATACAAGCAGCAGTTAATAGGTGGGCTATCATTTCAACATCCTCATTTATCACTAGACCCTACAAAGGGATCACTTGGAAGACCAACTCAGAAATTTGTTTTCTTTCTATCAATAGAGCGTCCCAACTTTTTTTTTTAATCTCTGAGCATGCCCACAAAATATGGAATATGTCTGTCCTGGCATTTGGCAGCACCAACACTGATCAGTTGCACTTGGGTAGATCTTGGTTTATCTAACTTGTGTTAGGTATCACTTGGTTAATACTTTGTAGATTCCCCCAAAAAAGAAATTCTCACAAAGAGTAAAATCAGAAACATTTTTCTAAATCTGCTCCCATCTGTCAGCCTAGATATTTCAGATAATGCAGATTAGGGCAGCAAGACTGCTAACAGGGACTGGAAGGTACGATCATGTGATGCTCAATCCATTTCCAGGCCTGATTCAAAGTGCTGGTGTTACTGAACATTACTGAACAGTATTACCAAACATTACTGAAGGAATCACTTCGTCCCACATATACATATCCAGAGGTTAAGATCTTCTTTTTGATGACCTTCGGGGGGGATCAAACAAGGTGCATTGGATGGCTGCCTAGCAGAGGGCTTTTTCAATGGCAATGTTCTGATTATGAAATGCCCTCCCCAAAGAAGTTCACTTTGGTCTTTTCAGCACCAGGTGAAAAGCTCCCAGGCTTTTAAATGTTAACATGATGTAATGATTTCAAGAAAGAGCAATTGATGTTATTGGAATTTAAGATTTGAAACTTTTGATCCTATTATATTGTTAGTGAATAAATAAATTTGGGGTGCATGGGTGAAGTTGGTGGACAGCAATCACCTTGTGTTCTTTTATGCACAGAAGGTGATATCAAATGTCAGTCATACTCAGAGTAGATCCTTTGATTTCAATGCATGTACTCTTGTGTACGACTAACATTCATTATCACACATAAAATGTAACAGTTCACGTATGCACAATGGAGTTTTACAGCCAAAGTAGTTTCATAACTTCAGTGTTCTAAAGTCACATTAATTTATGATTGGAAGTACCCAATCCTAAAGAAGGAACAGCTCTTGAAAGCTTTCTTGCAGTATCTGAAATACTGTTCTATAAAAGATGTTGTCTCATCTTTTTCATGACTCTTGTTTTGTTGAACCAGTGTGGCTACTGGTTTACACGAAAGCTTGAAATTGACTCCATATGGTAACTGCTTCATCCAGACTTCATATTTTTTTTATTCATAAAATTTCTTACCTGCCCTTTATCCTAAGGTCTCAGGGTGAGTTAAAATAATAAAATCAAACTATTACAAAAACAAGTAAAACAACTACAGTTATGAAAACAAGTAAAACCATTCACCCAAAACAGAACATTATAGAATCACAAGAGCAAGGGGCATCTAGTTCCACAATAATTACTGAGGATTTGTGATAAATGTTCGCACATTCTGAGTCCAGGAGTCTCATAGTGGACTTCAATTATAAGACATGTGAACTTTTAAAATCCTGCTCAGTTGAGGGACTTTCAGACTTGGAAGGCTAAAGAAGTCTTGAGAATAGGAGATCTTATCACTCAAGGAAGATTGTTGACTAGGAAATTTCAAATAAAACATTGGGTTGGATTCCATGCTGGTTCCAGTGTTTTCCAATAAGGAGTTGTCTAATTAATTTAGTAGGCCCAAGGCTGATCCTTAGGGAACCAACTAAATGGGAGGAGGCGCTTGAATGAGGGAAAAGACTGTTGTCAACAAATTAAAACTGTTGTCAGCTGACTGTTGTCGACAAATGAAAAAATATTGTTGGATTTGAAAGCTGAAGAACCTGTCTCAAGGAAAAGGTGGGAGAAGCCATGTGAATTGAAATTTGGAGACTGATTGATAAGACCTCTCTCTCTCAGTACATCACTCCCAGTATAAATTGATGCTAAAATTGTATCTGACACCAGAATGTTTAAACAAAATGCAATCTGTTAACTATTTCTACTAACTGCTGCCCTGGGCTCGTGCTGGGAGGAAGGGTGGGATATAAATCAAATAATAAAATGAATAGATAAATAAATAAAATTTGAGGTGCTGGAAATGCCACATAGTTAATGTCAGTCTCAAACATATGTGGTGAGATTGCCCCATTGTTTCAACACGTCTGTGTTATCTCAGATACCAAAACTTTGATGCTGATAATCTTACAGGTTATTCCAGATGTCATCCCAGATAATTTTAAATTACTGGTAGGTATTTATTTATTTATTTGTTGCACTTGTATACCGCCCCATAGCCGAAGCTCTCTGGGCAGTTTACAGCAATCAAAACATTAAAACAAATATACAATTTAAAACACATATTTTAAAAACAATTTAAAACATAATTTTAAAATTTAAAACAAAATAAAAACAATTTAAAACACATGCTAAAATGCCTGGGAGAAGAGGAAAGTCTTGACCTGGTGCCAAAAAGATAACAGTGTTGGTGCCAGGCGCACCTCGTCGTACACATCATTCCATAATTTGGGGGCCACCACTGAGAAGGCCCTCTCCCTTGTTGCCACCCTCCAAACTTCCCTTGGAGTAGGCACTCGGAGGAGGGCCTTGGAACTTGAACGTAGTGTACGGGTGGGTTCGTGTCGGGAGAGGCGTTCCATCAGGTATTGTGGTCCCAAGCCGTGTAAGGCTTTATAGGTCAAAACCAGCACCTTGAATTGAGCTCGGAAACATACAGGCAGCCAATGCAAGTGGGCCAGAATCGATTTTATATGTTCAGACCGTCTGGTCCCTGTTACCAATCTGGCCGCTGCATTTTCCACAAGCTGCAGTTTCTGAACCGTCTTCAAAGCAGCCCCACATAGAGTGCATTGCTGTAATCTAATTTGGAGGTTACCAGAGCATGGACAACTGAAGCCAGGTTATCCCTGTCCACATAGGGGCGTAGCTGGGCCACTAACCGAAGTTGGTAGAAGGCACTCCATGCCACTGAGGCTACCTGAGCCTCAAGTGACAGAGATGTTTCTAGGAGAACCCCGAAGCTACAAGCCTGCTCCTTCAGGGGGAGTGCAACCCCATCCAGGACAGGTTGGACATCCACCATCTGGTCAGAAGAACCACCCACTAGCAGCATCTCAGTCTTGTCTGGATTGAGCCTCAGTTTATTAGCCTTCATCCAGTCCATTGTAAAATGATCATAGCAGCAAAAAACAAATAGGCCAGAAGGTGGAAAATGGCACAATCTCTTAATGATAATGAATGGCTGGATAAATATTTAGAACTTGCTGTAATGGACAAGTTAACTTATTTTGTGTATAGGAGGGAAGGCATATCAAGAGGCTCAGAATTCATAAAAAGGTGGGCAAGATTTCTCCGATAATAAAACGGTTGATATGGAAATTACCGGCTCAAGATGTTTCCGTTTCAGTAATTTGACAGTTAACTGACCATATTTCTAGTATATTTGGGTGTCAGGAAATGGGAAATGCTATTTTTTTATGTAGTGAATGTCCTTTATGCTTGTGGTCCTTGAAAGGGTTTTCCACCTTATGTATATAAATCAGTATATCTATATAAGCTCCCTTTGTTCCTTTTCTTTTCATACACATATATATTCTGTGTATTTTTTCTTTCTGTTCTTTTATGTATTCTTTTTGGTGTGTCATCAGCATATGACAGAAGCTGTATAATGAAGATGCTGGATGCACTTCTATGGAGAGTTCCACAATTTAGGGTCTGCCACAGAGAAAGCCCTCTCCTGGTTCACCATTCGCTATATTTCTGAGGGTGGCAGAACTGCCAAGAGAGCAGTGTGCATTCACACATGTCTTCAGGCTATTACAGGAACTTTTGATGGTGTCAGGAAGACAAATCTGTGACATGCCTCATGAGAATACATGCAAATCACCTTACCATATGTAGGAGTTGCAACACAGAAGCAGCAGTTTTGAGAATCATCAAAAAGATGACCCTGTATCAACTTGCATCCCATAGACGGAGTATCCTCAAAACAAAAAACCAAAATGGTGATGAGCAGCTCCAGAGAGATGAGCTTCCTGTGTCTTACTGAAGTTCCATTCAACACTACAAGACAATCTAATATGAACAGAGATGCTTCTAGCAGCTTTACCCCTTTGCCTCTCAGTAGTATAACACTATTGCCCTCATACACAAGGCAAGCTGGGAAACATTAACCTCCAATCTGATTTCTCACCCAAAACAGATAAGCACAGAGAGCAAAATAAACACCCAGAATCTTCTCACAAGAGAAGGAGTAAAGGTGATGAATTCACGTAGGGTGAGCATGTCTCAGGCAAAGGAAACAATTAGTTCTTTTCTCCAAATCCTGCTTCTTTATTTGCTTTTCACATCAACGTTGCCCTTCTGAAAGCAGTTCAGTGGAACAGTAAACATTATTAACCAAATTGAACTGGTAACTGAATCTTAAGTGATGCAGAGAGAAAAAAAGAGGGAAGTTCCTAAAGAAGAATTAAGGAGCCATTTCCTTGCAGGTTAATTTTTCCACTGCATTTTTTCTATAAAGTATGGTATGGTATGGTATTTTCTCATATTATAAAGTATGGGGAATGAACTGCACCCCAAGATTTAGCTGTCTGAATTGGAACTTCACTGAACCATTCACCCATCCGTCCTTTCCCTGCAGATTTCTTTCTTCTAGCGTTGCCTATAAAGTTTGCATCCACTCACTGTCTTTCAGTGGTGCCCTTGCGTGTGGGCCCCATATTGTTGCTTGAATTGAAAGGTAATGGTGCTTAACATCTAAATAGACCACTGGTTCCCCCATATTTTTCCCATGGCCCTTTTAAAAATTGCTGAGTGCCTTGGCAGACCACTTAATGATTTTTCTGCCTGTTGTAGCCATTGTAATGCACTATTTTAGATGCTGTTAGATTTTTAATTGCATTTTTATTACTGCTTTTATTTTTTTATATTGTATTTCATTGTAAGCCCCAAATGAACTGCTTTGAACCATGGAAGGTTGCACAGTTTACTAAAGGGATCCTGGCAAGTTCACTAACAGTATATAGAGTAGCATACTGCAGTGCAGCTGTGCATACATTGATTAAGACAGCAAATTTATAATTATGATCAAAATGCCAAGCATTTGTCTCTTTCAAGGTGTTATTGTTCATATACAAAGCCCTTAACAGCTTGGGACCAGTTTACTTGAAGGATTGCCTTGCCCCATATACAGCTCTGTAGTGTGCCTTCCTTGTTCGGTGGGGCAGCCACATTTCTAGGTGGGGCATTCTGGAGGGGGAGACCCCCCTCAAATGATGGGGAGGATGAAAGAACCAGGCAATGGGAAGAGAAAGGCAGTGACCTTTCCCCTCACTCCTCCTCCATCCAGAGAGTCTGTTAACTTAATGAACTTTATCTGTTGAATTGCCTTACCCTTTTTTGAGAGATCTCCAGGAATACCAGCTTCAAAAGCCTGGCATTGCCTATAGCTACAGTCCCCTTTCACCTGTGCTCTGTCCCTGTGTTCTGATTCTTCCTGAACTGAACTACTTTGGTAAAGACAGTGAGCTCAGGAGCTTGGCTTTGATGCTTCATTAAATATCTCAGTTTTAGATTCCACCTGAAAAACAAACCTGTCTATACTACAAGTTTAGGGAAGGACAGAGAGAAAATAAATACTACAGGGTGTGTTTGTTAACACCGCCTTGAGAGTCCCTCCTTCTAGTCTGGTTCCTGGCCTTTAGATTTTCCTTCCTATTGGACAATCAAGGGAAAACTTTTTAACTCACTGCTATATAAAGGACAGACTAATAAATTGGAAATGAATTATGGAAAGCAATTGGATTTTTTTACTTGTTGCTGGGTTGATTTTTCTGTCAAGAAACCCTGAAAAGACCGCATGCTGAGCTGCACATATTGGGAAAATCAGAAATAGGCTTGAGTTACAGCTTAGGTGTTCAGTCAGCAGCTAACTAACTGTAGAGTACATAGCAATATTTCTATTCCACTAGTGCTGTTTTTCTTCTTTGCGATCAAGTAATCAAGAAAAAGAAGAAAAAATAGCCATTATGATTGTGACTATAGTGCTTTAAAAGAGTAAAGGATAGCCACTTTTTCAGATCACGTCATCTCTTTATTTCACCCTTTAGCAATAAGCACCCAACCCTGCACTACTCTTTATAACAACTTCTTACTGCAGACAAACATACATGCTTCTTTATTGCTGGCGTGGTAAACAGAACAACTGAAACTGAAACTGACAAACAGAGCAAAGGAAAGTCCAAGAGGTGGAGTCTAATTCTAGCCCATAATACAAAGTTCTTATATTTAACTCTCCAAGGGTCATGTTACTATACAGGCTGTTTTTTCAGGATCACTTAAGTAATATTGGGTGATTGTGATAATGAAAAATCCACCCTCAGTCAGGGAAAGTCTTAAATGAGCAGACTTGGGGGGGGGGCTCTTCCAGATAAGACTTTTGTTGTGCAGTTCCCTGCCTTAATTCACTCAATTTTTCAGAGAGTGCTATTCTTAAATTGCTCCTGTACTTAAAATAAGCTGTCATTCTTTAAATAGAGGTTGTCATTGTTTGTCATATCACAAAGTAAAAAGAAATTTCCCCCCAAAATATCCTGAGGGGGCAAAGCACAACATCTCATTCTCCCCTCCCACTACAAGCCTGCCCATATATGCACATATGACTGCCTCGATTTGCAGAACTCACACTTTTACATGCACCACATAATATGCATTCCACAGTTGTAAGGAATCAATCTTTTCTTGTGGCAGCACCTCTGGATCTCTGTGGATTGACACTAGACAGAAATCTTCATTGTACCATTTTTGGCACCTGCTAAAAACTCTTTTGTTTAGGCAAGCCTGCTCAGATCTGTAAAGATGATGTGAACTTAAGATGTCATTTTATTTTATAATGTATATTTTTAACTGATGATTTTATTTATATGTTGATTTTTTTAGGTTAACTTGATTTTGACTCTTTTATCAATAATTTTAAGGTATATTTTATGCAAGCCACTTACTTAGTGGTTTTTATTGTTAAGCAGTATACAAATTCCATTAAATAAATAAAATGAATAAGGTAGGATAAACAGTTAACTTCTCTTATGACTGCTTTTTACCACCTTCATATGGTACATCACTGGAGCCCTTTCCTAGAGATGTCTGACTTGCCAACAATCATTCTTGTCTTAGGCCACATCTGCCCTTACAATTAAAGCATATTATACTACTTTAAACAGTCATGGCTTCATCCAAAGAATCCTGGGAAGTGCAGTTTGTTTAGGGTGCTGAGAGTTATCAGAAGATTCTGATTCCCCTCACAGAGCTACAATTCCCAGAATGGTTTAACACTCTCTCTTCCCAGGAACTTTGGAACTGTAGCTCTGTGAGCAAATTGGATGAAGATGCTACTCTGGCTTCCTGGCAGGTGGGGCTCTTACTGGAAGAGGGAGAGAGGAAGTAGCAAGGAGGAGAGGAGGTGATTGTGATCCAAATGTACCAGCAGGAGCACCAGATTGGTTCTGCCAGTGCATTTGCGCTACACCAACCGCCCCACTGCTTTTCCCCTTCCGCTTGCTCCTCCCTCCCTGGTAAACAACAGTGATCCACCTGCCAGGCAGCTAAGGTCCTTCTCCAGGTCCCCTCTTTGAGGGGGGCTTGGAGGGTAGTGACAAGGGAGAGGGCCTTTTCAGCTGTGGCTCTCCATCTGTGGAATATGCTCCCCAGTGAGGTCTGTCTGGCACCATCATTGACATCTTTTTGGCACCAGGTGAAGACTTGCCTTCCCCCCCCCAGGCATTTGATGGACTAAGATTATGTACATGTTATTAGTATGCTGCCAAAGCATCCTGTGGCTGCATGGGAATGTTGTTGTTGTATTGTTCTGTTTTTATAGTACGGCATATTAATTTTTTTTTTTTAAAGTGCTGTAAGGTGCTTGGAGACCTTTGGGTAACAAGCGACCAATCAACCTAATAAATAATAATAATAACAGCAGCAGCAGCACCATAATGGCTCAGTCCCCCACCCATGAGCTGCTTTTGAGTGGCCCCTATGCTCTGGAATGTCGTTCCTAGAAAGAGCTCCCTGGTTGGTGGAAACATAGCTTTTTAGGAAGGCCTTTGGGAACCTGATTATTATTGGTAGGCCTTACAGCAGTTCTTTTATATCTGCTTTGGTTTTTGCAGGTTTATTTATTTATCTATTTATTTATTTAAAATATTTCTATCCCGCCCTTCTACCCTACAATAGGGTACTCAGGGCAGCTACAATAAAATTGCACACATATATAATAAAATACACAATAAAAACACAAAACATTACAGTAAATTAAAATGCATAAAATACTATTAAAATACATAAAATGCATTATGCATACACATACAAACATACATACATGTATATATGTGCATACACATATAACAAGGTGAGAATAAAAGAACTTAAAAGGTAAAAATAAAAGATAAAAAATGTAAAACAGTGTCAGGCTGATCCGTCAGTCCCAACCGAAGGCTCTCCGGAACAAAATAGTTTTTACAAGTTTCCGGAAGACCATCAGGGAGGGAGCAAAACGGGCTTCTTGGGGCAGGGAATTCCAAAGTCTGGGTGCCATAATTGAAAAGGCTCTCTCTCGCGTGCCTGTCAGTCTAACTTCTTTCATTCCAGGCATGCAGAGGAGACCAGAGGTAGATGATCTTAAATCCAGGCTAGGAACATATGGACTTAAGCGGTCCCTTAAGTACATTGGTCCAAGGCCATTTAGGGCTTTAAAGGTCAAAACCAGCACTTTGAATTGGGCTCAGAAACAAATTGGGAGCTAGTGGAGTCAATAAAGCACAGGGTTGATATGCTCCCTGCGTCGTGCTCCAGTTAACATTCTGGCTGCTGCATTTTGGACCAACTGTAGTTTCCGAATCATTTTCAAAGGCAGCCGCATGTAGAGTGCGTTACAGTAATCAAGCCTCGATGTCACCAATGCATGTGTCACCGTGGCCAAGTCAGCTGCTTCCAGGAACAGACGCAGCTGGTAGACCATTTTGAAATGGCCAAAAGTACCCCTGGCTCAGAGCTTGGAAAAGTTACTTTTTTGAATTACAACTCCCATCAGCCCCAGGCAGCATGGCCACTGGATTGGGCTGATGGGAGTTGTAGTTCAAAAAAGTAACTTTTCCAAGCTCTGCCCTGGCTACCTCAACCACCTGATATTCCAGCAGCAGGGCAGGATCCAGAAGAACTCTTAGACTGAGGACCTGCTCTTTCAAGGGGAGTGCAACTCCACCCAGAACAGGTTGCAACCCTATCCTTGGGGCAGTTTTTCCCTTGGCCAGCAACACTTCCGTCTTGTCTGAATTAAGTTTCAGTTTGTTCACCCACATCCAGCCCTTCACAGCCTCCAGGCACCAGCTTAGGATGAGCAGTCCCACCTTGTCATCAGATGGAAGGGAGAGATTGAGTTGAGTGTCATCAGCACATTGATGACATTGCACTCCAAATCTCTGGATGACTTCTCCCAGTGGTTTCATATAAATGTTAAAGAGCATGGGAGACAGAATGGAACCCTGAGGCACCCTGTAGGCCAACGGCCAGGGGGTCAAGCAGTAGTCTCCCAGCACCACTTTCTGGGTCCTGTCCATTAGGTAGAAATGGAGCCACTGTAGAACAGTGCCTCCTAGACCCATCCCAGCAAGACGGCTCAGAAGGATACCATGATCAATGGTATCAAAGGCTGCCGAGAGGTCCAGCAGCACCAAAAGGGATGCACTCCCCCTGTCCGATGCCCAGCGCAGGTTATCAAGCAGGGTGACCAGGGCAGTCTCTGTCTCATGACCAGGCCTGAAGCCTGATTGAAAAGGGTCTAGATAATCCAATTCATCCAGGAAAACTTGGAGTTGAGCCGCCGCCACCCTCTCAATCACCTTGCCAAGAGAGGGGAGATTAGAGATTGGCTGGATAGATTTTAATAGATTTTTAATAGATTTAGCCAAAAAGGTCGTGCATCTGCCACTTGGGAATAAACTCCATGAAAGTAAATGGGGCCTACTTTTGAGTAAACACTGCTGAATCCCACTATACAGTTGTTTTAGTGTTTATCTAATAGTATTTCTTTTAAATATTTTATATTTAAAAATGTCTCCTGCCTCAGATTCCTTTTTGAAAGAAATATGTATAAATCTTTTAACCTTTTCAAAAGGAGATAAAGAACAGTTTCATTAAAATTTTGAAATAATGTGATATAAATTTAAAACATATAAACATGATATTTACTGAACTGACTTCTATTTTAAAAAAACACCCTTCAAAATCTACAAACATAACTAGTTTAACTTTTAGAATACACCTATTTACTCTTACGAATATAAGAGCATAAGAAGATCCTCACTGGATCAGGCTAACAGCCTATCTGGTCCAGCATCATGCTCTCTCAGTGGCCAACCAGATGCCTATGGGAAGCTTGTGAGCAGGACAGGAGTGCCACAGCACTCTCCCCACTCGTGTGCCTCTGAATGCCCAGCCACTGGCGTTCAGAGGCAAACAGCCTATCTGTCGTTTCTGGTTATTTGAGAACATGGAATAATGATGGATACATCTGAGGGCAGAACACATCCGGCCTAATTTAAAAAATTATGTGCAAAGTAAAGATTAGTTTTCTCAGAAGCGATCAACTGGGCCTGCAAATTGCTATACAGATAATCTCCAAAAAGAAAAGAAGAATGAACTCCTGGAGTATATAGTGCCTGAAACATGAAATTAAAAGTACAAAAGCTAATTTTCAAAACTAGAAGCATAATTTGCTCATACTAAGAGGTCCAAATGAAAGCTCAGTGATTCCTATGAGTGTGATAAAAAGGTTGAAAGAATGAGCCAGCAGATGGTGAGTGGATGCCCTAAGTTTTTCATTGCCTTTGACAGAATCCAGTTTATTTTCCCCTCACATGAAACCTTATTTTTAGCAAGTGTACTCTGGGGCTTTGGACAACATAATGAAATAGATCTAACTAATGAAGCTAACACTTTCATTCCTTAGTGGCAGATAAGGATGGCACTGGTAGCCTCCTAGCACGGGAACTAAAAGTGGAGCTGACTATCCCGTTAGAGCAAGCAAGGGGAAGGAATTTGATTTAGTTTGCATTTTAATGTGAGCATAACTAATTTGCAACTTCTGAAACAATGTGCAAAGTGAAAAACATCTATTCTTTAAAATTTGCACTTCTCTGAATTTTTCAATGCTGTTCTCCAACCAAAAAAATGTCTAGGGAATTGAATATAATAGGGGAAAGTGTGCATAAAAATGCACTTATGAGTTTTAAAAAGCACTTAAAGATGTATTATATTAAGGAAAATTGCTTGCAACAATGTGTATATTAACAGAAACGTGCTCTGTGATGCAGAATGTAGTGAACTAGACTTTGGATTTGAAAAATTAGAAACTGAGAGAAGCCACCATCTACAGATGTGGACATCCCTAGTTAGAGCAAGGGTGGTTCTCCCTTTTCCCTGTGTGCAAAGACCCGTTGACAATGAGAAAATTGTTATTTTTGCCAGAAATGGATGAGCCAATGATGAATGATACATGAATTGCCACAGATGATTCATGTGCCATGCAAATGGGAACTCTTGCGAAATATCTACTTGGTTTTTTGAGGGGGGTGCTTATGTTTTGCAGTTGTCAGTTTAGTTGACAACCTTGTTTCCATGATGTGCATATGTTTTCTATCAGCCTGAACTTAATGTCAGCAAGGCAAATATAATATGAACAGTTCAAAAATGACACCCCCCATGTCCACAGGGCCAGCCATTTTGCTGTCTGAAATGAAGGACAAGATGGTGCCTTCCTTCTCTGGTATTCCATGTGCAAAACCCAACCAGACTTGTGGTTCAATCTGACTTTGACAGTTCTCTACTGAATAATCTCAAAAAGAAAAGAATGATCTCCTGAAGTGTGTAGTGTATCCCAGCAAATTAGCTTGGGGGGGATGGACAGGGCATGCCAGGTGGCATACATAGCTCTGCCTACTCCCTACTCCTTGCCACTGCCCAAGGTGAGTGCCTCACTCTGCCTCATGGCAGAGCTAGTCCTGCATGTCCACGCTCCTATGTGTGCTCAAGCGAAATAATTTGTTGCATAAACCAACAAAAAGTTCCTTCAGCTGATATTGTGAATGCAAGGAAAGAAAATATATCTTTAAATTATCACTGATAGAATGGCTTGTTAAAGAAGTATAACAAGAAAAATAACAGTGTTCCTTCCTCCGTGTGGATTTTACAGAAGAATATCACATGCATGCACTGTATGGACATTTTAGTCATCTTCTGACAGAGTAATTACAGAAGAAGGAAAAGCTGATGGATGTTAAATAAAGTTTAAGGCATTCCTAAATACTGAAAAGTGAAATCCTGCATCAAAGTTTTGCCCAAGCTTAGTAAAGCCAGCATGAATTAAAACTGAAGTTATCCACTGACTTTGATGGGACTGAATTGCCTTCCATCAAAGGGCTTTACTTTAAGTGGATTGGGTTTGTGAGCTTATTGATTTAAAGCTGTTCAATTTTCTGTCTTCAGGCTGATTTTTAGACCATTCTCTTTGGTGGGCTATAACAGCTTTCACTGTGCAGAGAAACAGGGCCTCATAACCATCATTCTGATTCGTAACATTGATGATGACATCGTAATGTGCCAGCAGTGCTCTGCCATTGCTGGCCAGGGAAAGTACATTGTGTGCTGCTGTTACTCTGTCAGCTGTAGCCAGCAGTGGGATCATAATGCACACCTGTGGGGCTCTGGATTGTAGCCATATTGTCCGTGACATTGGTACAGACTCTACTGCTTATTTCTAGGGAATCATTTGGCACTCTGTTGATGTTTTATACTGATTATATAGTATCTTGGCCACGTACCAGCACTTTGCAGCAGGCTAAATGGCATAACATATTTCATACTTCGCAGAGTTTAAAAAAATCATATACCACAGCATATGCTTGGTAATTTCACATCCTTGCCTAGATGTCAGTAAATACCATGCCTATAGCAGTCTTGTGGCACTGAAGTCAAGGTTGCCATGTCCGCGCTCTTGCCTCCCTGGAGGCTTTCTACTTCTGCTGATCTGACTCCCCCACCCAAAGAATGTTTAATTTCATAATGGAAGACCACATGAGTCATATTTCCAGGATTTCCTGCAAGTGAAGTACTGAGCACTTAATAATCAGTCATTGACTTTTGGAGATAGCTGAAGGTTAAATATTGGATCTTTTTCTTTGGTCCAAACGAGCTGTTGTCTTCTGGCTGAAATATAACACTCCTGTTCTTGCCGCAAAGGCTCAGAGCGGTTTCTGAGATATTCAAAGAGCAGCTGGAGGAGGAGAAGTGTGCAGAGGCCAGAGAAAGAAGTGTGAGTGGAGGGGTGTCCTATTTGCCATCCTCGGGGCTTCTGGGAAAACTCACCAAACTAAACCTGCTATACCCTGGTATGTGCAGTGCAGCTGATAGCTGTGGGCAGCCTGAGGGAGCTCCTTCCACCCTGGTGCATGTAAATGAGAGACTAGGATGATGCCAGCAGTTTGCAGGAACCTGTTTTGTTGTGAGATTTTTGGGGTGAGCTGTGTTTGGGCCCTGGGCGAGAGCACAGAGTCCTTGAGAGAGGAGGTATGTCAGACGGAGAAGGAATTGATATCTGTCTATATTTATTAGCAATCTGTGAATGTAACATTTGTATATGTAACATTGTATATTTTTGTAACATTTGTTGTTGCTTAAGTTGTCATTGTTCTAGTTTCCTGTAAACCACTTAGAGATATTTTAAGCAGTATAGAAATGGTCTACATCAAATAAATAATATGAATAAATTAAAAGACATAGAAAACCCAAGAGGAAAACTTCACAGAATCCTCACATTCTTTTTTGTTTTCTTCACTTCAGGTTCGCTCATCATCCTTCCCATTTGAAGCTAGAGAAGTTATACAGCTCTTTACTGTGCTTTTAAAAAGGATTTTCATGGGCGGTGAATCAATTCAAACTCAAAACTTTTAACCATACAAAAAGGCACTTTTAAACTTCCATGAAAATACAAATTACATAACAAAGCAATACTATATTAAATGCCTTTTAAATGTGATTTAGCGTGATTTCAGATGGGGCCTTAGTACAGTGTTGCCTCAGTTAACAAATCTTCTTCAGCTTTACTCTGATTTTTGATATGACCAGTTCATGATCTGTACCACAGTCTGCTCCTGGTCTTGTTTTTGCAGAAAGATGGAACTTCTCCATCTTCTACTACCAATTATATAATCAATTTGATTCCTATATTGACCATTTGGTGATGTCCACATGTACAGTCATCCTTTCAGTTGTTCAAAAAACATCTTTGCAAGAAACAAATTACTGGCTTCACAGAATTCAATAAGTCTTTCTCCTGCTTCATTTCTATCTCCTAAGCCCCATTTCCCCACAATTCCTAGTTCTTCCCTGTTCCCCACTTTTGCATTCCAGTCCACCATGATGATCAGCACATCTTGTTTTGGTGTGTGATCAATTTCTTCCGGTACTTCTGTGTAAAATCTCTCCAATTCCTATTCTTCTGCGTTTGCTGCTGGAGCATAGACTTCGATGATGGTTATGTTAATAGGTTTCCCGTTTAATCTCATTGATATCACTCGCTCAGACCTTGCGTTGTAGCTCCTAATTGCTTTTGCTACATCACTTCTCACTATTAAAGCAACCCCATTTCTTCTTAATGTCTCATTTCCTGCATAAAATATTTTGTAGTTGCCTGATTTGGAAATGTCCCATTCCCATCCATTTTAGTTCGCTCATACCAAGTATTGTAATGTTGATATGTTCCATTTCTTGCTTGACAATTCCTAACTTTCCCTGGTTCATGCTTCTCACATTCCATGTTCCTATTGTGTGCATCATACAACTCCGAACTCTCCTATCACATCTGTGCACATCAGCCTCTGGGCTTCCTTTCGGCTTTGACCCAGCTGCATCATTAGTCACAGCGCTACTTGTCCTTGTCCTTTGTTCTTTCCCAGTAGCTCGGTGAGTGCCTTCCAACCTGGGGGCCTCATCTTCCAGCACTATCTCTTGTTGCATAACAACAACAATAATAAATAGAAGAGGAGGAGCAGGAGCAAAGGACCCATCTCCTCATGTTGGAGAGCTGGGTGAACTGAAAAGGGCTCTCTACTGGTATGGAATTCAGGAAGGTTGTTGGGGAATTTCCCCATGACATTTTTTTAAAGGTCATGGCTCTTTGAAAAGGGCCATCGCTCAGTAGTAGAGTGCCTGCTTTGCATACAGAAGGTCCCAAGTCCAATCTACAGCATCTCCAGAGAGGACAGGGAAAGACTCCTAGTATGAAACCTTGGAGAGCAGCTGCCATTCCGTGTACACAATACTGAGCTGGATGGGTCACTGCTCTGACTCAGTATAAGGCAGCTTCCTAGATCCCCATGTCACTGTTTGTTCAGAGCAAGCTTTGATGATTTTTTGACAGAAAGGCCATTCTGCATGCATGGAGTAGCCAGCGACAGCACCCTTCTCCTGCCATTACCAGAAATTATGCAGGAGCAAAAGACAAGGAGGATGTTTCTGACAGCCTGATATCAAAAAGTGTAAAGGTGGTGGTGCGGGTTTGTCTTTATAAGGTTAAAACTAATACTTGTAATATTGCTAGGAAGTTCACTGAAATACAGACTCTAAAACATGGGAATAATATATTCCTGGAGATTAACTCCCATCTGAAGGCAGGTCAGCCCACACTGCACCAGCTGCAGCCTCATGAATAGGAATTCATGAACAACTGAACCGTGTAACATATGTATGTTGATAATTAAGGTCAACCACCTGTTCTGCAGTTCAGCTAAACCATCAGCAAGGCAGCCTTCAGTGCCCAAAAGGCATGCAATTCTGTGGGCTGGTGTGTGTATGGGGGTGGGAACCATCTAATCTGGGAAAACGTGCTCACATTTTGACAGAATGACCCTCCTTCCAGAGAAACTAGCATTTTAGTTAGGTGCAAGAGCGCATTCATTCAGCCACGCTAGTAAAAAGCCAGTAGCAAAGATCTCAGACTGAAGCACAAAACGGCGGGAGAAAAGGTGCTCAAATAAAAGGGGAGGCTTCACTGCTGCATTGTTATTGTTTAATTGTACTATTTTAAACTGAGGTGATTTATTAAGTGTATGTTTGAACAGTTTTAATATTCCAAATAGTTTAATTCTATTTATTTTAGATTATTGTATGTTCTTAATTATATGTATTTTTATCTGGAAGCCGCCTTGAGTTCCAGTTTGGAAAACAGGGAGGGGTAAAAATAAAGATAATAATAATAACTACTGTTTTTAGAATGCTGCAGGGAGCCCATTGGTTGATTACCAATGAATCAGAGGGTGTGGCTTGTGGATTTAATTAAGGGTGCCTCCTCATAATTTGAGAACTGAAGAACAACCGTCTGTGCCTCAAGCACCTAAGCCAGGGATGGGGACCTTCTGGCTTAGAGGCCAAATGAAGCACTCCAGGCCTCTCTATCCCTTGGGACTCTCCCTAAGCTATTCCCTCTCCCCACGCCACACCCCTCACCAGCCCTGCTTTGCACCCTCTTTGGTTTTGACTGGATGGAGTGTGCCTTTGGTCTCTGATAATGCATTGAAGGCTGTGAATGGTATCAAGTGCTGGAACAGGGAGCCTGAATTCTTCAGCATCAGTGCAAAACCAACTATCCAGCTGATGTTTGTGCAAGCACCTGAACTGCAACTGGACATATATATTGAGCATTTATACAGAAAAGCTGAGTTATTGTTTCCAAAGAATACATACATAAATGGCAGATTAAGCTCAGGGATATGGCAGAGATTGGAGGGGCTCCAGTACATGAAGCTGAGGAGGAAGAAGTGGAAATAATTTAGGTTGGTAGGCAGAGTTACAGTAAGACTGTGGGTGAGCAAGGAGCACCACCACCTCAAAGTGATCCTAGTCCCCTTTACTTTCCTTGCCCATTCTTTCTAATCCCACTGCTACTTGCTACCAACTGCCACCAGTGAAGGCCACCAGAGAGACAGGAAGCAGCAGCCCTTTCATTGGGTAAAAAATGCTTGCTTGCTTGCTTGAATATATTTCTAACCTCCCTCCTTCCTCATTATTACTGATCTTAGGAGAGGACTATCAAGCATGACAATTAAAACAATACAAACAACAAGCCATTACAGCAGCAAAATTAGCAAGAAAAGTGTCCACAAAGAAAACCAACAAATCCTTAAAAACCTAGAGCAGACTTCATACTTCTCATTCTCAAAGGTGACTAGCTAATATCTAACATCTTGTGAATATCTGGCTTGAAAATGAAAAAAAAGTATCAGCATCAAACCTACCTCTGAGGAAAGGGCATTCCACATATGGGTGCCACCAGCAAAAAGGTCCTTTCCCACATTACCACACAATGGACATCTCCTGGCTGCAGGAGAATGAGAAGGGCCTCTGCTGATCTTAAAGCACATGTAGGCTGGAACAGGGAGAGAAGCTCCTTCACATTCAGGGATTATAACAAAACAACAAGAAGGTATCCTTTTTTCTTGTAGGATAACTTCCCAACTATGCCTTTTTCTTGAAGGGTCCCTTTGCAGAAGGAGAATTCTGTGATTTGTGGCATGATTTGCTAGCAAATTAAACTTAGTTTGGGGGATTTCTTTTGGTTGCTTGTTGAAGCTGAGGTGCTTCATCTTGTATCATCATCATCATTATTTTTGAGACATGGGCATCATAAGAGACTGTAACACAAAAGCCATGCAATCATTTCTGATTATCAAGTCTTTGCTCACATTAATTATTTGTTAATACAGCATGTGGTTATATGAGCTCTATTTGCTACAACATTATCCTAGGAGCCTATATTCAGCATTTGTTCATTAAGGAAATCTAATGTCTCCTAAGAAGAAAGAGCAGCATTTATAAATATCTTCTAGAAGACTGAGAACAACAGACACTAAAATAGTCAGATTGTAATCTTGTAAAAATATTCCAGGAGGAAAGAATTTACACTGGAGTACAGTAGCACATTTCTAGCAATGGAGTGATGATTAAATTCCCAGTGCTCGGATAGAAATGCTCTTCATGTCAATAGTACAGCATATTGTGAATATTTATATTTTTACTTATTACATTTATGACCAACCTTTTATCCTGAAGGTTCCCAGAGTGAAAATTATGCAGTATGGATTATGATGGTTTAAAAAATTGCTAGATGGAATATTTGAGTTGCATTTCTAAAACCTTTTACACCAACCTAGAGTCTGAGACCACCATCCTATGTCACCGTTGTTACCACTACTGCAGCAGAAAGAATTTTACATACATATTTGTGTGCATGAAAACTGTCCTGATGCAGCAATGCAAGCTGGAAGGATCATTCACATTGCTCTCTACAACTCTCCATTGATCAGCAGTGCCACCTTGGATGTGCATCCCTATATAGGATCTTATATAACAGCCTTCCACAAACTGGTGTCCTCTGTAACTCCTGTATACTAGCTGGGTCAAATGGGAGTTGTAGTCCAAAACATCTGGAGGACACCATCTTGTGGAAAGCTGTTATAAGAATTAACTTGAGTGTTCCTTATATAAGAAGCACACACATTTGTGGTACACTTTGGCAATCTGGGAGTGCCTCTGATAAAAAGGATCCTCCTCAATATTCCACATTCTGATCTACTGAAGCAAACCCAGTAAATTGCTGTCAGAATCGTGTTCCAGCACAAAAATACAAAACAGGGAAACTGGGGCCCAAGGTGGCTGATGTGGCTTAAACTCTGTGGTGAGACCTGAAATAGTGGACATAACACCTTAATTTTTGACCTAAATTTTCTGCTCATTTTTTTTCAATGGGATGGGTTGAGTTGGATCTGCTCTTTTACGTATAATATTGGTGAGCAGTTTAGGTTGCTTTTGCTCTTGTTTTATATTTGTTTTTAATGTTTGTTTCTCTAAGATGCTTTGAGCCACTACTGTGAAAAACATGACTAATACATGTAAATAATCATAATAATGGCTGCCTAACAGCCACATAAACCACAGAGAAGGCAAATATGAGACAGGCATATTGATGTTTATTGATTTTATTTATTTAACAAAATGTATATACAACTTGATTGTAATAAAACTTCTAAGCTATTTGCAACAGCTGAAAAGAAATCATAAACTGAGTGTTAACACTATAATTTTCTTTTAAAAATATTTTAGTTACAAATCGTCTTCAAGGTGCCCTATTTACAAATAATTTATGAGCATCTTCTATTCTTCTGACCATACCATGCATTAGGAAGGTATTAGTTTCAGATTTCCTTCACTATAAGTCTTTTCAATGCACTAGCCCAGCTACCACCCACTAAATCAAAGTGGGGAGGGGAACCTTTATTTTCTAGCACTTTTTGCTGTGAACTGCAGCTACTCACTGCTTTGGGCTATGCACATGATTGCAGACTGTCCAGAGGCATTAAAATAAATTATGCCAGGGCATGAATTTGTTTTTAAAGGTTTATTATACATAAAACATACGTAAAACCAATCCTGAAGGATTCCCTTCAGGTCTGACCCTTTCAAACCCGCGGTTGGACATACTTCAGTGTATAGACCAAGATTTCAGTGGCACCTAGTATTACACTCTGCTAGGGTTTTTTTCATAAAATATTTTTCCCCTACAACTTTTAAGAGTTCTTTGTTGAAATATGGTATCTTAAATTATTAACACAGTAACCATATCACACACAAAAATACCTCTCTAGTTTTTACTGTGCTCTGTCTTGTGGCCATTTCTGAGAAGAGGTTTTCCCAGGGGTGGTTCTGTTAGGGGAGGTACATGTAGAAAATATGAAATGAAAAGAAAAATCCTTATGAATATTTTCAAGAAATATACATGAGCAGGATCTGACAGAAATTCACTGTCCTGCTTTCAGTTTTTTCCTGAAAGATCCTTGTAGATTTTCCACTTCCCTGTGTAGGAAAAGAACATGTTTGAACCAGCATAAAGTTTGAATCAGAGCACACAGACATGGAAGCTACAATAGTTTTGCTAACAAGGTACTGAATATGGATCCAAATTGTGTACTAAGACAGATTATTGGGTGACCTTAGGCAAGCCATTTAAATCCTTTAATAGCTTAGGACAGGGCTGGCAGTGTTCTAGATCATTGGTTGCCAACATGGCACCTGTGGGCACAAATGTGCCCTCAGAGGCCTTCCATGGCACTCAAAGTATCACATCCCCTGCTTCTCCCCGCTACAATTACACTTTAAAGAAGTCTTCCTTAGCCAACTGAGAGTGATTGACATGAGTATGGTGCCCGATCATTTCTCCATTTTGCAAATGTGCCCATGTGCCCCAAAAGGTTGACAACCTAGATAATAACAGTGACACTATGCAATAGGAAAAGGATATATCCAGCCTGTTACCAAAACAGTGCAGGTCTTTGAAGAATACCAGTAAGTGAACTGCTTTCATGGAACTCCACAAACATATTGTATCAATATTAATGTAACCTACATGTGTTATTCCTCTATCAGTATACTTCAAGAATGAGAGGGTAATGTTGTAAACTAGATGTTGTAGATGTTGTAAACTATGTGGTTGTGGTCATTTGGAGTTACTGTGAAAGAAACCACCCTGACTGAGGAAACCAATAACGTAAATTAATGATATTAGCTTCCATATTATAGTTTTAGAATCATTTGCAACCAATATATTTATATATTTATTACAACTAACTTCTAACTTTAATGAGTGTTATCAGCATTATAGATTATGTATACTGCTAACATTGGAAAGATTTTATGCAGAAGTACAGAAGGAAATTGATCACACACCAAAACAAGATATGATGATAATCATGGGGGACTGGAATGCAAAAGTAGGGAACAGAGAAGAACTAGGAATTGTGGGGAAATGGGGCTTAGGAGACAGAAATGAAGCAGGAGAAAGACTTATTCAATTCTGTGAAACCAATAATTTGTTTCTTGCAAACACATTTTTTGAGCAACTGAAAAGACAACTGTACACGTGGACATCACCAGATGGTCAATATAGGAATCAAATTGATTATGAAGAAGTGAAGAAATCTTTATTGTTCAAAGGCCACCACAATTAAACAAATATAAGAAAATACAGAATACATATTTTAAAACAGATCATATTACAATAAAACAGAATTCTTCCGCATAAAATGGAAGAGTAGCAGTACAATTCAAATAAAATTTCCTCTCCTAGAAGATACCTTAACCCACCCCATATCTAGATACATAGATGCTACCATCAGAATGGCGCAGGGGCACAGTCCACACATCCTGCACGGTGTTTTAGATATAATTTATATAATTGGTAACAGAAGATGGACAAGTTCCATAATTTCTGCAAAAACAAAACTAGGAGCAGACTGCAGTACAGACCATGAACTGGTTGTATCAAAAATCAGAGTAAAGCCAAAAAACAACAACAAAGCAATCATAATGCCAAAATACAATTTAAATAACATCCCAGAAGAATATAAAGATCAAATACAGAACAGATTTGAGGCTTTAAACTTAGTTGACAGAGAGCCAGAAGAACTATGGACTGAAGTCAGAAACATTATCAGTGAAGAATGCAAAAAGACAATACCTCTAGTTAAAAAGAGAGAAAGACCTCAACGGATGACTGACAAAATTCTTAAAATGGTTAAAGAGAGAAGGAAAGCAAAAGCAAGAGGAGATAGAAACATGGTCAGAACCCTAAATGCAACAAAACAGCGACTAGTATGTAGGGAGAAAGAGAACTATTACAATAGTTATTGTATAGAATAGAAGACAACAAAAAGGGTACAGCCAGAGCCCTATTCCAAAAGATTAGAGAAATGAAAGGGAAATTTAAACCACGACTAGGGATGTTGAATAACCAACAGGGGAACACAATGACTGACCGAGATGAAATAAAAGGAAGATGGAAGCAACACACTGAAGAACTCTATAAAAGAGATGCAAAGATGACAGATTCATTCACAGAGAAACCGTATGATGAAGAACCAGAAATTTTAGAAAGTGAGGTAAAAGCTGCTCTTAAAATACTTGGAAGAAACAAATAACCAGGAACAGATAGCATACCAATAGAGTTGCTACAAGCTACTGAGACTGAATCTGTCCAAAGTTTGACAAAATTTTGTCAACAAATATGGAAAACTAAACAATGGCCCACAGACTGGAAGCATTCCCTATATATCCCAATTCCAAAGAAAGGGGAACCCAGGGAATGCAGTAATTATCGGACTATTGCCTTAATATCCCATGCAAGTAAAGTAATACTCAAGATTCAACAAATAAAGGCTCTTACCATATATACAGTGAGAAATGCCACACGTCCAAGCTGGGTTTAGATAGGGAAGAGGCACCAGAGATCATATCGCAAACATATGTTGGATACTGGAACAGACCAAGGAATTTCAGAAGAAAATCACCCTGTGCTTTATAGATTACAGCAAAGCCTTTGACTGTGTAGATCATGAAAAACTTTGGAATGCTTGAAAAGAAATGGGGGTGCCACACATCTGATTGTCCTGATGTGCAACCTACTCTGGACAAGAGGCTACTGTAAGAACAGAATATGGAGAAACCGATTGGTTCCCCATCAGAAAGGGTGTGAGACAGCGGTGTATTTTATCACCATATTTGTTTAATCTATACGCAGAACATATCATACGGAAAGCAGGATTGGACCAAGATGGAGGTGTGAAAATTGGAGGGAGAAATATCAATAATTAAAATATGCAGATGATACCATACTACTAGCAGAAACCAGTAATGATTTGAAACGAATGCTGATGAAAGTTAAAGAGGAAAGCACAAAAGCAGGACTACAGCTGAATATCAAAAAGACGAAAGTAATGACAACAGAAGATTTATGTAACTTTAAAGTTGACAATGAGGACATAGAACTTGTCAAGGATTATCAACACCTCAGCACAGTCATTAACCAAAATGGAGACAATAGTCAAGAAATCAGAAGAAGGCTAGGACTGGGGAGGGCAGCTATGAGAGAACTAGAAAAGGTCCTCAAATGCAAAGATGTATCACTGAACACCAAAGTCAGGATGATTCAGACCATGGGACTTCCCGGAAGGAGTGCTGGCTGGTGGTTGTCTCTGAGGGAGCTCTGTCTCAGAGGAAGCTTTTTTCAGTTAAAAGCCTGTCAAGAGGAATCTTTGACTGGCGTTAATGTTCTCCAAGATAAAGGGGAACCGAAGAGATTATCCACGAAACTTTGTTGAGCTGTAGATGGCTGGATTTGATCAGGAATCCCCTGAGATAAGAAGGCATATCTAGCAGCGGAAGACGAAGTCCGGATTTCCAACAAGCTGTGCTGAAAATAAGCGAGACTTTTTTTCTTTCCAAAAACGTTTTTAACGAGCGAGCCTCCTTCTGTCTAAATCTTATCATTTGACTTAAATTACTACCGTAAAAGAGACTTGTTTACGAATCAGCAATTCAGAAACTTGGGTGAGTCACACTTTTTTCTTTTATATAAAGTTAAGGAAGAAGGGAGCAATTCAAAGAACTTGTTTTATTTTTTTATGACAAAAAGCTGGCTTAAATTTGGAATTACAAAGATTAAAACGGATAAGAGGCAACTTATTAGATAAGATGATTTGATTATTTGAAGGAAATATATCTGAGACTATTTTTTTATTCCTTTTTTTGGATTATTTTTTTGAACGAATCTGCTGTTCGTGTATGTTACTAACTGCTGGATGCTGAGAACTGGATTTGTTTTACATTCCTGAACGTGCTGGAGATAAGAACCGTGCTGGTTAGATCACATTAACAGACCTGGAATATTAACTCTTTTGTTGTTGGGGGAAAAAAAAGAAACAGTTTGCCTCTAAGTTTGGGAACATTGGCTAATAATAGAAAAGGTTTTTTTTTTCAAGAATGACAACCAGGAAAGCAGCCAAAGTTTTAGAGCGAAGAGGTTCAACTGATACACAGGAAGGGATAGACATGTTCCAAAAAATTATGGAGGGGATTAATGATCTTAAACAAGAGATGAAACAAGAGATGAAACAGGACAGACAAGAATTTAAAAATGAATTTCGCAATATGAAAAAGGATTTCAAAGATTTAAAAGACCATATCAAAACAGAAGTGGATCAGATTAAAAATACAATGGGGCAACTAACACAGGATGTAAAAAATGTTAAAGACAAGGTGCAAACCTTAGAGAATAGAACAGATATTTTAAATGTGGAATTGGAAAAAAATTTGGACTATATTGCTGTCATGGAACTTAGAGATAAAGAATATTGCTTGAGATTCCGTGCAATTCCTGAGGAAACAGGTGAAGATATCAGAGAGAAAATTGTTAATGCTTTGGTAAAATCCTTGGACTGGGATGAAGATCGGATGGAATTTGAAATAGATAAAGTTTATAGAATTAATTCCAGATACGCAACAATGAAAAAAATCCCAAGAGATGTGCTTGTTTACTTTCTAAAAAAGAAGACCAGAGATATGGTTTTGCAACATCATTTTAACAATGTCTTCAAAATTGACGGTAAAGAAATACTGGTGATGAAGGAAATTCCTATTAGACTTCTACGTAAGAGAAAAGAATACGCTTTCTTCACAGAAAAACTCAAACAATGTAAAATTCAATTTAGATGGGATGTTCCAGAGGGAGTGATTTTTACATTTAGACAACAGAAGTATCGATTGAATACTGTTCAAAAAGCAAGGGATTTCTTGAGAAAAGCTTCAAAAGACATGGAAGAAGATAAAATTAAAGATATGGATATAACTCATGGGAAACAAAGTCAACAGAAACAGGCAGAGGAAGAAAAGGATGATGATGAATTAAAGGGAGCAACAGGTACAGACTTTTCTAAAATACATGCTTAAAAATGGATTACAAATATCTAACTTGGAATATAAATGGAGCTAATACGTCGCAGAAGAGAAAGAAAGAATTTCATTATTTGAAAAAATTAAAATTGGATATAATTTGTTTACAAGAAACTCATATTAAGAAGAAAGATTCTAAATATTTGATCTGTAAAAATTTGGGTGAAGAATTTATTTCGGCAGGATCCAAAAAAAAAAATGGTGTTGTTCTTTATATTAACTCACAATTGTCTCCTAAATTAATATTATTGGATGATAGTGGCAGATTTGTGGGAGTTGAAATTACCATACAGGATACAAAAATTTTGATAGTGGGCATTTATGCCCCCAATTAAGATAAAACAAGGTTTTATACAGGACTTATGGAAAAATTATCAGAGTTTGCATATGATCATTGGTGTGTCATGGGTGATTGGAATGGGGTAATCTCACCAAAAATGGATAGATTTTCTGAGAAAAATATTAAAGAGACACGGGGCAAATTGCCGAAGATCTGCTTCGAATTGATGGAAAATTTAGAATTGGTGGATGCTTGGAGATATATAAATGACAATGCAAAGGAATTTACTTACTTTTCAGAAAGACATAAAACATTTTCGAGGATTGATATGATTTGGATGTCTAAAAATTTAGTGAAAGACATTTCCAAGATGGATGTATTACCAAAAACTTTTTCGGATCATAACCCTGTGATATTGACTTTAAAAAAAAAAATCTTGGATTTAGATGGAGACTAAATGAATCTTTATTACAGAATGATAAAGTAGTGCAAGAATGTAAGAAGAAATTAAAAGAGTTTTTTGAACATAATTTATACAAAGGAACAGATGAAAATATTGTTTGGGATACAAGTAAAGCATTTATGAGGGGATATTTTATTAAATGTAATTCTGAACTAAAAAAGAAGAAACAACAGAAAATGCAATTAATTTTGGAAGAAATAAAACAGAAAGTGGAAGAATTGAAAAAGAATCCAACTAAAGTTTTCATTATAAATCAAATTAAAATGTTACAGAAACAAGTGTCAATGTTGACAGTCAGAGAAATTGAAAGGAAATTAAATTTTGCTAAACAAAGGACTTTTGAATTTGCAAATAAACCAGGGAAATGGTTAGCATATAAATTAAGAAAAGAAAGACAAAAAAATCTCATTTTAAAGATACAAGAAGGAGAAGAGATGTTGACAGATAACGTAAAAATCCAAAAAGCTTTTCATCAATATTATTCAATGTTGTACAAATGTCAGGAAATTCCTTCTGAAAAAATAGAAGAGTATATATCTAAACAGAATTTGCCTAAAATCACAGATTTTCAGAGACAAGCTATTAATGGTCCTATTACGTTAAGAGAAATATCTGATGCAATAAATAAAATTAAACTAGGAAAGGCACCAGGACCGGATGGATTATCGGCAGCGTATTACAAATGTTTGGAGGAGGAGCTCTTGTTACCTTTACAATGTACAATGAATTTAATTTTGAAAGAGGGGAAGATACTGGATAGTTGGAAAAATGCTAATATAACATTAATACCAAAAGAGGAGCAGGACCTAACTAAAACAAAAAATTATCGGCCAATATCTTTATTGAATAATGACTATAAAATTTTTACAATGATTTTGGCAGAAAGAATGAAAATAATATTGCAACAATTTATTCAGGAAGATCAAGCGGGGTTTTTACCTAAAAGACAACTACGTGATAACGTCAGGAATGTTTTGAATGTGTTGGAATATCTAGAACAACGAAATGAAATACAAGCAGCTTTGATTTTCTTGGATGCTGAGAAAGCATTTGATAATTTGAATTGGAAATTTATGTTTAAGGTTCTAGAGCAAATGGATTTTGGAGATAATTTTATAAAATGGATCAGATCGATTTATACATCACAGAAGGCACAGATAATTGTCAATGGGGATTTAACGGACTCATGTGAAATACAAAAGGGTACAAGACAGGGATGTCCACTGTCCCCTCTTTTATTTATTTTGGTTCTAGAAGTGCTGCTTAGAGACATAAGGCAAGACAAAAGGATTTCGGGAATAAAGATAAAAAAAGAGGAATATAAACTGAGAGCATTTGCTGACAACTTGATAATTGTATTAGAAAATCCCTTGGAAGGAATTAAAGTATTGATGGATAAACTAAAAGAATTTGGACCATTAGCAGGATTTAAGATCAACAATCAAAAAACAAAGATGTTGGTGAAAAATTTATCTTTAAGGGATCAAAAAGAGTTAATGGAGAAGACAGATTTTAAAATAGAAGAAAGGGTGAAATATTTAGGTATTATTATGACAAATAAAAATTCAAAGTTGTTTCATAATAATTATGAAAAATTATGGACAGAGATTAAGAAAGATTTGTTAAAATGGGATAAATTACAGTTGTCATTAATGGGTAGAATATCTGTAATAAAAATGAATGTATTGCCGAGAATGATGTTTCTATTTCAAACAATACCTGTAATATCCTCTGATTTACCTTTTAAACAATGGCAAAAAGATATTTCTAAATTTGTTTGGCAGGGGAAAAAACCAAGAGTTAAATTTAAATTATTACAAGACGCCAAAGAAAGAGGAGGGCTGGGATTACCAAATTTGAGAGTTTATTTTGCTGCTTGTTGCTTAGTCTGGATAAAGGAATGGATTGTATTGAGGAACAAAAGATTATTGGATTTGGAGGGTCATAACCTGAAGTGGGGATGGCATGGATATCTATGGTATGATAAAGTAAAAGTTAATGTGGATTTTAATAATCATTTTATAAGACGTCCTTTGTTGAAAATATGGAATAAATACAAAATAAGGTTTTTTTCGAAAATACCACTATGTGTTTCAAGTCAAGAAGCATTTTATAGAAGAGAAATGGCTGGAAAAGAGAAATGGTTAACTTATCAAGAACTATTAGAAAATGTGCATGGAGAATATATAATGAAAGAGAGAGAACAACTAATAAAGGAAGGATATAGTTCTCAATGGTTTGCCTATTTACAATTGTTAGAAAGATACAAAATGGATAAGAAAATGTATGGGTTTGAAATAAATAAATCTGATTTTGAAATAGGTTTGTGTACAAATGATGAATGTATAATTGCAAAAATGTATAAATTTTTATTGAAAGTGGACATGGAAGAAGAACAAGTAAAAGAGTGTATGGTCAAGTGGGCAAAAAAATTTGGTTATAATATACAAATGGATCAATGGGAAAATATGTGGAAAAAAGGTTTGAAATTTACATTATGCTATAATCTTAAAGAAAATTTTTATAAAATGATGTATCGTTGGTACATGACTCCAGAAAAGTTGTCAAAAATGTATAGTAATGTTTCTAATGTATGTTGGAAATGTAAACAACAAGAAGGATCTTTTTATCATATGTTGGTGGTCGTGTAAACAGGCAAAATTATTTTGGGCACAGATAGGTAGGATGATGCAAAAAATCTTAAAGATAAATATTCAGTCAAAGCCAGAATTTTTTTTATTGGGTTTTATGGATAAACAAAAGGAAAAGAAATATGGAAGAATAATATTATATATGATTACGGCAGCAAGATTATTATATGCACAAAAGTGGAAAATGGAATCAATACCAACAACGGAAGAATGGCTATTGAAATTAATGGACTTAGTAGAGATGGACAAATTGACATGCCTTCTCAGAGAAAAAATGACAGATACATTTCTTAAGGAATGGAAGCCTCTTTTGGACTTTTTGTTGATAATCCCATGATAATGGGATTTGACGATTAATTAAGATAGACTATGGAAAAAAGTGAGTTTCGTATGTTTTAGGGGACAGGTTTGATATATATTATATACATAGCTGATCTGTGACAAATCGGAAGTCAAGTTTTTATTTTTATTTTTTGTAGTATTGTTTTTGTTGTTTGATTTGTTTTATGAAAATTTGAATAATAAAAATTATTATAAAAAAAGGATGATTCAGACCATGGTATTCCTGATCTCTATGTATGGATATGAAAGTTGGACAGTGAAAAAAGCGGATAAGAGAAAAATCAACTCATTTGAAATGTGGTGTTGGAGGAGAGCTTTGCGCGTACCATGGACTGCAAAAAAGACAAATAATTGGGTGTTAGAACAAATTAAACCAGAACTGTCACTAGAAGCTAAAATGATGAAACTGAGGTTATCCTACTTTGGACACATCATGAGAAGACATGATTCACTAGAAAAGACAATAATGGGGGGGAAACAGAAGGGAGTAGAAAAAGAGGAAGGCCAAACAAGAGATGGATTGATTCCATAAAGGAAGCCAGAGACCTGAACTTACAAGATCTGAACAGGGTGGTTCATGACAGATGCTCTTGGAGGTTGCTGATTCATAGGGTCTCCATAAGTCCTAATCGACTTGAAGGCACATAACAACAACAACATACTGCTAGAATCAGGTACTAGTATACTAGATTAGAAAAGACTGTCTTCTAGGACTGTAGAATTTTACTAGTATTTGTTTGACTGCTGTGCATGGTACTTTCCCAGGCTTAAACACTGAGGCCAAGTAAGTCTTGAAGTGCACTGTGAGATTCACCTTTATAAAAAGAATTGCCCTTCATGGAACAGAAATGAGAGGTGTAACAGGAAAGCTTTGGTGGAATGCCCCAAAGATGAAATGTCTTTTGAAAGGTAAATATGGAATGCTGATTATTTATTTATTTATAATATTTCTATCCTGCCCTTCCACCCTACAATAGGGCACTCAGGGCGGATTGGAGTGAATATCATTGACTGGTCACTCTGTTCATGCTTCACTTCTGCATGATTCTATTCAGTGTAATTGTGCACAGGTGTAGCACAGGCTCCAAATAATGTTTTGTTAATAGCATAGCTTGGAGCTCAGTGTTGAGTCAGATATTCAAGAATGAATTGTGAGGAGATATGTATGAAAAGGCTAATGAATGACTAAAACTTAAAATCACTTATTGAATGGTACACGCAGTGATATTAAGGTCCAAGTATGGCTGTTTACCACATGTAAAATAAATTGCACTGGCCAAATTCAGGTTCAAAGTCACCATATTTTACACAGGATTTCAAGGGCAACAGGTTTGGGCTGTCAACATAGGCATCCTTTGAAAATTGCACTTCTCTGAATTTTGCAATGGGTATAAAACAATGCGTACATAAATGCACTTGTTCTGCCCTCTGTTGATTATCAAGAAAGGCCATCTTGACTCCTCTGGAAGAAGAAGTTGCATGTTCCATGTCCGTAGCCTGTTCCTCATGCAGTTCTAGGATCCTCCTGGCTTTAGCCACCAATGCTGGGAAAAAAATCAGATTGAAACAGTCTCCAACTTGGGAGCAGACCCTCCAGCTTCGGCAAGCTCTCCCTTCTCCCTCTCCTCTAGGGAGGGAGAGCCCTCTGTGCCTGATAGCAGGCCCAAGACAGTCACCACCACCTTCCTGCTATGTTTGGAGCCATGGCCTTTGGCCTTTCATTTCTGCCTCTGAATAGGGGATGACTAGGAAGAGGATGAAGCTGCTGCTGCTGTAGAAAAAGAGGAGGTGGAAGAGAGAACTGAGAGAGTGGGGGATGGGAAATTAGTGCACCTGTGTTGAGCATGGTGAAACTTGCCAGCATGCTTCCTCTCTTCCCCTTTTTCCTTGGCTGATCCCCTATGGCAGCCAAGGATGGCAGAAGCCTTGGATGTGCCCATTGAGGCCTTGGCTCCTTGCACCTTCCTCATCACAGTTCCCTTAATCCATTTCATAAATTTGGGGAAATCCTCCTCCCCTGAAAGGCCAGCCATGAGAGAACTAGATTCCCTCACCCATTCTGTGTGCATTCCCCATGCTTATCCTCCTGATTCTGACCAGGAAGAGTTCTTCCTGGTTGCTGGCTGCAGAGGCCACCTGGTCTTCCAAGGAGCTGGCACCATGGAAGCTTGATGTCGTGATCCTAAGGTGGAGAATGATGTGGGCTGTGAGCACACTTTGGCATGAGAGGCACAGCCCACGTGGCTGCAGCCACCACCATCGGGGGCCTGTCCTCGACTCTCTTTTGCACTTGCCCGACACTGTGATGCAGTCATGCCTCTGCTTGTTCCAAGGAGCGTGAGCTGCAGCTAGGCAGCCTTCTAGTGACCCCTGGCCCACCCTAAGGTTCCACAGAAGGGTGGGTAAGGGGAGGGAAGGGAGAAGAATAAAAAGGGGAGGTAAGAACAGGAAAAAGGCAGAAGTGACTGAGCTCTTAAGGAGCTCATTCAGACTCAACCGTCCTCAGTGAAAGGCAGGACAGGGCTGGTCTGGAAAGCAGGGATAGCCCCTCCCCCTGGGTGAGGTCATCAGAGGTAGACCCTGCCTACACAGCCAGAGGTAGGACTTATCCCAAGTCTTAGGACTATCCTCCAGGAAGCTCTGGGGAAAAGTCATTCTGCTGTATAGTTTTACTTTGTTTATAGATTTCTGTATTTCTTTGGTAATTTTAATTTTTGCAAGCTGCCCTGAGTATTACAACTGCAAGAGAAAGGTGGGGTAGAAATAATCTTAATAAATAACTAAATAAAGAGGAAGTGGTCTGATCTTCAGTGAAGAACAATAAGCAATAGGAAGCTGGTCAACACTTTAAACAGGTGCTGTCAGCAATTATGTTAGCATGCCAATATGCAAATTAATAATTTGAAAATAAAATCCTACCCTTACCTAAATTACATAGGGTTACATTCAACTACATTTTACTCAGGGTAAACCCATATGGGTGGATCCAAATATAGTCATCACTCATTGATATCAATGGAACTTAATCATGACCAACTTAAGTCCTATTGATTTCAGTGCATCTACTCTCAGTATGACTAAGTCTGAATTCAACCCATGCCCTTTTGAGAATAAGGCTGCAAACTTATATGCCTTTATCTGGGAGTAATTCCCATTCAAGTCAGTGGGGCTTATGTCTTAGAAGACATGCATAGGATTACACTTCAAATATCCCAAACATGCCATGCTGCTTTGCAGTTAGGCAAATATATTTGCAGAATAACAATGCTTTTACATATATGAAGTTCAAAAATGATGTCTAATGGTATATATATCAGCTTTAAGTAGAACTCAGTCAGTCCTCTTTCATTTATAATATTATAGTGTGAAGTTTCATTTTGTACACCAAAGAAAAGTATTTATAGAATTAAAGATGATCTTCATTACTCTCAAAGAAATGAAGCAATTATTATCATTTGTGATTACATTTGATGAAAGTGACTGTTACAGGCAGGCTGCAGTGTACTTCAACTGAGAATGTATTTATTCTATCAGCAACTGGATATATCAGAAGTATTTATATGAAACATTAATGCAAAAGAAATGCATGTTCAGTTTAATTATGAAATCAATAATACACAAAGAAGGAAAAGCATTTCATGAAAAATGCATTTTATTTAATTTTTTAAGACAGATTGTATAACACTTTTCTGGACTAGAAATGCCATTCGTTCAGTACAAACAATCCTTCTGCAATCCAAAATGTTACAATTATGTATGTAGCTTTGGCAGTAATGATGAAATATATGGTTGACTTCATGTTTTCACAATCCAATATTAATTTTAAGATCTAGCTGAAAAATCAAATCTCCTGTAAAAAAATGATTAAACATTTAACAGGAAAAAAATGACACATTTCACATCTGCAGAGGTACTGGGATAGATACAAAATTTCAAGCTCTGTACAGCTTTTGGTAAGTTGAAATTTCAAATACACAATTGCTTCAGAACAAAGGATGCACCATTTCATGTGATTAAATGAAATCTGGTTTTACAATAATGCAAATGTATTTTGCTTGCAGCACCTCTGTACAGTTGGGCACTTCTGTCAGTAGCTGTTCTTACCCCTTTCCTATAGTTAATACTAGGTTCGATAACCTGTTTCCCCACCAGACACAAATCAGTCAGTCCTGCTCATTCTGGAGAGGCTGGCGTTCCGGAGGAACCTCGGGCTGTAACCTCTGCCAGCGCCCTGGAGGCCAGAGTACATGGGTTGCTCGAGCATGTAAAAGTCCAAGAGAGACCTGAAAAGGTAATCAAAATACAGGTGTAATAACATGCGAGAGGAAATGGCTTCGGGAGATGATGGCATACGGCATTTTATAAAGGTGAGCTAATGATACCCATGGAGATGGAGCACTGGACTTGCAGAGAGGCTGAAATCCCTGCTTAGTGGCAAACTCATTTCAGGCAGCCTCTCCCATTTGTTCAGCTTTCTGTCTAAAATAAGGAGGCACTTCTAAAACAGGACTCATGCTGGAGAATTGTGCTGATGATAAAGAGAGTGAAAGGGGAATAAAAACCAAACTATATACAATTTTATCAGCATGTCCCATACAAAAATGGTCTATTTAAATAAAGCACCATCAAAAATTATGACTTCCAACAGTTCCTTCTAAAGACTTGTTGAAGCCAGAGGCCTCTGCCCTGCAATCTGCACATGGAACTGTTGAATGCACAGGGTGTCTCATTGCTTTCACTGGGTGGGGGAGGGGCAGCTCTTGTGATGGGTGTGTTATATTCAGTGGAGGCTGGTGGCTCCAATGTTACTGGGGCAGAGAGTCCGCTCTGGGTTTTAGTCCAAACTTTCAAGCTGTCCAAAATGCAGAAATTTTGGACTAAAACCTGGAGTGGACTCACTGCCCACTGACATCAGAGCCACCAATCTCCACTGGTTATATATACACACATCCCAATCTCGGTGCCTGCAGAAAAATGTAGAATTTTATTTTGTGCCAAAGCCTTTCCCTCCAATTTCTTGAGAGATGAAGCAATGGTAGCCTGTCAGTTGTTAGCCAAATAGGGAAAGCATCCAGCAGAGGTCTGACATGTATTTTAATATGTAATTTTATTTTATGTTTAAAAGACTGCTGAATTCATTTATATTTTGAAAATGTTTAGTTAACTTATTTTTAATATCTGATTTTATCAGTAATTTCACTGCATATTTTATATTTTGTGTAAACCACTTAGATGATTTGATAATTAAGTAGTATATAAATCCTGTTTAATAACAGCAGCAGCAGCAATAACAACAATCCTATGGCAGAACAGATCATGGTGAAAAGAATAATTAAGGAGCCCGTTACACACTCAATATGAAGCAGCAACCTGTGTTTCTTACTTCAGCAAGTTCAATGGGTTGCTAATATTTCTTTATTTAGACACTTCAACATTGTATGACATATGAACTCACCGAAAGTTTCTGATTCATTTTATGCTTCAGCTTTTTTATTACATGAATAGACAAATATATAAATAGATAAATTAAGCAAAGAAAAAATGATTACTTAAAAAACAGAAAAGAGAATTATGTTATTACAACACCAATTTACTAAAAGAAATTAGTAGCCATTGTGAGCACCACATTGTCTCTTAAGACTTAATGATTCACATTGTCAAAATATCAATAGGTGTTAATTTTGTTGGTCTGTATCTATTCAAAAATTGTAAATATAAAGTCCAGTTCTTCTCAAAAAATTCTGTTCAACTATTTCTCCTTCCAACTATTTATAAGTCACTATCTCAAATCATAAATAGCATTTCCCACATCCTCCCTTTCAACTGTGCTTCAGTTTAACATGCACCAAACTTGCAAGTCCCCTACCTCAAACTTTTCCCCTTCATTAGTTTAAAAAGGAAACAAAAGTCAGCTTGACTCAGTTGGTATGGTAGAGTATTTAGAAGCTCTGTTCTCTTGAAAATGCAAATCCATTAGGGGAAATTAAAACTCTACTTAGATATTCAGGACATTCAGACCGAGCTCAGACAAGTCGTCGATACATGTTTTTTTATTTATTTACTAGGGGCTGCCATCCCTGCATGCGTTGTGTGCCAACCCCATTATCGAACCGCAGGAATGGCAACCTCAGGTACATCCACAGCCTTGCCAACCCCCCGCCCCAGTGCTACCAGGTTTCCACCACTTTGCTTGCTTGACACCAGCCCACTCACACTCCTCAGTTGATTGGTTGGGCACTCATTTGCACACCTGCCTCATTCACCTCCTGGCCGGCTGACTCACTCAGCCTCCTCACTCACTCACTCTCTTGCCGTTCCTGGCCTGGCCATGGAATGCTGAAGTATTCATGCTGTAGGTTGCAGTGCCACCTGTCTGTGGCAAAGCAAACTGCAGTGTGATGATTTCTTACATTTTATGTGTTAGGGAAGATTTAGAGCAGGGCTTTAGTCCCAGGGACCCTCCAAGCCTCTCTATCTGGCCCTTGGGACTCTCCCCAGGCCAATCTTTCCTGCTAAGCCACACCCTCTTTTCCAAAGCTACACCCATTAATGCCCCGTTCCACACTTTTCAAGTGCTTTTGCCTGGCTGGAATGGGTTCTTGAACTGTGATAATGCCTCTTGCTTGCCTGGGTGGGAGGGAGGGAGGGAGGGAGGGAGAGAGAGAGATGTTTGGGTCAGATTCTGGATCCCCCAGAGAAAGCAGCAATGCTAGAGGCAAGGCAAGACAGGTCAAAGGTTGCTGGGCCACAAATAGCTCAGAGTGAGCAACTTGCTCCAACAGAGGTTGGGATGAGACTGAGACTTTTTAAGCCTCTGTCTCCAGACTCTCTCTCTCTCTCTCTCTTTCACACACACACACACACCCTGTAGAGAGCTTAAGAGCCTTAAAGAACCCACCCTCTGCCCTAAAGGCATTCCATAGCCTCACTCCACAGCCACTGGGCTGGTGATCTGTGGTGGGAGATATCTGGTTCTTCAGGCTCAAAAGAAGGTGACTGTGAGTGTCTGGGCTCTGGCCCTATAAGCCCTGGTCATCTGGGAGTTTCCTCTGGGGGCTCCTGACTAACAGACTCAGGTCCACAGGTCTCTCTATGTTTAGCAGTCAGCTGTGAGCTCTGAAGCTGACCCAACTCCCCATCTGGTACCCCTGTAGCCAGTGACTGTGTCCAGATCACTGCTAGATTCAGGGGTGATGATAGTGTGTATGTGTGTGTGTAGAAACAACTGAATTTTTCATGTCTGGAATGTAGTCTACTATACCAATGTAAGAATCATATCGCTTGCTCCACCCACTTGCCTTTGGCTCTGCCCACCATTGACATGTGACCTCCCCCTTCAGAGGATTGATCAGGAAGGAATGCAACTTTGGGGCTTGAAAAGTGGATAGAGAATAAAATTTCTTCCTCTCTCATAACACTAGAACTCATGGACATCCCATGAAGCTGAATGCTGGAAGATTCAGGACAGACAAGAGAAAATATTTCTTCACACAATTCATAGTTAAACTATGGAATTCTCTCCCAGGAGGGAGTGATGGCCACCAACTTGGATGGCTTTAAAAGAGGACTGAACAAATTCATGGAGGATAAGGCTATCAAAGGCTGCTAGCCATGATGGCTATGCTCCGCCTCCACAGTCAGAGGTAGCATGCTTCCGAATACTATTTGCTGGAAACCACAGGCGGGGAGATTGCTCTTGCACTCAGGTCCTGCTTGTGGGCTTCCCACGGGGGCACCTGGTTGGCCACTATAAGAACAGGATGCTGGAGTAGATGGGATACTGGCCTTATCCAGCAGGCTCATTTTTAAAAAAATATTCCCTTCCCTGATTTAGAGAATTTAAATGCCAGTTGTGTCCACAGTAAAAAGAAAAAAGAAAAAACCAAAGACAATAAATGCAACAAATAAGAACAAAAACTTTACAATGACAAACAGAAAATGGCACATTAAAACTATCAGTATTTTTTTAAAAAGCATAAAAAGGAATAAAAAATAATGGGGAAATAAAAACATTTTTGACTGGTGCCTAAAAAAATAACAAAGTAGGCATCAGATGTGCTTCCTGGCAGAGGAAGTTCCATAATTGTGTCACCACAGCTGAAAAGACCTTTTCCCTTCTCTTCCTGATTTATCTCTGATAGTGTGGGTCCACTGGGTGAAAGACCTCAGTAGAGCCCTATTCAGATATTTAGGTAAACATGTCTGGGCTTAAAGTGAGGAGGGGAGCAGGGCCATGCATGCAGGCCCTGCCTGTAATGTCCTGGCTATGCACTAGTGTTCCTGGTCGCTTGGGGGTGGTGGTTTCTAATCGTAGTCAGCTCCCTTCAGATGTTTGCATTCAACAAACAAAAATAGGAAGTGCAATCAGTGCATATTGGGGACATTGGGAGTTGGGCTTACATGTATGATCCTGACCTCTGGTAAGTGGCCTCCAGATAATAGGAGTAGCAACTGAGTTTGAAAAAGCCCAATACAACAAACTTGAAAGTGACCTCTGCCTATATCAAACAAAATGTGAGAAATATTAAGAGTTCTTGTTCATAATTGTCCTATCACTTTTACCTTTCTGACATATGAAAGTTAGAAGCTGATACTGAACAATTTGCTTCTAAAAGAACTATTATCAGCAAATTTTCACTTCATTTTCCACAGGGGATGCATATGTTACATCACCTATTATACCATAGTCAGAATTCATTCCAATCAAATTATATTGGGAGATGAAAGTATTTTATCCTTGTGATTCCATTCTTTTTGCATGTGCCTGTTAGATGACACTCTCTGGGCAGAAGTGCTTGTGGATATTTTAGCTGGCACCACACGCATTTGCTAAGAAACATTCAATTCTAACTGATCCTATATTTAGCTGCTAAATGACAGTCTAAATATTGGCTTTAGCAATACTTATCTAACTACCTGAAGTGTGATATCTCACAAATTGGTTTTATTTTTATAGATTCAAAGAAATTCACAGTGCACAGGGGCATCACCTGCCTCCGTGACAGCTAAGTAATGCATGAATACAATGGTCACGAACTAGAACTGCTTCCAAATGCAGAACAAAAGAGCCCTGCCAAAGCAAAATCAAACTGCCAGCAGGTTTTCCATTCTTGGAGGCATAACCATGTTTTACACATCAAGCTGCACACCTAGGTTGTGCAAGGATTGCAATCTCATTCATGGCACTTTGTGAGCAGTTTTTTCCTTCTGTTCGTAGCCCTTTGCAGCTTCATCAAAATGATATCTCATATGGGCCCCTAAGAGGAGAGACCTTCTCAATGCATTGCCGTACACAATGGCCATAGTTCAGTGGTGGGGCATTTGCTTTGCATGCAGAGGTTCCTTGGCATCTTCAGATACAGCTGGGAGACAAACCTAAAGGGCCACTGCCAGTCAGTGTTGACAGTACTGAGCTATATGTACCTATATAAGGCAGCTTCTTAGGCTCCTATGGACCACCATGAGATCACATATGAAATACTACTGACATGTCATATTTTTCCTGAGGTCAAAGCAGCATAGTCACTGAGATATCATGAACTTGAACAACAAAGCACCACTCCCCTATTATGTATACCACGAATATCTGTGGTTTTCAATTCCCAAAGCTAAAGTTTCATATCTACTGTAACACGTACATTTTCCAAATAATGTTTATGAATAGTTTTCAGTCTGGTCTTCTGACTGACTAACAGGTATCAAGTGCATTTGAAAGTTGGTCAGCACTTTGATGGGGAATGCCAATAAGCAATAGCTCTGCACGATGCATGACACAATGGCAGTCAGCACTTTGACTGGAGTAGGATGCATGGCTATGTTAGGATATGAACTGCCAGGCTACAAGCCCTCCCTATTCCCACATCCAAGTAAGCTTGGGAAAAGAAGGTGGTGAAGAAAGCATACATTGGGATGTCGTTGGACTTAATCTGGGGACTAGACTGTATTGCCAAAATCTGGAGGACCTTCAGCAAAACAATTTTGTTCTAAAAAAATATTTATCATTCGGACTGGCGGTGGTCTTTACATTTCTACTTCAGATTGCTCCACTGAGGAAAAATGCTAAAGGTTATTATTTGAATACCTTTAGTAGTTTTATATTTATTACATTTTACCCAAAGGTTCCCAGGATAGTAATTAGGTAGCATGGTTCATGAGGAATGAGAAAATGGTGGATGACATTTTGGTTGTGTTTATACAACTTTTTACACCAGCCTGTAGCCTGAGGTCACCTTCTGGGGTATCTTTTATCACCAGTGTTACCACTACTGCAGCGGAAACATTTCTACACACATATTTGTGTGCAAAAAACTGTCCTGCTGAAACAAGAGAGTCTCAAAGGAGCATTCAAGCTGCTCTCTAGAACACTTACTATTCCTTACTGAGCTGGTTCCAGCACTGGGCATCTCTGGGCAGCTGCTGGAGCCCGAGCACTTTGGGAAGGCCAACACTGGTCTGAGCCCTCCTTTAAAAAAAAAAATACAGCACGCTGCTCTGAACAGTGCTGTGCACCTAGGTCCATCCACTCTTTTAATTTCCCAGCATGTGATTCACTTTACATTTAAAGGTGAACTTAACCTAACTTGCGCTTTTTGAATCAATATGCAAACCAAAGCACAGACATCCTTCAAAATTCATTTTCCAGATTTTGCAATGCAGTTCTCCAGCAAAGTAATGTGTACACAAATCCATACACTAGGGTACAGTTTGCATAAAAATGCATGTACTCAGGAAAATAACATACAAAAATGCAATATATTAGGGGAAACTGTTTTGTAAAAATGGGTACATCTGTCAAAACTGATGTGCAAAACTATATTAGGAGAAATTCATGCTAAAATGCGGATGAATTTTTATGAGGACACTAAAAAAGCAAACATGTGGAAATGTGGAGAAAGGAACTTAAGTCTGGAAAAACGACAAACAGAGAAACCAAAATTGACAGATTTGCTTCTCCCTAATGCAGCTTCACCCTGGGCCATTGTGGGAGGTTTAAATGGCAGCTAGACCCAGCCATCCAGTGTTGCTGTGAGTCCTACTGTTGATTGCTGCTTCCTACCATCAACAGAGGAAAGGACAGCACCAAAGGGCATTCTGCTGCCTCAAACTTGGAGCTAGCCCCATCACCATATATTCATTTTTTATCTCTAAATTCTAAAAAAAGCTTCTAATCAGAAAAAGGGGGAACTCTTTCAGTTAGAATATGAAATACCATGTTTTAAAAGGTCACAATTAACATAAGTCCACAGTATTTATATATTTGAGGAGTTATTATAGTTGTTAATATTCTGGAACTAATGTGAGGGCAAGTGTACAGGCATTGTGCACCTCAATTAAGAAGTCATGTTTTAACGCTGAATCGCTTCTATATGCTTTTAGATCAGAGGTCCTAACAGCTGTGTGCAATTTCTAAAAAATCTGTGAACATGTGAGAACAATTTCCTCATAAAACTGCTATATCTACTCAAGGCTGCAGTTTTGATCATTCCAAGGCTCTTCACAATTAATCTCAGGCACATTACAGATTTGGGTACCTTCAGCCATTTCCTGTTAAGGACGAATAAAAAAGCAGGAAGTTCAGAATGTTATGCAAATACACACCAACCACCCCCAAGGAATATCTTTAGCTAATTCTCATGATTTAATTTCCCATGAATCATGTGTATGCACCAATTTTTTTTTTCTCTCTCTCTTTTCTACATAATCAAATCACTGGAGTTGAAGTGGCCTGTATCTAATTTAATATTTTGCAGCTTGATTAAACAGGTGCTGAATTACTTGAATATAATTTGGTTAGTTAACAATGCACACTATTGATACCAGATCACTTCTGTTGTTGGATTTATATATTAGTTTCCATGAAATGTTACACTTAAATTGCTAAGGCCGATTTGGAGATGGGCTATTTCCATGTTTCAAGTTGGCAACACTCCAAACCTATTTATTTTACTAGTGCATGTTCTTAAAATCCCAAATGAGCCATATTTTGTGATATTGTGGAAATGTGACGGATTTTTATGCTCCACCCAAGATAGGACTCCTCATATTTCCCTGTCTGACACGCTGACAATGTGATCCATTTATTTTTAAATATGTATCAGTTAAAGAGGAGGTTGATTTTAATAATAACCAGGAGTGTAGTGGCAAATTCAGAAGTACAGGGTCCCTTCATGATAGTCATGTTGCTTCCCATCATCATCTCCATATTCCTTAGTCCTTCCTGTGCGTGCCTTCTCATACATCAATATATGTCTGTATTAGCTACTGAGAAAAGTCTTCTCAGTGGCTGACTAACCTCCTTTCACTCTTATTGGCTCTAGTCAGCAGGAAACGACAGAGACGCATGTTAGAAGATTCTTCTTAGTGGCTAACACATTCCCCTTTCATACTGATTGGCTTGTAGGTCACTGGAGACATGGGGACTTGGCAGGGACCCTGCTCCCAAAATAGTAAGGGGTCTAAGACCCCTCCCCCTGAGACTCCAGATGACTACTCCCCTGAATAAGAAGGTATTTCTTGTTACACTTCCTGTTTAGGTTGCTATTTTAATATACATAAGTAGCTCCCTTCCTGTCCTTTCTGAAGCTCTCTCTTTCACTGTGATTCGGCCATGTTCTAAGATACATCATACTTGGAATGAATGCAGCTGTTCTCTGAAGACATGATTGGAGAACCTGTGGTCCTTTAGATGTTGGTGGACTCCATCTTCTATCAACCAAAGCCAGCATGGCCAATGGTAGGAATGGTGGAAGTTGTAGTCCAGTGACACCTGGAGAATCAGATTCCCCACCCCATGTTAAGTACTTGGTGCATCTGCCTTATTTCTGACATTGCAGATTTCCACAGAGAGGGCTACCCCTGAACTTATATATAAATCAGGAGGAGGAGGACGTCAGGGAAAGAGCTACTGACTGAAGCAATGTCTAGAAGTGCCCCTACAGATACCTTTTCTTCCTTCTTGATCTGTTATGCAAAAAAAAAAAGGTTTTATGATCATATAAACTATTCACTCATGAAGTTGAAAAACTGGTGCACAAGGTGGTGTGGATCTATCACACTAGATGACGATGATGATAGAAATTCAGTCCAGTGTAAAAAAAACACTGCTGCATAATTAAGAGCAATGGAAACATGATTCTAAAATGGTAACACTTAGCTAGCACTCTGGCTATAGGAATAACAAAATGTGCTGCAGATGAAAAAAACCTGCTGGGTCAAATTAGATTGTCTTTGAGAAAGGTTATTACAATGGATTATGATATTGAACCATAGGTGCAAAACAATTTTATGGCAAATTATGTGCCTATATGATTCTCTTCAAAAATAATCCATAGTTTACTAGTGGTAAACATGTTTGCTTTTTAGTCTGTATTTACAGAACGTCACTGGAACTCAAAATAAAGTATCAAGAACAAGGCATAAAAAAGTATTTCTTTATGAAGACCAAATTTACATCCTACAGATCTCTGATTTCAGGGAATGGGAATTTGGAAGAATTCACAAATATGGACTCTGCACAATTATACAACCCCAAAAAGTCAGAACCTACTCTCATAATTAAGACCAGGTACATGGCAATTTCATTACTAGAACTAGATTCAAATCGTGACAAGCAAGTTTGCTATACAGCCTTTTGGATGTATACCAGTCTTGCTTCCATAATGACTTGTTTACCTCAGGGGAAAGAACTTGGAGATGTGTTCATCATGATTAAGGACAGGTGGTCCCTATCCACACACCCTCCAACAAATCTAGTATATATATAACTCAGAGTAAATTTAATTTCCAGAATATTCAGAAACTTAATCTGGACTCTAGATTAGGTCCATATTAGGCTATTTTGCATGGGTACAATCTAATGCCATCATCACTTATGTCAGAGCCCAGGAGGCTGTGGTTTAATGAATACAACCCTCCCTAATTCATCCACATCATATTGCTTATAAGATGTGGGTGACCAATGCATGATTTTTTTCCATAGCATTAAGGCCACAGTGGAGACATTGACACTTTGTCTGGGTCCAGCCTAGGGGAACCTCACCCAAGGAAAAGGTGTGGGACCCTGCAGAGTCCTCTGATACAACTGGGGACCCCGAAGAATCAGCTGTCATGAGTTACTCAATCCTTGGGACACCTTGTCTGCTTCACCGATGAGGCACATACCATGTCTGCCCTGGCACCTTGACCCCAGACTGTCCCCCTTCTCCCCCAGCAGCTGAGGTGGTGGCAGGTCTAGAAAGAAGTCCACAGCTGCTAGAGGAGTGCTCATCCAGCCGTCAGAGGGCTTCACTATTTTGGAGGAAGAAGTCAGGAAAAAAAACCTGTGCTTTGGGACCCATCAGATGACCTGGATGGGGAATAAACTTCCTGGAAGCATTTAGACCTTCCAGTCATGCCTGTGCCTTTTTTGGGATAACAATTCCCTAAAAAGCTCCCAGATATTTCCAGCTCACCCTTTCCCAGGGTATGGGAAAGTGATTATGGATAGACACAGCTACACAGTGGACATTGTCCCATACACACATGGTGTATCTTTAGCAGCTCTAACATTTGCCTTGGGTCATGGATGCTGGGCAGCATCAGGAGTTTCTTAGCATCTCAACTATACAGAGTCCGAGACATATCTATAAATGCACACTCATATATTGCACACTCTATTTCACACATTGTCCCCAAGATCACAGCAAAGAAGCACTTTAGAACCAAAAACGATGTGGAATTTAATAGCTTTATGGGGAAAAAAAACTCCAAAAGCAAATGTTTCTTCTCATTATTATGATTCTGAAAATACAGAACACAGAAATTTGTAAGTCACACTAGAAAAAACAAGTTCACAAAATCAATACATACTATTTGATGTTATGTTCCAAAACTCTTGTTTGATTCAGAAGGTGAAAAATGAAAACAAACAAAATAAAAAAGATTTACAATAATATCAGAAGCTTCATAAGATACCAAATACATGAAATGGCTGAATTTTATTGTGCACCTTATTGTTTGAGTACATATAAACGATGGATCATTTCCCAATCGAGCTTCTGTTCCCATGTCTGCCCTCTCTAGTTCTGATCATATGTGTGACTACCTCCCAAACCCTTGTCAAACACTCTTTCACTGTTGGACAACCCCCGTTCCCACTGATAAGTAATTACTATTCTGGCCACTTTTAAAATATGCATCATCATTTTCTTATATTCTCAGAAAACGTTAGTTTCCATATTACCAAAAAGAATAATCACTGGGTCAAGTAGTGGCATTTACCCTTTGGAATTCCCTCCCCTTAATATTAGACAGGCACCACCTCTGTTATCTTTTCAGCACCTACTGAAGATCTTCGTCTTTCAATGAGCCTTTTATGTAACAGTCTGCAATTGCTTTTTAGGGTGTTTTTAAAGCTTTTTGAAAAAGATGTTTTGTTTTAGTGTGTTTTTAAATATGTTTTGTTTTAATATATTTTGAAGTTTATTTTTATGATATTCCCTGGGCTCCTACTGGGAGGAAAGGCAGGTTATAAATTAAATAAAAAATAAAGTGACAAGCTATACTCTGTCATCTCTGTGATGTTATGCAACACTAACTCCAAATAGGTTTTGGTATTTATGCAGTCTCCACCAAAATATACAATATCTGCTCTTGCACATTTGGGTTGGTAAGGGCATGTGCTTGAGGCAGACCAGCGTCTGGTTCATTTGGAGCTGGAGATTTGGCAACCATAAAGGCACCTTGAACTATTTCCCCCCTTGTTTTCCTGACCCGTTATGTCTTCCCAATAATTGTAAAGACATAAATACAGGCATCTGTTCTAACAACCAGAAAATGAATAATTTGGGCAGCTCCCCAAGTGAGATTTAGTACAGTACATGAGTTTTATCTCATTTTTGGTAGAATTTCTTTATGCCTGGCAGAAAATCCCATTGTTTAAGATAGTGTTAGGAAAAAAACCTTCAGTATTTTCTCAGAGTGTCAGCAAATGTACTTTCCCAGCACATATGTACCCCTCCTTTTCTCACATAGAATCTATAAGGGGGAAATTGTATTTAAGAGCAGGGTTTGAGATATAAACTGGCATTTTGAGCTCTACCTTGTAACTACACTCACAAGGAACTTCAGACCAGAACCAGAAAGGGAGCTTTGTTGTCTCAGTGCAAACCCTCCACTGTGAAGATAGATGCAAAGAATTCTCTGCAATCTCCTTATCATGCTTTAGCACTTTCCACTCCCTTGTTGTCCAAGGATCCAACCATCTCACTAGATGGTCTCCTGCTTTGGTTTTCATGATTTTAGCAATGTATTCCTCAATTTTGTTTAGCATCGTTTTTGTCTGCTTGCATTTCTTTTGCCTTTGTGTTCTTTTTTATTCTCCTCATTTGGACAAGACTTCCATTTTTTTGAAGGAAGTCTTCTTGCTTCTAATAGCTTCTCCTCCATATGTATCCCCCATCCTTGAGTACGTATGGATTAGTCCTTTTGGCATTAAATAATTACCACCTAAATATAATCTTATAAAAACTCTCCAAAAAAGTTACACACACAAGATTTCATCACAACCGATTCCCATTTCTATCTACAAAAATCATCTGGAATCTCCCTTCCTCAGTCCCATTCTCATTTGTGCTGATATGAATTACATTGAGACTCTAATTCCATCAGTGTTTGCTAGATTTCCCATAATGAATCTTTTTGCTTGAGTGTAATATCTCAGATTCTGAATATGGTCCAGATTCCCTTCTTAGCAGGTTGATAGCATGTCTGGCTTGGAAGTATTGAAAATAAAGGGGCTTTTTTACATCTGTTGACCTGTTAATATCATTGCAAGATTTCACTAAAGCATTTGTAACTATTTTTTCTATCTTAGTGACTCCCACGTTTCCCCATAATTAAACACTGTTTACTGCTGATTTCTCATGTAACTGTTTATTATAGAATGCTGCAGTTATAGACTTGATTCAATTTTATTTTAAAATGTGACCAAACAGTGGATATGACTGACTTTAGTGTTACATCTGCTAGATACTAAAAATAAGATCAGTCTGCAGAATAATAACACTCTGACAAATACATTTCCCCCCTCTTTCCCTATAGATATATAGATCAATAGCAGCAACCAAGATGTCTTGCACATCAGGCCACAGTAGGGTACGTAAGGGCTGTTGCTATTTCAGGGAGCTGCTTGGAGTAACATAATGCACAAAGGTCAGAATGCAGAAAGCTGATGTCCAACGTGGTATATTACGGCATGTCTTTCAGTCATTTCAGCCTGGATGCTTCATTGGTGCCTGAAACTTAATATTGCAAAGACAGAATTGCTTATCTTTCCTCCTAAGCCCCATTCACAATATACATTTTCCATCACTGTTAACCATGTCCTTCTCTATCCCATGGAGGAAGCATGTAGTCTTGGTTTTACTTTTGACTCTTCTCTTTCTTTTGTTCCCCACATTAAGGCTGTGCAAAGTCCTGTTGTTGTTTTTCTCTATAATATTGTTAGAATCAGTCCTTTTTTGTCTACTCTGCAAAAATCTTAGTTCATGCTTTAGTTATGTCTTGCCTTGGCTATTGCTAAGGTCATTTATTTGGCCCATCATTTTGACCATTTTACTCCACTTTTGAAGTCCCTTCATCGGCTTCCTCTTTATTTCAGGATTCAGTACAAGCTTTTTGTTTAGCTTTAAAGTTTCACCTGATCTGGCTCTTCCTTATCTCTCAGTTCTTATTTCTCATTATGGCCCTGCTCGAGATCTCTGCCCCTCAAACTCTGTGCTTCTTACCCGTCCCAGAGTTGTGTGCTCCTTAGCTCGACAAGCGATTTTCTCTTGCTGCTTCATATTCTTGGAATTGTCTCTTGGAGCACTTGAGGACTGTTCCCTCCATTTCAGTTTTTCAGTCTTATTCATAAACCTTCATTTATTCCAAAGCTTTTGGAATTTCACCTTTTTAATTTTCTATAATTGTCCCGTCCAGAGCTGGAACTACGAGGCTGAGACGCGGGTGCAATCAAATCTCATTTTATTAAAGTAATGGATACATCAAAGGCATTGCTCTTCATAGAAAAACCTGCACTAACTCACTAAAATCCCTAACTACACTCTAGACATGCTCTGCGGCGTATGAAGGAAGTTGACACAGCAGCTCCCCACTGCAAGGTGACAGGGGGCGTGTCTCTAACGGCTCATTGGAAGACACCTGCTCCTGAGTAACGGATTTGAGGTCAGGGGGCTGCCTCACGCTGGTGGCATCCTGGGAACTGCTTGGTAAGGGAGGAGTTGGCACTTTTGCTGGAGCTTCCCCCAACAGGTCCTCAGCAGCAACTGGGGGCGGCGAGCTCTCCTCCTCGGAGATAGCGCATTCCGTGGGAACTGGCTGGAATTCAGGCTCGCTTCCCCCCCCCCCAAGGTCTTGCTCAGACTCAGCAACTCCCGAGTCTTCTGTGTCTCCTGGCAGCGGAGGCACCTGAAACTCATGCCTTCCCCCTTCCTGCCCCTTCTGGGGGAGCTGAGGCTCAACAATAATTTGGATACCTTGAGTATGTGTATTTGAAGTCCTCGCTTTGTTGTTTATTAGTTTCCCCTCCCTTTTTGTAGTCCTCATTTTATTTTATTGGATTTTAGGCCTTTTGGGGCAGGGACTTGTTTTTATTGTTTTATTTTATGTACAGTGCCATGTACATCTGATGGTGATGATGGTGATGATAGATAGATAGATAGATAGATAGATAGATAGATAGATAGATAGATAGATAGATAGATAGATAGATAGATAGATAGATAGATAGATAGATAGATAGATAGATAGATAGATAGATAGATAGATAGATAGATAGATAGATAAACCCCTTAAACTGAACAAATGATGCAGACAAAAAAAATACCTAGTTTATACTTTTTCTGCTTCCAGAAATTAAGTTTGAGGTTATAGGTACCAGAATTTTCAGCACAGATTATCTGAGCTCGTAGCTATCACATGCCAGTTAAGCAACTTTTTGCAGCACGGATACTCCTATCTTAGAAAGAGCCTGATGTTCCATTAACATTAAAGCAGCATCTCCAATTATGGAACAAACCTAAGGTTCACTCTATCAATTACACAGTGTTACTTTTGTGAGCCAGTCCTTAATTTTGTGCTTGAAAGCCTGCTTGCATCAGTGTTAGGAGTGTGCAGATTATAGAGCAGAAAAAGTGTTACATAATGTACTTTTGCAGAGATTGTCAATTAGACACAATCACTGAATCAGAGTCTCCCATTTCTGATTACATTGGAAATCATGCATGAAGTATCACTATGGATAAGTTGCCATTTCAGCCTCCATCCCAGGATCCAATTTCCTTTATGAATTTATGGAGGCATAAAACAAATATCCATATTTTTAGGGATGCTTTTAAATTGACTTTCTTTTAGCGAGAGTACCAAGGCTCAGGATGGTGACTTAAGTCCAGAAACCTTTGAAGTCCAAGCCTTATTCATACTAGCCTTGCTTTCCTCCGTCAACATTCCTGAAGCCCCTTCCCTTTCTCAAACAAACTATCCTGGTAATCAGTAGCAGATGGTGAGGGGGAAAGTGGAGCTCACCTAACCCCTGGTCACCTGCTGCTGCATCCAGTGTCAGAATGCCTTTATATGAATGCATGATGTGGCTGCATTTGGAATGCTGGGTATAGCTCTGGTTACCTTCTCTCACAAAGGACCAGCATGGTGCAGTGGGTAAAGTGTCTAATTAGGACTGGAGAACCCTTGGTCCAAATTTACATTCAGTCTTGAAATAACCTGGATGACCTTGGCCCAGACACACTCTCTCAGCTTAACCTATCTCACAAGGTTGCCTTGGGGATAAAAATGGAGGGAAGAGCTCTGTACAGAGCTCTGAGCTCCTTGAAGAACCTGGAGAATATAAATGTAATGAAATAAATTAATGATGCCATAAAAAGGTAAAGGTGTCCCCGCACTTATAGTGCGAGTTGTTTCCGACTCTTAGGGTGATGTCTTGCGACATTTACTAGGCAGACCGTATATATGGGGTGGGTTTGCCAGTTCCTTCCCCGGCCTTTCTTTACCCCCCAGCATATGCCGGGTACTCATTTTACCGACCACAGATGGATGGAAGGCTGAGTGGACCTCAACCCCTTTCGACTTCCTCCTTCCGTTGGAATCGAACTCCGGCCGTGAGCAGAGCTTCAGCTGCATTACCGCCGCTTACCACTCTGCGCCACGGAGGATCTTAATGATGCCATAGAGAATGAAAATATGCAGAAAAGGACAAAAATAATCAGAACTGGAGCAGCATGCTTACAAAGAAATGGCTTGGGGGGGGCTTTGTAGTTCAAGAGTAAAAAAACAATGACTGAGGGGGGCAGACACAAGACCGGTCATCCAAGAAAGCTGAATGGTTAGAGATTCAACACAGGCAAAAGAAAGTACTTCCTCACACAGAACATAGTTAAACTATGGAATTTGCCAACAGAATTTGGCGGTGAGGCTGAGAAGGCTTTTAAAAGGAGGTAAACCAAATTCACAGAGGATATGACTAATAATTGTTATTAGTCATGATGGCTGTATACTACCTACAGCACCAGAGGCAACATGCCTCTGAATACCATTCACTGGGAAAGAAATGCATGAGATGGCTATTGCCCTCATACCCCTGCTTGCTGGCTTTCCACATAGGCATCTGGTTGGACACTGTGTGAAACAAAAAGCTGGATTACATAGGCCTTTGGAATAATCCAGTAGGGCTCATCTTATGTTCTCATATATATAAAATTATTAATAGCATTGAAGAAAAGATAGGCACATTCCCTCTCCAACCCCATCCCCCACCCATATAGTAGAATCCAGGAAATTTACTGGCAGTAGATTCAAGAAAGACAAAAGGCAGTTCTGCACAAAGTGTATAATTAACTTAACAGAACTCACTGTCACAGACAACACCACACACTTAGAGGATTTGGAAGGGGATTAGCAACTTCTTGGTCTAGCAGGTGCTATCAAGCTATAGCTAAATGGCTGCTAAACACCGGGCTCAGAGGCAAGATGCCACTGAATACCAGCAGCTGAGGGGCTGACATGGGCTTCCTGGAGGTATATGCCTAACTCTTGATTGAAACAGAATACTGAACTGGATGAACCCTTGGTCTGATCCATAAGGTTTCTTTTAAGGATGGGCAAGAATTTTGCTGAGTTCGGATTTAGCACAAGATTTTTCAATGGTCTGCATATGCTCCACCTTTGCAGAGTTATCCTGACCAGCCTCAATCACAGTGGAGGAAGAGGAAGATGCAACAAAGCCACTTTCCTTTCCTGTATCAATATTTTCTTATATTGATAATGGGAAGGAAAGGAGCTTCACAGCCTCCCCCTCCTCCATTGTGATTGAGCGGGTCAGTTTTCATGTTAGCACGCAGAGACTGGCTGTTTTCCTTTTAGAAAGGAAAGGAGGAAAGCAGCTTTCAGTGCCCTCCACCTTCTACTCAAGTCTAGAGTCATTAACAAGGCTTGGCTTGCTATCTCCCACTTGAAAAATATTCTTTCAAATATTGATATTTTCCTTCAAGTTGATATTTTCTTTCATTTATCAATATTTCAAAGCAGTGGATAAAAGCAATGGATAGCAGATGAAGAACAAACTAGAATCGATACTATCTGTTAGGTCAGTGGAGTGCTTTCAAAGTGGCATTTTTCCCATTCTTAAAATATGTAAGTGGGGGACTTTAATAAGCATGCTGAGCCTGCCCCAAATAGGTTGGCTTAGCACTTCATGGCCTCCATGACAACCATGGGGCTCTCTCAGTGTATCAAAGGCCCAACGCATGTGGCCAAGCAAACCTTGACCTGTTCTTTGCCACAAAGTGGATTGGTAATAAAATCATAGAACAGCAGAGTTCGAAGGGGCCTATAAGGCCATCGAGTTCAACTCCCTGCTCAATGTAGTAGTCCAACTTAAAGCATACCCGACAGTGGCTGTTTAGCTACCTCTTCAATGCCTCTAGTGTTGAAGAGCCCACCACTTCTCTAGGTAATTGGTTCCATTGTCATACTGATCTAACAATTAGAAACTTTTTCCTGATGTTCAGCTGAAATCTGGTTTCCTGCAACTTGAGCCCATTATTCCATGTCTTGCACTCTGGGATGATCTAGAAGAGATCCTGGCCCTCCTCTGTGTGACAACCTTTTAAGTACTTGAAGAGTGCTATCATATCTCCCGCAGTCTTCTCTTCTCAAAGCTAAACATGCTCAGTTCTTTCAGTCTCTCCTCACAGGGCCTTGTTTCCAGTCTCCTGATCATCCTTGTTGATTCTTCAGAACCTGCTCCAGTTTATGTAAAAGACAGGTGGTTCTGAGGAGCATGTAGTAAAAGGTGTGAGAAGTGAGAAGCCTGAGAAGAACTGACATGGCAGAAAACATTCTAAAAAGTATTATACCTTGAAATAGTAAAAATGCATGCTAAAATTGTTGTAATCTATTGCAGCTTCATATTTTATAACAAACTATCTTGAAGTTCAAAATAAACAGGCAAGGAGGGTTTTTTGTTTTTGTTTTTATCAAAGATAGTCTCCATGACTTGGATCATGTTAGATTGATACAATAAATACTTACTAGAACATTTGTTTTCCTTCCCTTGGGATTATTATGCCTGAGGATATGGACAAACTACTTGGAGATTTGTGGCCAACCACTTGCTCCCTTGACACTTGGTTATCTTGGCTTATTAGAGTTAGCCATCAGGGGTTGATTGGGTGGGTCCAGGAAGCGATTAAATGGAGGAGGGGGAGGTACCATCTAACTTGACGAAAGCTGTGGTACATTCCCTCCTTAAGAAACCTGCCTGCGCCCAGAGTGTCAAACTACCCCCCACTAGCAAATATCCCCTTTTGGGGAAAGGTGCTGTAGAAGGCGATGGCAGTCCAGCTTCAGGAATGCTTGGAGAATACTGACTATTTAGATCCATTCCAGTCTAGCTTCAGGCCTGGCCATAGCAATGAAAATGCTGTGGTCACCCTGGTTGATTATATTTGTTGGGAGAGTGTGACCCTCTATCTCCTTGATCTCTTCTGTGGTTTTCAATACTGTCAATCTCAGTAGCCTTCTAGAGCATCTCAGGGAGGTAGGGATTGGGGGCACTGTGTTTCAGTGGCTCTGCTCCTACCTTCAGAGCCGCTTCCATAAAGCAGTTATGGGAAGCTACACTTCAGCATCATGGAAGTTGCCATGTGGTGTTCCACAGGTCTCCATCTTGTTCCCCCTGCTATTTAACATCTGTATGAAGCCACCGGGAACTGTCATCAGGAGATATATATTATACAGCCACAAGAGTGGCTGTATACTATAGCCAACGTGGATTTTTCACATTCCGCAATGTTAAATTGAAAATACCCCCATGCCATTCTGATGCTCCCCATAAGCTCATTTCAAAACAAAACCTTACGAACCTTATAGTCCTGAACTCAAAAATGCTTGCTTAACAACCCTTGCAACATTGTAATGGGAAAACCCACAAGGTGGAATTCTCCCTTCCTCCTGCACAACTTTGAAAGATACAGAAGACCTCTTGGTTGCCAGGCCCGGCCTCCAAGAGGTCTCCTGTATATTTAAAAGTTGTGCAGGGGGAAGGGAGAATTCCACCTTGCGGTTTTTCCCATTACAGAGTTGCCAGAACACCTGCACGTGGCTGACTTTCTCTTCTCCTAAAGATACAAGATCAGTCTCAGGCCAGGAACCTGGCAACCCTAACCCACACCCACATGTGTGTTTTCAAGCACATGACATTTTAAATCTGTCATCAAACACATGCACTAAAATATCGCACAAATAATACAGACAGAAAAAAAATGAAGAACTTTAAATATTCTCTCCCCACATCACACTGTTTTGCAAAGGGCTTAACTGTAAGTGCTAATAACAAGATCAAATGCACCAGCACAAAAGTCCAGCACTCTCATTCCTACGAGTTGACCTCTGTCTCAATTCAATGAACTTTTTGAATTACCACAGGCAGACTACTAAAGACATGTAATGGTTAATTAAGTTCTCTCTCTCTCTCTCTCTCTCTCTGCCTTTTCAAAAGGTCTCTGTGTAACTACGGTTAACTATTTACAGCAAATTCCTGCTAGTATGGAATTTCATAGATACATCCACCTGCATGTTTCCCCTCCAGCTGTGAGAAATAAAAGTTAGAAAACCATAAGCGCATTGTTAACTGTCTTACTCCCCGTTAATTGGGAATTGGATTGGATTTGGAGCCATAATGAACAACACTGACATATGAAACTCAGTTTCAGTGCTTGTAGTATTCTTACCTTTTCAAATCTGTTTGTCCTTTTCATGATTAACAAACTCCCTGTGCTAAATTTAGACCATAAAAGCTATATAAAATGTTCGCTTACTTGTTTCTCTTATTACCACCAGAAATATTTTTTTTGGGGGGGGGGGATCTGATAAAATTAGCTTTTGGGCAAAGCACAATAGTTTGATATATAAAATATTAATGCATTTTCCCATTGGGTTAGCTGACTAGCTGTAGAAAGGCAGACTTTCTTTTTGGAAAAGAAAGATGGTTGAATAGAGACTACAAAAACATTGGCCTATTTTTTTATTTCTCTTGGGAAATAATTCAGCCTTGCCATAAAAACAAAGTTGTTTACATCTACTCCCTGTTCGACATGTCTGCACCTCCCATGATGCCAGACAGCAATTTCATGATTGTTGTGCCATGGGAACAGTTGATCAGAAGAAGAAATTGCAGGTACTCCTAAACAACTAGAATAAACCTACTACCAGAGAAAGCTCTCTCGAGCCAGGAACACAGGTGATTTTGGGAGACCAAACATGCTCCTCCTCTTGATGATACCACTCTTGCAATTCCTCTACACAGGTAAGTTTAAAGTAATGTTTATTCATTTAATCAAAAAATGGTGGAAGGGAAACAAACGCACATCCTCCAAATCTTCTGCCACTAGTTCCTAAATCAGTTCAGCCATCTTTCATCTACATCTTCTGCAAAGTGGAAAGATTGTTCCCCTCACCCAGGAAATTTTACATTCCAAATCTGATAGTAATAGGAAAAATTGTCTCAGTTGTACAAGGAATAGATCATTCATGCTTCTGCACTGCTCTTTTCAATGAAAGTAGGGACCAAAATAAAACTATAAAGGTTCCATTCATTCATAACCATACACATGAATTGTTTTATATCCAATACTCAGGGCCGGCGCCAGAGGGCAGCCAGGTCAGGCTGAGAGCCCCAGGGCCCCTCCTTAGGGTGGGTGGGTAGCCCTCCCTTCTGCAATCCATGGCAGTGTTGGCTCCCGATCCCGATCACAAGAGGGAGCTCCCAGGCACCCCCCTACAGCCACGCAGGCCTGTGATGTCTGCCTTCATGCCCTACCTACCTCTCCCTTGATGTAAATGCTAGTTGCACTGTGGGTGTAAGCCTGCCATCAACCAAGATGGCAGCCCAGGTTTCTGTAAGGGGCTGATGCTCCTGCCGCCATCTTGGTTGATGGCAGAGATGCATGCACAGTGCGGGCAGCATCCAGCAAGGGTAAGGTAGGTAGATGGAGCATGCATGCGTGCGTGTGCCAGGGCAGGCTGGTGCCCAAGGGCTCCAGCATGCCTGGTGCTGGCCCTGCCGATACTGTTGTTCCCCTGCCGCAAGATGTTTTGACATTATTGCTTCCTGCACACAATAGGAGAAACTGCCCCTCTGACTTCCACTGCTGTGGATAATGCACATGGTTTATATATACATAAGCATGTGGAGCCTGTGCAGATGTTACCAACAAGAAAACATAAACATATGAGGGAAACCAGTGGAGACAGGTGCACTGGTTCAACTCAAGTTGCTGTTCTCAACACCTTCCAACCTGTAGAAGGTGGCTGTTTGAAGCAGGGAGCCTTGTTGAGGAGGCTTTCTGTGCGTTTTGGAACTCTGGGAAATCAGCTGTTTTGTGGCCTGGGTGAAATGTAGAACAGCAAATGGCAGTTTTTTGGCTGTTGATGTAATTGCTTCTGGAGTTTTCTGCCATCAGTTTTTGGTATATGGCCCTGTGTGATTTTAGCTTCTGTAATTGACTATAGAAGTGATACCAGTGAAAAAAAAAACTTTTTTCCTGACATTACATCTACAGTGAACAGCTTGCTAATTAAAATGTAGATATTTATCTTCTGCCCACTGTGATGAATCTCTTCCTACTCTGACCAAAAAAACAAAACAAACAAACAACCCCCCCCCTCTATTTTTGTTCACTTGAGAGTTGAATACAGAGTCAGGATTCATGTTATAGAATTTCCTTTTAGGTGAACAGACATTTTTGTGATTTTGTATTGTTTCACAGAATTTTATGTTGTACACTGCCTTTGTATTTTATGTGGATGGGCAATATAAAAATACTTTTATAAAGAAAATCAATAGAAAACCCAGTATCATCTGTTATGTAACTGGATCAATTTCCAGGTGATGTCAGCCTCAGATATGGTTTCCTATACTGAGATCAAGAGCAAACAGTTACAACCTAAATCAACATCTGTTCAGATTTGTAAGAATCATCATGAAAATGTTGGCCTTTTGAATTGGTCTAGTAGAAGTGGAACCACCTGCAATGTACACCACATAGCTGATGTCTGAGGATCATCTCCCAATGTCATTAGGTTGGCTGAGTTAAATAAAAAAAGCCATAAACCCTAACACTAAGATCTGGGGAAGCTGAAGGAAACAGAGTGCAATAACTAACAGTTTGAGTCTGTGGTTTAGTCATGCAAATATGCCCAAAAGTGCCTATACAAAGCATGCTTAAAATAAGTATCACTATCTCCTTTTTGTCCTGCTCTAAGACACGTTACAGAAATCTCTGCCTCATTAACTTCTTTTTAAATGTAATTTTATTTTGAAAAAATAAACAGGATTTATGGTGGATTGAAGAGGTACCAGTTGAACTAAGTCAGCACATTCCAGCACTATCCATAAAATACAAAGGACACTTGTATGAAAGTGACTTAATAGTCTTTAAGATAAGCTCACAAGAAGACTTCACTTTTGGTTTGATGAAGGCTATTATTTCCAGTGGTTATAACACTAGCAGTACCACAACCTGCCAAATCTTATCAGAGAGACATGAAAGCCTTAAGGATTACAGAGAGATATACACAAATGCCACTAGTTTATGCGGAGGCTGTGTGTACTTAACTTCAGAATGTTTAACTATGCATATACTTGGCCAGGCTTTTGGAGGGGTGGAGAATGAGGAGATCTGGACTGGTTCAAAGAATTCTAGAATTATCAGACTTTGGGATATTTTAAAGCATTCTTAAAGTTATCTCAATTAGGTGCAATATGTTTGGTCAGAAAGGTGTAAGTTTGTAAAATTAGTCACTTGTACATCATTGAAAATTCAACTGAGAGTGAGTGTGGTGTTGCTTTAGAGTTGTAAATTAGGACCTGGGAGACTAGGATTCAAATCCCTACTCAGCCATGAAACTCACTGGGTGACCCTGGGATAGTCACTGTCTCTCAACCTAATCAACTGCACAGGTTTGTTGAGGGAAAAAAATGGAAGCCATGTATGACACCTTTATTTTTATTTATTTAAAGATTTTGTAGACTGCTTAATAAAAGAAATAAATATCTAAGCAGTTTATATAAAATAGTATTTATATTTTAAAATACTTCTAACATAAACAAACTTAAAAGGCAAGTGGGCATAATCAAATTATCAAAACTATAAATGAAATCAACTTAATTTAAAAATAAGTATACGTAATAAAATTACATGTCTGGGCAGGCTTGTTGAAACAAAAATGTTTTTAGCAAGTGTCAAAAACAGTACAATGAAGATCCCTGCCTGATGTTAATAGGCCGGGAGTTCCATATCTCAGATGTTGCCACTCTAAAAGATTGATACCTCACAAGTATAGAATGCACATTACCTGGGCACTCGTAAAAGTGCAAGGTCCACAGATTGAAGCAGTCAAGTGAGTATGTAAGGGGTAAGGCTGTTGTAAGTCTTTATATGCTAACAGTAATGCCTTGAACTTGGCCAACTAACAAATTGGCATCCAATGCTGTTGTTTGAGCAGAGATGTAATATGCTGACAAGATCTTACTCTTGTCAGCAATTATAAATCTATGGTGCGGCCGCATTTGGAATACTGTGTACAGTTCTGGTCGCCTCATCTCAAAAAGGATATTCTAGAGTTGGAAAAGGTTCAGAAGAGGGCAACCAGAATGATCAAGGGGATGGAGCGACTCCCTTACGAGGAAAGGTTGCAGCATTTGGGGCTTTTTAGTTTAGAGAAAAGGCGGGTCAGAGGAGACATGATAGAAGTGTATAAAATTATGCATGGCATTGAGAAAGTGGATAGAGAAAAGTTCTTCTCCCTCTCTCATAATACTAGAACTCGTGGACATTCAAAGAAGCTGAATGTTGGAAGATTCAGGACAGACAAAAGGAAGTACTTCTTTACTCAGCGCATAGTTAAACTATGGAATTTGCTCCCACAAGATGCAGTAATGGCCACCAGCTTGGATGGCTTTAAAAGAAGATTAGACAAATTCATGGAGGACAGGGCTATCAATGGCTACTAGCTGTGATGGCTGTGCTCTGCCACCCTAGTCAGAGGCAGCATGCTTCTGAAAACCAGTTGCTGGAAGCCTCAGGAGGGGAGAGTGTTCTTGCACTCGGGTCCTGCTTGCGGGCTTCCCCCAGGCACCTGGTTGGCCACTGTGAGAACAGGATGCTGGACTAGATGGGCCACTGGCCTGACCCAGCAGGCTCTTCTTATGTTCTTACATTCTTATAGTGCAGTATTCTGCACTAAGTGCAGTTTCCAGACCAAGCACAAGGGAAGCCCCACTTAGTGTGGACTGCAGCAATCCAGTCTTGAAATTACCAATTCCTGGACTACTCTGGTCAACATATCCTGGCCCAGGAATGGCCACAGATGTACCAGCCAAAACTGATAAAAGATGCTCCTATGCACTGAGGCCACCTCCAGACTGCATACCTGTTTTCAATGAGAAAGTATCCATTTGACGTTGCTGATAAAGGACAAGGCACAATACGCAGCCAGAAATCAAGTATATGTCAGTTTCTTGTAGGTAGTTTTTTTTTTATTTTCTTCTGTAAAAATATTTATTCAGTCCTTCTTTTTCATTGCGGCATTAAGTAAATGATAATGCCCCTGGGTGGATCAGCAAGGCAAGGTTATGGATTTTCTGAAAACACAGTGACCTTGACTTGAGTAGAAACTGTTTCCAAATGCAATTCATTAAATGTCGTTAGATGACACGACAATACCGAGAGTAAGAGGAATCTGCAAATAGTAAAGCCAAGGTCCCTGAGGAAGCCAGATATAATAAAACAGGAGCAGTTTAAACAGCACATTTGCTAGAACTAGACAAGTAATTTGAAAATCCTTTGCTCAAGAAACTACATCAGTCAGCAGCAGCCCTCAATCCACCTCATCACTGATAGCAAAAAGGTGCTGGAAGAGGTGCTGAGCAGAGCTGCTTTTCTGCACCATATGCCAGAATAACATTTATTAGGGAGAAAAGCTCAATACAAGAAAGAAAGAAAGAACTGCACCATTTAAGGCTAAAAAAATTAATACTGGACATAACAAAAACCCAAATATAATTTGAGACTGCAATTGTACACAAACTGACTTGGGACTAAGCCCCATTTAACACAGCAAAAGTTATTTCTGAGTAAACACAGACAGAACTGTACCACACCAAACAGTATTTAATGGGGTAGGGCTTTAGCTCAGTAGCTGGGCATTTGTTCTGCACACAGAAGGTTCAATCCCCAGCATCTCCAGATGGGACTGAGGGAACCTCCTGCTCGGAACCCTGAAAAGTTGCTGCCAATAGCTGTAGACCAGCCTTCCCCAACTTTTGGGTCCCCGGATGTTGCTGGACTACAATTCCCATCATTCCTGACCAATGCCCATGCTGGCTGGGGCTGATGGGAGTTGTAGTTCGGCAACATCTGGGGATCCAAGGTTGGGATAGGGTGATGTAGACAATACTGAACTAGATGGACCAATGGTCTGATTCGACATGATTTGGTATAAGACAACCTCCTGTGTTCCTATGTATCAATTATCTCCACAATCAATCATCTCAAAAAAAGTGATGGCTTTGTCCTTAGATGTTGTGCAACTGCAAATATATTCTTAGGAGGCTACATATCCTCCTTGCTGTGTGAAAAAAATAATCACAAAAGTTAATACTGGGCGCTCAGACCATTCATTTAATTTGATTTACCTCTTCTCTTCAGCATTCCGTAAATGTGTACTCTTTTTTAAAAATTTCAAACCAGTATCTTTATAACTCACGTAAATCTTGGGGTGCTTCCAGACTTACTATCTTCGGGTGGGATTCAATCACATGTCAGTGGAAAATTACTACATAAAAAGCCATTCAACAACCAGAGTGAATAAGCGAATTTAAAAAGCCATTCAACAACCAGAGTGAATAAGCAAATTAATGGAAAATTTTGTACTGAATCAGAATTGGATGGAATTTTAGTACATTCTTAGCTAGGGCTGATATGATTTGGAGTCCAACAACAGCTGAAGGGCCACAGATTCCCCATTCCTGAACTAAACTATACAACCCAATGCATGTTTATTTGAAAGTTGTTATTTGGGTCATTTTGAGACGAATCTGCATCCACCCATGGTGAAGGGGATTGCCCTCGAAGCTGTGGAGTAAAATGGAATCAAACTTTGGTCAAGAAGATTCTGGCTAATCTGGGTTCAGGCCTGGTTATGGGACTGAATTGGCCTTGGTCACCCTGATGGATGACCTTTATCGGGAGAAGATCAGGGGGAGTGCAACCCTGTTATTCTTACTTGATCTCTCAGTGGCTTTTGATATCATTGACCATAGTGTCCTTCTCAGCTGACTTGGTGAGAAGGGTATCGGAGGCACTGTTTTAGAGTGGTTCTGATCCTATCTCCAGGGTCGTTTTCAGAGAATAGCATTAGGTGATTGTCTTTCGGCTCCCTGGCAGTTGTGCTGCAGGGTACCATCTTGTGCCTGATGCTGTTTAACATCTATATGAAGCCCTTGGGAGCGGTCGTCAGGAGATTTGGGACAAGGTTTCAGCAGCATGCTGAGGATTCCCAGCTCTATTTCTCTGTAACATCTGAATCGGGAGAGGCCACGCAAGCCCTGGACCGGTGCCTGGACTCTGTGGTGGGCTAAATGAGGGCCAATAAACTAAGTTTGAATCCTAGTAAGTCGGAGGCTCTGCGGATTGGTGGTTTCTGAGTTCTGATAATTGGTCAATTGCCTGCTTTGGATGGGGTTGTACTCTCTTTGAAAGAGCATGTTCATAGTCCTGGATCCATCTTTGTTACTAGAGAGACAGGTGACCTCAATGGCTAGGAGTGCCTTTTACCAGCTTCAGCTGGTAAGATAGCTGCAGCCGTTTCTGGACCAGGATACCCTGACCACTGTTGGCCACTGTTGGCCATGCACTAGTAAGTTGGATTACTATAATGTGCTCTGTGTGGGGCTGCCCTTGAGGTTGGTCCAGAAACTGCAGCTGGTGCAAAATGCAGCAATGTGACTGCTTACTGGGGAAGGATATCACCAACATGTCACCCCACTGCTGAAAGAATTGCACTGACTGTCCATTAGCTACTGGGCCAAGTCCAAGGTTCTAGTTTTAGTGCACAAAGCCCTATGCAACTTGGGACCAGGATACCTGAAAGATCATCTTAGACCTTATATGCTCAGGCAATGACTGCATTCTGTAGTCGAGGGCCTCCTGCAGATACCATCTTATCAGGAGGTCTGTTCCGCACATCGTAAGATTTGGGAATTCCCTCCTCTTAAAAATTAGGGAATTCCCTCCTCTTAAAAATTAGACAGGCACCATCTCTTTTTGGAATTCCCTCCCCTTAAAAATTAGACAGGCACCATCTCTGTTACCTTTTCAGTGCCTGTTGAAGACCTTCCTCTTTCAACAAGCATTTTAAGTAGAGACCTTATCTCAGGCTGTGTCTCTGCTGGAATTGCTTTTTAAGTTGTTTTTAAGACTGTCTGTTTTAATATGTTTTTAAAGTCTTTTGTTTTTAAGATCTTTTACAGTGCCTTCAGTATTTTTGTTTGCTGCCCTAGGCTCCTTCTGGGAGGAAGGGCAGGATATAAATAAAATAAATAAATAGCCCTACATGTCTGCTTTAAGGGCAGAAATGTCTCTGTCTGCCTGGGCCCTGTTGAATTGTGACAAACAGGAGGCTTTGCAATGCTACAGTCAAGCTGAGATCATATACCTAAGGAAAGAAGATACAAGATAGAAGGGAGAAGACTCATTGGCATGTTTGTAATTTGATCTTAGTTATGCAGTTTTTAGATTGTGAAATTTGATTTTAGATTGTGATGCTTTTGTATTTTCCTGTATTTTATTGTATTTATGTTCACCGCCCAGAGAGCTATTGCTAGTCGGGCGGTATATAAGTTTTAAAAATAAATAAAATAAATAAATAAATCTCTGAGTGACCTTCAGGCAGTCTTTGTACCAAGATAGGGCTAGGGACTATGTCACCCCTCCAAAATAATTAATTAAAGCAATTAATTAAAGAATTAAAATAAAACACCTGTTTTACAGGAATTGGCACTTGATGTCACTTACTAATATAGAACTGAATTATAGTGAGAAAAGGTGGGTGAGAGAAACAGGTGAATCAGAAGAGAAGAAAATATGAAGGTGTAGAAAGATCAAAAAGAGACTGCACCTCCAGCTTTCTTCTTCTTTGCTTAATTTTATTTTTGCTCAGTTTCAAGTTTTTCTTTAAAAAATTGTATTTGTCCTGAGGTCACTGGAGTCCAGTTTGCCTTTTTGCCTTTTCTTTGAGAGGAGATGGGATTTTGTACTTTGAGCATGCTTCTCCTTTAGTTTTTGAAACTGCTGCTGGCCATTTATTCTGAGCCAGACCTTTCTGGATCTGGAAGTTTGGGTCATGAATAGTTTTGAATAGATGCCATTTTTATAGGTCTTTATTTTTCCCACAGTTCTTTTTATGTTTATTCCCTTGTGAGGCTCATACTTTGCTTTTCCAGTTTTAAATATTTTTCCTCTATTTTCATATGTCCTTATCTCCCCTCTGGAGCATCTAGGTCCTATACACTGGATACTGGATTCCTCTTTGTGAGGCAGTCACAGGATGTGGCCCCCACCAGCCACAGGGAATACATACAGCCAACAATGTTTATGGATTGAGACAGGCCACAACTTTATGGGTTTATGGGTTGAAACAGGCCACAACAAACAGGCCACAAGTAAGCGGGTTTGGCATGGCAATCTGGAAAGGATCTGACTTCATTCCAACAGCCCTTGCTGTATGGATGTTTGTCCCCAACTAGCCAGTTCGGTGCCACCTTTGGGTGTTGGACAGTGTTAGTCCCCAGTGTGGCACAGGCCATGCCCCTGAGATCCTACTGGGAAACTAGTGGAGGGGTACATGACAGAGAAGGCCTGGCCCTTCCTGAGCTAGGGGCATGGCCCACGCATATTCCCACTAGACCCTTTATGGGGGTCCCCCTTATGTTTGATCCTGCCCAATGCCATTTCTGCTTTACGTTGTGACAGAATAAGTATATGGCTAACAAATGATGAAGCAATCACTGAGGAATAGAAAACAAAAACCCTCCTCTTTTTCTTTCAGTTGGATTATTTATTTATTTATTTATTCATAGTATAGTTTAATTCAAACTAAAAAAAGGTTTTAACTACTTACAAGAGTTTTAAATATACATATTAATGTGTGTTCATTAGCACCCAAAATCAATCGTGATAGAATCATGATATAATACATGTTAACAGTTAATAAAAACGGTTAATAATGCAAAAGTCACCAATGGGTGGGGGAAGTCTGGGCCATTTTTTATTGGCAGGCCAGTTGCTAGAAAAGGAAGGGCGAGGTCACCACAGCAGTTTTAAGGCAGCACACTGTTTGTTTGTTTATTATAAAAAACCTTCTCAACCAGGCAACAATTTTGTTTGAGAGGAAAACTCCCATCTGGCCCTGTCAACCACTGACCTGAAAAGCTCAGTGACACATTAAAACCAAATGAGGGTAAGCTGAGAAGCTGGTGATCAAAATGGCGCCAGACTGGGACAAGGCAGTGGCATTTACAGCCTAGGCCTGCCCCATCCCCTTGTCTGAGCACCTGCAGGATCACTGGAAATCATGCTTGGTCCCACAAGAACTCAATTGTGGGCAGCAGCTGTTGCTTCCTAGGGCTGCTGTACTGCCCCACAACAGCACCCCACGCAGAGCCCAAGGCTGTGATTTCTCAACTTTCTCCCTAAGCCAGTTCCTTAGATCCCCACTTGGATAGTTATAATCCCCCCTCCCAATCTTTCTGGTTAAATTGCTATAAGATTAGGAATTTAAAAAGCTTTTCACTAGTTTGCACTGGTGGAAGTTTTAGGAGGGCTTAGTAATATATATGCTTTTTTGGTAACTGTTTTCATCTGCCACACTCATATTGCTTTTCATTTATAAACTGCCTCCCCCACATTTCATGCATATATTCTTTTTATTCTTATGTTTCTGATACTTCTGATTTTGTAGATATTCATTAGCTTTGTGCTTTGATTTAAATAAATATTTTGGGGGGTCTTATTCTGATCCCTTTCCAATTACCACCACTAGTTCACTGAAGCAAGCTCAATGGAGTAAAATTTTGAACCTATTTTCATAAGTAAATTCCTTTGTGTTTAACAGTGCTTACTCCCTACAAAGAGTATTTAGGATTTCAGCCTAAGGTTGGCCCAAGTAAGAGAAGTCAGGACTGCAACCTATGAAATTACAGTTCTCAGTGAGTTAAAAAACTTGTATCTGGGCTATATGTTTTCAGACTAGTGATGCTGCCAAAACTAAGCCATCTTCTGCTCTTTTGGGAGGAAAGTCAAATTTGGGGGAGAAGCAGGTTTGTTGCACAAGACCTTCCAATCAGCTATAACTGCACATTCTAAAATTGTCTGTGTGTGATTGACACCCATCTGAAAATAGAGACAGTCTAGAACAGCCTTTCCCAACCAGTGTGCCTCCAGGTGTTGTTGGACCACAACTCTCATCTTTCCTGACCATTGGCAATGCTGGCTGAGGCTGATGGGAGTTGTGGTTGATCTAGAAGCATTCCTCAGTTACTTGGTTCAGAACAGGAATTTGTCTAGTTTGCAATGTTCGGAAGACAGAAGAATAAAACATTTCCTTCACAATTCTCTTAAATCTCAGAATGGAAAATGAGATTCTGCATAGACACAGAGAAGAACTTTAAAACTAATATCTGAGACCTGGCGATTAACTGCTGTTCACACAGAGCTAAGCAGTGCACCCTAAAGGGAACGTTTAAGACTCCACAAACAGGTGATTTTTATTAGACTCTACTAGCTATCCCCCCTTGGCCTATGCTTTGAGCAAGACATACTCTATGGAACAGTCTCCCCGAGGAAGTACGCCTGGCGCCGACTCTGCTCTCCTTCCGGCGCCAGGTCAAAACCTTCCTATTCTTTGAAGCATTTTAAGTTACACTGATTTACTTTTTAAAATGTTTATTGTATTGGATTGATGATTGTATTTTAGTATTATTTTGTTATTCATTGTATTTTTATGCTATTTTATGTTCACCGCCCAGAGAGCTATTGCTAGTCGGGCGGTATATAAATTTAATAAATAAATAAATATAAATACACACACAGAAACATTTCCTCCTAAATACTTTGGTGTTTGAAGGAAACTGCACTGAATCGACATTAAGAGAGCAGTGTTTTATTTAAATATTTTTATATCAAGAGAGAATGATTCAGTGCCTGGTACAATATGCTTACATCACTTGATCTAAAACTCGATGTTCTATATACTTATATAGTTTCCCTAAAGTACGGGCATCTATGACAAACACTGAAATTAGTGTTACTATAACACAGCTTCTCTACTGTACATGAGGACAGGGCACAATCTAGTTGTCAAGTAGTGTTTTTTAAGGCATAATCTCAATATATTTTTCCATTATTTTTTATAACACTTTTCTAATGTAAAGGTCTGCCAACAACCATTGCATTTTCATATTCTCTCTTATTCTAGATGCATAGGTTAGTTGTAACTGAACTAAACACATTTTTGTGCATTTTTAAACTGAAGTAACAGTATGAAGAAGTCAGGAAATGTCTGAGGTGCAGAAATTTACAATTTTTATTCTTCAGTTTTATATTTGTAGAGAGTTTTCTGTTTCTGTCGAAGAAAAATAAAAGTGTTACAGCTTATATGAGACAAAAAGAGGAAATGATAGTGTTGTAAAAGCTGGTGGCAAAATTAAATAGCAAATCAAAAAGAAAGATGAGGCTGTATTAAATGATAATAAATCTAGGATTGTGGGAAAAGCAAAGGTGAAAGGCATGAATATAATGCCAAATGACATGCTATGCTACACACAAACATATGCAGTGATAATCCCTCTGCCATTTTTAACTACAGTGAAAATGGAAATGGACTGCCTTCAAGTCGATCCTGACATATGGCAACCCTATGAATAGGGTTTTCACGGTAAGCGGTATTCAGAGCGGTTTACCATTGCCTTCCTCTGAGATTGAGAGGCAGTGACTTGCGCAAGGTCACCCAGTGAGCTTCATGGCTGCGTGGGGATTTGAACCCTGGTTTCCCAGGTTGTAGTCCAGCACCTTAACCGTTACACCATTTAGAAGAGGTAAATTGGGAGCAGAGAAGTAGCAGGTCAGGAAAGAGTTAAGCTCTCCCAAATACTAGCAAATCCCTTGCTCTCAAAATAGCTTTTCATGCCACCCTTTACATGAATGTAGGAGTAAGATGTAGTTTGACTTTAAGTGTAATGTTTTTGCAGTGACTGGAACTTTGGCGCTCATTTCTTATCACCCCTAAGTAAATTCACTAATAGGCAAAAAACCTTGTGATTTAAGAACGTACCTATAGCCAACAGATATTTCTATCAAACTTTAAAAAGCAGAGAAATTGGGCAGCTATAGTGAATGCACATGGGGAAAAGGAGACCTGACCTCCTCTCTGAGATATTGTACTGCCCTACAAATTGGTCAAAATGCAAACACAATTTGGGTTGGTCTTTCACAATCCAATCCACTTGCTGTGTAGCTTGGAAGAATTTGGTAACAATGGGATTTATTTCTGTGCAATCATGTTTGAAAATGGAAATAGACTGCCTTCAAGTCAATCCCGAGTTATGTTGACCCTATGAATAGGGTTTTCATGCTAAACAGTATTCAGAGGTGGTTTTACCATTGCCTTCCTCTGAGGCTGAGAGGCAGTGACTGGCCAAAGGTCACCCAGGGAGCTTCATGGCTGTGTGGGGATTCAAACCATGGTCTCCCAGGTCATAGTCCAACAGTGACCTGGGGAAGGGGCAGGGAGGGGAGGGGGAGGAGATTGGGTGGGTGGGTAATGGACAGAAGGGAAGCCCCTTTCCAAAATGAAAACATTGTGAACATTATCATTGTTTTTCAGTGTTTCCCTCACCTTTTTATTCTACAGCAGGCACATGTAGCCTCCCACCCAAATTTAAACCACAGCTGTCCCTGGCCACATCCACACCAGGCCTTTATTTCACTTTGGACAGTCATGGCTTCTCTCAAAGAATCCTGGGAAGTATAGTTAGTGAAGGGTGCTGAGAGTTGCTAGGAGACGCCCTGTTCCCCTCACAGATGTTCAATCAGAGTGGCTGACTGTTAAACCAGTCTGGACACTGAAGCACTCTCAGTGGAACAGGAGTCTCCTTTCAACACCCTCCACAAACTACACTTCCCAGGATTCTCTGAGGGAAGCCATGACTGTCTCATGTGAAATCAAAGTCTGGTGTGGGTGGGGCCTCCTGATTAGGCAAACCAAGCAGCTGTGAGGCTTTTAGAACACTGACAGTTGGTTCTTACTGAGCATGCCCCGCGTTATCATAGGCTGCCATCCAAAATTTCTTAAATTAATTAAAAATCAGCCAGGCATTTTTTTTTAACTTTTAAACTGCAGAAGATGAAGGTCAGAGTATGGGGCAAGGTCACTATTAGAATTACAGGTCCTCTGTGAACATGTCTGATTTTTAATGAATTTCAACAGATTATGAGAACTCTGAGAGAAAAAAATCCAAAAGGGCTCTGGGGTTTTTTTCCTCTCTTTTTAGACTTTGAACTCTTGACTCTCTCTGACTGTTTTATGTATCACCATGAAAATTGAGAGTGTTGTTAAGCAAGTGTTTCTGAGTTCAGGACTATAAGATTTGTAAGGTTTTGTATTGAAATGAGCTTATGGGGAGCATCAGAATGGCTTGGGGGGTATTTTCAATTTAACATTGCGGAATGTGAAAAATCCACGCCGGCTATAGTATACAGCCACTCTCGTGGCTGTATAATTACTACTTTTAAATGGTACTTTGTAATATTGATGAGCATAAGGAGCAGTTTCCTTATGGGATACTTAAAGGCTTAGGGGGAATTAAGGAAATGGTGGAAGGGTAAAACCCCTTTCCCTCCACCGTAGACCCACTCTTGGCGGGAGGGTATGGCTATTGAAAAATACTCTAATTCTCCTTGTCATCTGAGTCAGATGTGGTTATTTAATGTAACACAGCTTTTAATACTCTTGTACACTAGGTTTCATTTTGCCTAAGTTAGGAAGGTTTTCGGGCTGTTTCTTTTTTAAATGTTTGCTTGCATTCTTAAACAAAAAACTACTTATTAAAAGATGAAAAACAGTGTACATAGTAGAACTGCTGGAGTTTTCCTTTATACCAAATACACATTTCTTGAATCATACAGCTATGCATATTAATTTCATTGTTTTTACATTTTACTTACTTACGTCTGTCTCCACCCCTTAGGCTTCATTCTGGCAGTGTGATGTTCAACTAGTTATGTACGCATGGCTACGTATGCATGAATCTCACTAACATTCATGGCTATGAGCAAAATTACTGCATTAATGTTCAAATGTAATTGTTAGCTCCAGACTTACTACCAGAAAAGAATAAAAGGGCGTTATTTCTCCCTAATAAACATTAGTAACATATTTTCTTAGAGCCTGGAAGTTAGAATGCTACATTTCGCATTAATTCTGCTGTAGGCTAGAAGCAGTAGCTATTAAGCTGAAGAATTCATAAAGCAGTGTGCTAGGCATTTTAGCAAGCACAGTAAAAACAAGCACATTTTGTTTTTATTTTCAAGTTATTATATTGAAATTAATAAATGTGTTGTTGTTTTTCAGTTTCAGGGGGTTGGTGTTTTGCTCATTAACGGAAAGGTAACTAAACAAAAATGAAATGTCAGAGGCTTAGTAGCTATAACATTTGTTTATAAACCACAGAACATTGTCCATTTCGAGAATTGAAAGAGGCTAAAATTGCTGCTCCTCAAGAATGTCCTGGAATTATATCTAGATTTCTTTAAAAAGGTGTGTATGTGTGATTCAATATTTATTAATGATCTGAAGGAACATGAGGCCCATAACCTTGTTGAAGCTAAGCAGGACTGAGTCTGGTCAGTGCCTGGATGGACAATCACCATGGAACCACATGGATGCTGCTTGGACAAAAGGTGGGATATTAATATCATAAAATAAATAAATAATGGTGCTTCTGTTAGTAGAGTGCCTCAAATAAAGCAGAGTCCAGAACTAAAGGAAATAATGATACCTTATTGAGGAAAACAATGGGTTATAGGAGAAAAAAACACTTTTGTCTTTCTTAGGTCAGGCCTGTTACATAGCACAGAGATATTCAACACTTACAGGGAAAAAAACCTCCTCAGAACTATATAACCAATTAGAGCATGAGTTACCTCAGCAAGGATCATAACACTCTAACTAGTAGCTAGGCAACACCTCCTCCATCATCAAACCTCTTGGTTAAGTGGCCAACTGTCAACAGAATTAATCCTTAAATTACTAACTAAATTATCCCTGCTGTTGTACTTCCAACAGCTCCTCCCATCCAGCTATAGGTGGGGATGGTTATGGCAAGTCTGTCTTAGTTTTTCCTTTGTAGGGAAGCAGAGGGACATGCTTTTGACAGGATGCGACAGACAATGGTAGGGTGAAATGGGTGGTCTTAAAAGACAAGACACTCCCTTAGAACATTTTTAACAGATGTGCAACATGGGGGGTGCTTGCATTTTTATATGCGAACATAAAGCTTCTCTGCAAAAAGTCTTTTATCTTTCAGTGATAGGATTCACACAAAAACAGGCTATGCTTAACCAGTTGCAAAACTTGAAGGATATTTTGGTACTTCATCGTCAATTGTCCTGTCCTCTAGCATTGAATGAGGAGAAGACATATCTGCCAAATGAATCTTTGCAATGGGAACTTTATCTGAATTGAGAGTTTATGATAATCCTTACTAAGTACCACAGTTAATCATATAAACTTGATTAATTTACATGAGCTTGTGTGAACTCTCTTGAAGGATAGTCTAACCCTAGACATAAAGGGTGCTATACTAGATTAGACCAAAGGTTCATCTACTCCATTACCTATTTTGTGACATCTGCTATTACCATATAATGGTAATTATATTACCATTCTGTACATGTTACATAATGACATTTTGTTATTTCTTAATGAAATAATAATTACATAATGAATTTTTTTACATAAAAAGTTAGGAATCTTTAGAGTATGTTCTGTGTGGTAGTAGAAGGTAATGTTTTTAGACCAAAATGTGAGAAATTAATTTCACATTCGGTTTCTAAAGCCCTACCCTTCTATTTAATAACACAATTTTGGGTTCAATGCCTCTGTCCTTTTCCATTCTACCATGCACATGGGGACTTACAGTTACTTTTTATAACTTGGCAATAAACTAATAGAAGGTAATGAAAACCTCACAGCAACAAAGATTTTTTGAGGGACAGAAGGCTAACTAAAGGAATGGCCTTCCTTACACATTTAAGGTCATATGCTTTCAAAATTTCTCTCTATCCTCATTCCATAAATGAATATCAATATAGTTGTGTTTTTTTAAAAAAAAAGTTGCATTCCTACACCTTTCATTCAATTGCTTTATTTGCTTTTAGCCATAAGCCATTGCATGCCAAACAACAAACAGACATAAACAAGCAATAAAACAATACGGTACAACTATAACCGAACTGGGTATATTACAAACATATTGAAAATTGTTAATTTAGAGTTTTGGCATAATTTGCTCTGATCTTTCTGGCTGCAAGAGCAAAATTTGCCACTGCGATTATAACCGTATTTTGGTTATCCGCCAAGAGGTCTGGTATTAAGATACTGGTAGGGCACCCCACCCTAGAGCTAATCAATGGCTTTAAAAATTTGTGTCTAGGGCTATTGTACAGTGCACATTTCAGCATATAATGTGCAAGATCCTCCGGCTCATTGCAGCCACAGATACAATAGCACTCCTCCTTTGGGATTCCCATGTATCTGCCCTCGAGAAAAGCTGTGGGCATCGTCTGTAATCTAATTTTGGTGTAAGCTCTACGTAGAGACGGACTAGTTAAAAGAGTAAAATATGAAGAAATAGCATGATTACTTTTAAAAAAGGGGTACCATTGTGAAAAGGGAGACACCACTATGGTTGCCCTATCTTTATTTGCATCAGAATTTAAAACCCAATTACGGAGCTCCAATGGTGAAAAAGTTAAAAGGTTTCTAGGGGAGAGATTATAACAGCCTAACAATTTCCTGGAGGTTTGAGCCCAACCTCCAATCAGAAGTTGCTCTTGCCAGCAGAGTTTGGTAATCGAGGAATCTTCCATCATTAGAATTTTCCTCCAGAACCTTAAAACAGCCAAATCGATTTTAGCTGACAATGATGGAAAACCTAATTCAGCCCTTATATGAGCAGATGAGGACCCCCGGGGAAGTCCCAGGGTCTGTCGCAAAAAAGAGTTTTGCAAGGGTTCTAGGGAGGCTTTGAGCGAGTAACCCCAGAGTTCTGCTCCATAGAGGATTTTGGGCAAGGCTTCTGCAATAAAGATTTTCAACATCGGGGTAATCAGCTGCCCTCCACGGGAGTAGAAAAACCTTTTTATTTGTCCAAGAACTCTTACTCCTGTTAATTTGGTTAGTTCAAGGTGTGGCTTCCACGAAAGCTTATCATTAAAAATTATGCCGAGATATTTAAAAGAATGGACTTGTTCTAGCGGTCTCCCATTCAATGTCCACTTTGTCTTGATCCTCCTTTGGTTCCCGCAAACCATGGTTTTGGATTTTAAATGATTTACTTGTAAATGCTGAGCTTGGCAATAAGCGGGTCAGCATTCTTTTTAATCCTATCTTATTTAGAGAGATAAGAACCAAATCATCAGCATATAAAAGGGATGAGATTTTTCTTTTTCCCACTGAAGGAGGAAAAAATTCGGGAGAGGTCAATGCAGGGACAATATCATTAATAAAATAGTTAAAAAGGAAGGGGGCCAATATACATCCTTGCTTGACCCCCGTTGTTGCAGGAATTTCTCGGGAGAGAGCACCGTTCCTGCCAAGACGGACTCGTAGGAAATTAGATTGATGGAGAGATCTAATTAACCACACGAGTCTCTTGTCGATATTGGTAGTATTCAACTTCTGCCACAGCAACTCCCTATCTACTGAATCGAAAGCTTGGGCAAAGTCGACGAAAGCCAGAAAGAGTGATGCTCTGTGGCATTCCTAAACCATCCTTCATTCAAATGAATCCCAGGGTGATTTATAAACAAATAAATAAAATACAGATAAAAACATAAACTTAAAAGAAAACAACAGTTTAAAATTTTAGGACTTGCCTAGGGAGCCACATGCCAGATTAGGCCTAGTAGGGGTTCTAATTTGATCCACAAGGCTATATTCCCCAAGCCATGCTCACTTGCCCCACACCTGAAGTCATGTGACATCAGGTGTAGAGCAGGTAAAGATATAGCTGCAAGGGAACAATTGGGAGTCTTAAAGTGCACCCTTTAACAAGTGGGCTTGAAGTCAGTGCTTATCAGCTGACAGGAAGGTCCTGAATGCAGCCAAATCCTGCCTAAACTGGGGATTTTAGTTGGAGCCAATCAGCTGATTGGTGCTGGCAGAAAGCCCTGTTTTCAGCAGGGATCTTCCTTTGCAACCCAAGCTGGTCTGCAAAGGAAGATAAGAAAGAGCTTTCTTTGAATTTGGGTCACCTGACTTAAAGTAGACCTGGGGGTGGGGGTGGGCTATCAACTAGATCCTTTTCCCCACCCCTGAATTAGAACAAAAAGTAGCAACAAATATAGATAAAAACACAGCACAAGATGTAATACTTCCCAAATTCCAAGCAGTAAACCCCAAAAGCCAATGAACAAGTGTATTTTGACTTGAAGTCCATCAATTTCATAGTCAGGATGCCACTACCTACCCTGTATCACTATACAGTGAGCCATCCCCTCATGGGACAACAAGAAGGACCTCCTCTGCCGAACTCAGAGCCTGGATTTGCTGATAAAGGGGAAGTTGCTCCAATAGATACTTCTGTCTCCAACTGAATGAACGTCATTATGTTCATAATCTGGGTTGTTTCATGGAATATCTGAGCAGCCCTTACAGCAAGCCTACAGGGATTCCAGTTGAACAACAAATCCAGTATAGTTACTGAATGATTATAAGAGTGCACTATAGGCCCTGCTACAGTCCTGAAGCATCATGCCTTGCCATAGGTCCCTGGAGAACAAGGATTTTTAGAACATTATTGTACACCAGTCTGGAAAAGCAAAATATTTTTTAAAAATAAACAAGAAGGAAATATAAGGTGAGAGTGTTCCTGAAAGCCTGTTTCTTCTTAGTCTAAGCATTCATTTTTTTCTTATCCTCAAATCTTAAAGATATTCAGCAGCAATATAAAATTAAGAAGCCTTTAAGAAATAAGATAAAGAACAGCCTAAAGAAATAAAAAGAAAGTTCAATCTAAGTAGTAGGAAAAAATCATTATGATAACCCCTCCAAAAAGAAAATGTCTTTGTACTCCATACTGTACTCCATTACATCACACAGAATATATTACAAAATATTTACTTCCAGTGGCATCAAAATAAAGTTAATCATGAGTTATAATGAATATACATAACCCCCTATGGGTATGTGATGATGAATTATCAGAGGAAAAGACAGCAGTTACATGAGGAGAGAGCAATCAAACCGTGGAACCAAGTTTCTCTAGTCTTTGCCTTTTATCCATCACTCATGGTAGAGGTGCTCTCATGGTGCATCTCACTGATGCACTCTGTCACTTTTCTCCAAAGTGTTTGTGCAAACAGATGTCTGGAAAACAAACACTTCACCTACCAGTCTTTTACCAAAACTGGCCTACTACAAAAATCTATCATAGATGGCACATAGACATAACTGCATGCAACACCTTTTTACGCATATATACACACATAACCTCCTTACAGGTCTCTCCACAATCCCAAACAGCACTTCATATGTTTAATAATAGTCCCAAACTGGAAAATATGACACGTTCCACTGTTACTCTAAAGCGCACACCCTCATTACAAACTCTAGGCCTCAACCCAGTCTTGATAGCCAGTCCTAGGATCCTTTAGCTGAATACAGTAAGAAGAATGAAGATTCACAAACACTTAGTCTGAAACCAGGGGTGCAAAATTTGTTCAAAATTTAGGAGCCAGCAAGATTTCCTAGGAGCCAGATATAGGAGGAGAAAGACAAACTGCTGACCAGTTCATTAGTAATCTATGAAGACATGTAGTTGGCTTATGAAGCTGTAGGGAACATCTCTGGAACCTTCCAGAGCTTCAGCTAGAAAGATACTGCTTCTGCCGTTCTCCATGGGCAAGATGAAAAGTTTCTCCAGGCATGCATTGAAAGGTAGACCAACAGACCTTCTGGGGATAGGGTTAAACACACAATTCCACATCATCTTTCACCCCACTTGCCCCCTTCATTTGAGAAATACCCTTGTGTTTCTGAATACACTTTCACGGATATAAAGCATAGACAACATGATGCCCCCCCCCAAAAAACTGAAGACTTAAAATAAAGATAAAGATATCATCTTGTGGATAAGGAATCGGTTAAGAAGCAGAAAGCAGAGAGTAGGAATAAACAGACAGTTCTCCCAATGGAGGGCTGTAGAAAGTGGAGTCCCTCAAGGATCAGTATTGGGACCTGTACTTTTCAACTTGTTCATTAATGACCTAGAATTAGGAGTGAGCAGTGAAGTGGCCAAGTTTGCTGACGACACTAAATTGTTCAGGGTTGTTAAAACAAAAAGGGATTGCGAAGAGCTCCAAAAAGACCTCTCCAAACTGAGTGAATGGGTGGGAAAATGGCAAATGCAATTCAATATAAACAAGTGTAGAATTATGCATATTGGAGCAAAAAATCTGAATTTCACATATACGCTCATGGGGTCTGAACTGGCGGTGACCGACCAGGAGAGAGACCTTGGGGTTGTAGTGGACAGCACGATGAAAATGTCAACCCAGTGTGCGGCAGCTGTGAAAAAGGCAAATTCCATGCTAGGGATAATTAGGAAAACTATTGAAAATAAAACAGCCGATATCATAATGCCGTTGTATAAATCTATGGTGCGGCCGCATTTGGAATACTGTGTACAGTTCTGGTCGCCTCATCTCAAAAAGGATATTATAGAGTTGGAAAAGGTTCAGAAGAGGGCAACCAGAATGATCAAGGGGATGGAGCAACTCCCTTACGAGGAAAGGTTGCAGCATTTGGGGCTTTTTAGTTTAGAGAAAAGGTGGGTCAGAGGAGACATGATAGAAGTGTATAAAATTATGCATGGCATTGAGAAAGTGGATAGAGAAAAGTTCTTCTCCCTCTCTCATAATACTAGAACTCGTGGACATTCAAAGAAGCTGAATGTTGGAAAATTCAGGACAGACAAAAGGAAGTACTTCTTTACTCAGCGCATAGTCAAACTATGGAATTTGCTCCCACAAGATGCAGTAATGGCCAGCAGCTTGAATGGCTTTAAAAGAAGATTAGACAAATTCATGGAGGACAGGGCTATCAATGGCTACTAGCCATGATGGCTGTGCTCTGCCACCCTAGTCAGAGGCAGCATGCTTCTGAAAACCAGTTGCCGGAAGCCTCAGGAGGGGAGAGGGTTCTTGCACTCGGGTCCTGCTTGCAGGCTTCCCCCAGGCACCTGGTTGGCCACTGTGAGTACAGGATGCTGGACTAGATGGGCCACTGGCCTGATCCAGCAGGCTCTTCTTATGTTCTTATGTTCTTATCTGATCATGTCTGCTGCCCATTTGCTACCGGGCCAAGTTCAAGGTTCTAGTTTTGGTGTACAAAGCCCTATACAGCTCGGGACCAGGATACCTGAAAGACTGTCTTACCCCTTATATACCCAGTCGATCACTGCACTCTGCAGGTAAGGGCCTCCTGCAGATACCATCTTATCAGGAGGTTCATTCTGCACAATATAGGAAACAGACCTTTAGTGTGGCAGCACCTACCCTGTGGAATTCCCTCCCTTTGAATATTAGGCAGGCACCATCTCTGCTATCATTTCAGAGCTTTTGAAGACTTTCCTCTTTCAACAAGCCTTTCAGGTTGACACCTATCCTAGTCTGTGTCTGTGTTAGAATTGCTTAATATATTTTTTAATAATGTTTTAACCGGTTTTTAAAGTTGTTGTTTTTAAAAATGTTTTTAACGCTGTTTTGTTTTAATGTATTTTAAGATCTGTTTTTATGATGTTTTAAAGTTTTTTTAGCGCTTTGTTTGCTGCCCAGGGCTCCTGCTGGGAGGAAGGGCGGGATACAAATTAAATAATAAATAAGTAAGTAAATGTCTACTCTTCCTAGCTGTTTTCTGTGTAAAAGAGGAATTTGCAGTAGCATGCACATGTAAAGCAGTCATTTTCCCATGCCATTTATCTTCCCAGATCTTCCTATTAAGTAATAAGGTTGTATTTAAATAACACGCTCAAGCATACACTCAAGCAATACTGGCTATGACTCAAATAGTCACATTTATACTGAGATTTTTTTTTGAGCCCCTCTTATTGTAACCCATTGATTTTCCACAAAAGCTACTCTAAAAGATTGGAAAACATTATGGAGTAGCATTTAATGTTCCATGAAGAACTATAGCCAACGCAGAAAATCAGGTAAAAATTAAGTCAGGAGTGATCAAAGGTGCTTGTAAAGATCTTGAGAATCACTCATTTTAAAATGAAATGCTCTACTCTTCAAGTAAATCCTTCAAGGAAGCCAACCATGATTGTGCTCTGCTGAATATGTTTATCAAGTTCAATCACAGTAGCTACATGAAGTCACAAAAGGCTTCCACAGTTGACACAAGGAAGCAACCTAAAATTCAAGATAGTAGTGTTGATGCAGGATAAAACTAGCAAGGCAGTTTGAAGAAGAAGCAAAAATATTCAAGATCATGGTGTTAGGTCATATCTGTACCTTACATTTAAAGCAGTATTATACCACTTTAATAATCATGGCTTCTCCCAAAGAATCCTGGGAACTGTAGTTTGTTAAGGGTGCCAATAATTCCCCTCAGAGAGCTACAATTCCTGGGAAGAGGAACAAATTGTTAAACCACTATTACTATTAAAGTGGCACAACAGTGCTTAAAATGTAAGGTACGGATGTGGCCTTAAACTGCAAACTGTGTGACTTCAGAATCACATCCAACTTTTTATCTCCACCTTCCCAGTTTTACTTAACATCCAGCCTGAAGAAAAGTTCTGACATACACCAAAGTTGTTGAGGAGAAAATTACAGCAAGGAAGAGTATTGCCATAAGAACAGGCAACAAAATGGGTAAGTGAATGGGGATAAATGATGTATAACATTGGTTTTGAAACTGTGTATTACTACTTCAGTGGCTATTGTCCTTGAATGTTGAGGCAGGTATAGTTAATCTTAGATCATATCCATATATCAATTAATGACCATTTGTCAAATAGTCATTCCTCTAGAGTGGTAGAGCCACGTGCAAAAAGCCTGTCAAAAACTGATGCCTTTTTTGTGGGCACACAAATTAGGGAGGACCATTTGACCAAATTTCTCCTCCAGTTGAGGGGGACATTTTACAGCCATTTCAGGGGGCAAGGGCTTACCATTAGCACTGAAAGCAGCACAGCTTCATTCCTTTCCCCTAGGTTTCTTCTTTTGCTGACCCAGCAACAGCAGCTGTGATGGCAGCAAGTAGCTGTGTTGGCAGCCTAGACTCCATTTTGCATCCTCCACAATGCCCCAGATATAACATTGTTCTGGGGCATTGGTGGTGGGAAATGATGGTCGCTATCAAAAAATGTTGGATAATGTCAGGGGAAAATTGGAAAGTGATCTTTTCCAAGGAAAAGAAAATGCCTTCTGAAAAATTTCAACTTAACTCTATGTCACTTGGCATAATTGGTTCCTCCAGCATCTTGTTGTGCTCTGCCATAGAAATTGGTTATTCTACTGCAACTACTGAAGATGATGGCTGCATATATTGGTCCTTGATGTCTTGCCATCATCATGCAAAGACAGAGAGCATCAAATGATAAATAATTTGACACCAGCTGAACACTTCCAAAAATGCCAAAATTTCAACCACCAATGGTGAATTCATATAGGATTTAGCAGAAGTGACAAGCCAGTCAGACAAAAAAGTCTTCAGATGAAATTTGCCATAAGAAGCAGCTAAGATATTAGGGGTGACAGCCAATGTTAGTCACACTCAAAGTAAACCTCATAAAATATATGGACTTAAGTAACCATTAATTTCATTGGGTCTACTCTGAGTATGAGTAGTCAGGTTTATAGTTTTGAATAGCAAGCACAGGAGACGATTGCAGCATATGGTATCATGAAACATTTAGAGAAATATAACAATGGAATGAATCCATCATAAGAGGTCACCCAATTAAATTAACACAGCAAGCGTGGAGGTGAATATACGAAAATATTATCTCAAATGGTACACAGTGAATCTGTCAGATTCTGTTAGGAATGTATACTGTTGGTCAACAGTATAATTGGATTCAAAAAGAGAAATTGAATTTGAGCAGCTATCAGCTGAGGTGATCAAGGTCTGTGTGTGGTTTGCACCACAAATTTCTTATCTGGGGAAGCAGTCACAAGCCCTAACTTACAGCACAATCCCAACCATATATATTCAGAAGTAAGTCCTACTGAATTCAATGGGGCTTACTCCCAGGTAAGTCGGATTGTAGCCTTAGTCATGTGTCTGTCCGGAATCATGCAAAGAAGTTAATATGTGAAACATCTCAGAGACAGGGCACCAAACCTGATAGAATTACATTTGTTTTTGTTGTTGCTGCTGCTGTTGTTAACAACAACAATTGTTAATAATAATTATAATTGTTAGAGGATGCATAAAGCCACATGAGAATGTTCTGGACACTGCTCTGTTCATGCTTACCTCCAATGCGGAGGAACTGGCAGACCACTCAGAAGGAAATTGACCTGCCTGCACAACCAATGAAAGCTCAGTTTTGAAACGGGGAAGGAAAAGCTGTTTGGCATATAACAAGATGGTTACCAATATTCCATAGATTCTAAATGCATTGTAATAATAAGCAGTCATTTATCATATGTTGCAGTAACTCTTGTCTTGTCAAAGGACAGAACCTGAGGAACCTACTGTGGTATAATGAATGGAACTGAAGATTCAATATTAGGGGAGAGTGAAAACTTTGGCTTCTTATTGGTATTCTTACCATCATGTTAGTGAACTGCTGACAGACTTGGATTATATGTACTGTTCCCTGAGGCAGTGGGCTCGGTTTGCAGAACATATGCTTTTGCAAACTGGATTATCTCAAAGGAATTATCTCTAAGGACATTCAGTGTATATAGTGCCATCATTTGATTATTCTGTTGTGCTCTCATCCCCCCCCACCCCCGGATATTCACTAGAATCACAGTTCTGATCACAACAAACTACACTAAAAACAGAAATAAAGCTGAGAAAAGGAAAGTAACAAAACACCCTAGTGATTTTGCTAAGCAAATGCTGGGATATTTCTTTACAATACTGTGTTCTGTTTTGGTTTTAGCTGTCTAGTAAGCAAATGTTCACTTTTGTGCCATGCCATTTTTATATTTCAAGATGGCTTTTGTTAAAATACTAGAAAACCTGTAATTCAGAATAAAAAGGCATGAAGATAATGAATACTATAACCAAATGTTTCACTTGAAAATTCAGAATCATGCAGGAATTGTTTGCTTACAAATGCTGAAAAACTGATCAAATAGAGCATTCTTCTATCTATGGCACCTTTCCCATGTAAATGTCAAGCATCTCTCTCTCACACACACTCACTCACTCTGAAGTGTTTTCTAATTTATCCCTTGAAAAACTCTGAAGCCACTCAAACATTTTGCAACTGCAAGCCCATGAGACTTCGTTTAATGTGAGAAAGGATGCTCATGGAACTTGGAACTTCACCAGAAAAGCTCAGTGGTGGGAATGTTCACTCAAGTAATTACCCTTGTTCTAAAGCAATGGTTCTCATGGACAACTTGAAAATTGCTGATGGTCTTGGGGGACCACTTGATGATGTTTCTGCCTGTTGTAGCAATTGTAATGCACTGTGCTAGATGCTGTACGCTTGTATTTAATTGCATTTTTATTGCTTCTTTGATTTCTTATATTGTATTTTATTGCATTATAATTTGCATTCCATAGAATTCATTCTAAGAAATGAAAGAAGCAATAAAATTAAAAATCAATATGGATATTTAATGCAGACATGCTGTGGAACATCAGAATGAAGCTCACGGACCACTTGTGGGAACCCCTGTTCTAAAGTATGTTCCTGCTCCACATAAGTTGCTGGGTACATCAGAGGAAACAACATCATTTCTGAATTGTAATGTGGAGAAAGAACCAACAGGCAGGAATGATCAGGAATGATACTGAAAATGCTCTATTAGATGCCACTAACAAAGAAATGTCTTCCAAAACTATGACTCTCTAATAGGCATAGGGATGCCTTTATTTCTACCCCCTATAGCAGACTCAGTAAGAATAACTGAATTTGGGACGAATGAGAATCAGAGTGGATTAAAATAGGACTGGCTTATTGATTGGTTTAATTTGCATTGGGGCTGACACACTGAGGTTGGGACAGTGTGAGCTTTCAAAGGAGAAACGAGGCAAGTGTTGGCAAGCAAACTGAGTCTGTTTTAAGAAAACCCAGAGCAATGATTCTGGGCTACTGGAGCTGATAGGCCCCTTCAACATCACTTTATAATGTGTGGTGGTATGGAGATGGACAGATCTGAAGCAGTTGGAGTATCTCTTAGAGGAATGGAACCTATAAACACTCTAGGACTGTTCACACACTTATTCCTCCATGCGCATAGCTCAGATATTGAGAGGGGAGCAGGACTGCACCTGCCAACACCAGGTAGACTCCATTGCTCTACTCTCAGCAAATCATCTGGAAGGAGAGTCTATGTTCATACATATGTTTGTGCACAAGTTCTCTTCCTGATTGGGAACCCAGTACACACAGGATTCCTCATTAGGTAAAGAGCCTACCCATGCATTGCATTAGGATTGCCACGTCTCTGGTTTTTGCCTGGAGACTCTGGATTTTTGGGCGTCTCTCTGGGTCTCTGGATGAGTCATCCCAATGTGTCATTTAGCTAAGATTTCTATCTTAATTTCCAACCAGATTTTTTTTTATTTGAGTGGTATGCTCCAAGCAAATGTGGTTGATGTTTAATGTATCATGCTTAATGATATCACTAGGACCTGCCACCATGACATCACTAGGTCCCATCCCAAAATAACAGGATTTGGGATGCTTCTGACCTGGCAACCCTACATGGAATGCATAGGCTTTGCTTTCCAATGTTCCACTGTGGATGCAACAGAAAGGGTCGGAGGATGCACAGACACTGGAAACAGGCCGGCAGACATGGTACTCCTCCCTCCAAATAGAAATCATAGAGGTATAGAGGTGAAGAACATTCCTTTCATGTATTGTGAATGCCTGGCTTGAATTATAACAGTTGGCCTTTGTTTTTATTGTATTTTTAATGATTTTATCCTTTGGTTGTTTTTTAATGTATTGCAATCTGCTTGGATGTTTTTAATGAAATAGTGGTATACAAATATTTTTATAAATAAATAAAATAATAATCAGGGATTTAAGGTATTAGGCATTTCCATTAACCTGTCTCTTTCTCTCTTTGTATTTTCATGAAGTTATGATCTAGTTAATGCTAATTTATATGGTAAATTCCAGTTGCTGAGATAAGATTAGAGATGGTGGTCAGTCTGCTGAATTAGCTGATAGGCACTTAAGAGCATTGAAGCCATATACCACAGATGTCTACCTTCCAAGTTTCTTCCAAGTGACAGGTATGGAGCATTTTAGTAGCATGTGTGCATGCACATAAATCAATAATCAGCTCTGGCAGTCTGTACACCCAATTTAAGTCAACAGGGAATATTTATATTGGAGTTCTCTAACAAAAATGCTAATACAACCTTAATTACAGCTTAGCTGTTAAGCTTCTACCATTTCTTGCCTTTATTTCTTGAAGCAGTAATCCTCAGGACTGGACCATTAGATACACTGATTAAGATTTGTTAAAGGGAAATATAGACAAGAAAATTTAAAGAACAATTTATATGATCAAGCTAATCTCCAACAAACTTCAAATCAAACCATACTTAATTATCTTCCATGTTTGCTTATCCATTATTCCTTATGAACAGATTCTGTGTATCCATTTCAATCACCATTTTTATCCAGCTTGATTGCATGCAACAAAGCTGTCACCCTATGCGTATGTTAATATTACCATGGTAACAGATTATAAAACATAAACACAAGATTTGGATTTCAATGCATGATCACCAATTGGGGAAAAGAAATGTTTTAAACTAAATAAATTATGCTTCCCATTTTGAAGAGGCAGGAATAGAAAAATGTAACACTTTTATACACCACACATTCAATCCTAAAAATGTCTTCAAGCCAACAACCTGAACATTCTCTGTTTTAATTATTAAGCTATTAAGGAACTGACAGATAAGATACATTTAAGAAACAAAAAAGCAGACTGTATATTATCTGCCCAAGAAAAAGCTGCTTTTTCTCCTGTTTCTCATCAGTTCTAATATTGCGCAGACATGTGAGGAAAAAAAGATCTGCCTGGCTCTGCCCATGATTCAATAGCCCCACCTCCTCCTCTTCCTCCTCCATCACCAGCCAACAGAATTTTCATCTTATCCAACAAGTGCCCTGTGGGCCTACAGGAGTCTCTCTGGAGGCAGCAAAATAGCAGCAAATGAAGCTAGAAACAGCCTCTAAAAGAAGAAGCATGTGAAAAAGACACAGCAAACACTCACAGAAGATTGTGAAGATCTTCCAAATATTTATCTAAAGGAGAAACATATCTGCATTATGACTGCTGTAAACCACTTGCCAAATCTTACATAGGGACAATCAGTCTGTTCCATTCAATGTCACTTTGGCATATGTCTCCCTTAACATGAGTCCTTTCTATCCTGTTTCAACATTAATTTGTGTTTTTTTAAGGAAAAAACTGAAAAAAAGTTCATATTTATTTATGGATTTCAATACATATTGGTAAATATATTTTCTCACAAAATACATTTCTTTAAATATACATTTCCCCTCAAAATGCACATTTCTAAAAACATTTTTCTTAATCTGACATATCTTCCAATTGAGAAAATAGGAACATGTACAAACCCCCATTGCGTCACTCCGTCTCTTACTCATTCACACAGACACATTTCAATACACACAATAATCTTCTTCAGCTGTTTAAAATAATATGTCAGGACTCAACCTGGGTAGAGAGCACACAGGTGTGTCACTCCTGTCTCCATGTATGCACTGGGGTAGCCATGTGTTTTTTTTGCCATACAATTCCCTCTGAGAGCAATGGAGCAACATCAAGTCCCGTCATTCTAATGGGACTTGCTCTATTCAACTGAAGACACAGAAGACCTGCCATTCTAACCACTGCAGGCTCTGGAGGGAAATTAGCTTGTGTCACATTTTACTCAGTGTATTTTATGGGAAGAATGCATATAAAAACACACAAAATGCATACATGTGCCTACATGAGGAATTTTTGTGCATTCTTTATGAAGGTCTCAGTGAAACTCATACAGAACATAGTTAGGGTGATCCATCTATCCCTAGTTGGTGTATTTGCAATCATTCAAGTCATGGAACCTCAGATTATTTTTTTCTGTTAACCAGGACCAGGGATATATTTGTTTGTATACTAGGGCTTCTAATATCTAGCAACTCTCACAACATGAATTCATTTTCCTACACTAAGGAAAAGGTTAACTTTATTTCCTTACATTAAGGTTACATTTGTTTTTCTTCACTAAGGTTACCTCTGTGTAGGTAAAATGTCTCTGCGTGAAGTGACCCTTAGAGACCAAAGCCCTATTTATCTAGTGAAGAATAAGCTCCGCTATCTTTAAATCCAGGAGATATGTCATCCCTTGTCATTCAAAAGTTTGCCTTCATAGCAAACTATGAATGTTAGCAGTAAAATGATACACCTGGTCCTTAACAATGTGCACATAATATAACCAAAGCAGCTTCCATGACAGATTATCTACCAGTTTAAAAATGGGGACCAAATTTAATTTATCAAAATTCCCTGGAGGGTGAAAATTCCATTTACTGAACACCTCTAGTTATCATTTTGTAATGATGCGGTACTCTGTATGTAGTAGCTTGAAGATATGCAATTTAACCACAGCTTTAAAAAAAGAAAGGCAATGATTGGATCAGATGAGGAAAGTAGCTATTATTGCTTATTATTGTTTTAACACTTGACTTAACTTGTAGCAGGATATGGCAAAATATAAAATTTATTATTTATTTATTTATTTATTAAATTTATATACCACCCGACTAGCAATAGCTCTCTGGGCGGTGAACATAAAATAGCATAAAAATACAATGAATAACAAAATAATACTAAAATACAATCAACAATCCAATACAATAAACATTTTTAAAAGTAAATCAGTGTAACTTAAAATGCTTCAGAGAATAGGAAGGTTTTGACCTGGCGCCGGAAGGAGAGCAGAGTCGGCGCCAGGCGTACTTCCTCGGGGAGACTGTTCCATAGTTCAGGGGCCACCACTGAGAAGGCCCTAGATCTTGTCATCACCCTCCGGGCCTCCCTGTGAGTTGGAACCCAGAGGAGGGCCTTCGTAGCAGAACGTAGTGCACGGGCTGGTTCATATCGGAAGAGGCGTTCCGCAAGGTATCGTGGTCCCGCACCGTATAAGGCTTTATAGGTTAATACCAACACTTTGAATCTAGCCCGGAAACATATTGGCAACCAGTGCAAGCTGGCCAGAACAGGTGTTATATGCTCGGACCGCTTGGTCCTTGTCAGCAATCTGGCCGCCGCATTTTGCACTAGTTGTAGCTTCCGAACTGTCTTCAAAGGTAGCCCTACGTAAAGCGCATTACAGTAATCCAAACGTGAGGTTACCAGAGCATGTACCACTGATGTAAGGTCCTCTTTACTCAAATAGGGATGTAGCTGGGCTACCAACCGAAGTTGGTAAAACGCATTCCTAACCACCGAGGCTACTTGAGCCTCAAGTGAGAGGGAAGAGTCTAAAAAGACTCCCAGACTACGAACCCGGTCCTTTAGGGGGAGTGTAACCCCATCCAGGACAGGGTATATATCCACCATCCGATCAGAGAACCCGTCCACCAACAGCATCTCAGTCTTGTCTGGATTGAGCTTCAGTTTGTTAACTCTCATCCAGTCCATTGTCGAGGCCAGGCAACGGTTCAGCAAATCGACAGCCTCACCTGAAGAAGATGAAAAGGAGAAGTAGAGCTGCGTGTCATCAGCATACTGATGACAACGCACTCCAAAACTCCTGATGACCTCTCCCAACGGCTTCATGTAGATATTAAAAAGCAGGGGGAACAAAACTGACCCCTGCAGGACCCCATATTGGAGAGCCCGCGGTGTCGAGCAATGTTCCCCAAGCACTACCTTCTGGAGACGACCCGCCAAGTAGGAGCGGAACCACTGCCAAGCAGTACCTCCAACTCCCAACTCCGCGAATAATGAATTCCATGAATAGCAGAGTAAGCGTATAGTCAACCCTTAATTTGAAGCATACTCAGGGAACATATCTGATGTGTTGAGGACTGAGATATTGGAGAATGTGTGGACTAACAACTGAATGTCAACACTTAACAACTGTGAGGCACCGATGAGCAGTTGTCTATGGGAGGGGTGGGGAGTCCAGGGAAACGAGCCAACCAGTTTTCCTGTTAAATGGATTTCCAGTAGCCAACCATCACTTCCTTTTTATTATTATTCAACACAGGTGCCAAAATCCAGTACATACTTTGCCAGGCTTAAGCTGAATGATATATGTAAGCATAGAATTCATTGTTGGATTGGGGTCAGAGCTTGGAAAAGTTACTTTTTTGAACTACAACTCCCACCAGCCCAATCCAGTGGCCATGCTGCCTGGGGCTGATGGGAGTTGTAGTTCAAAAAAGTAACTTTTCCAAGCTCTGGTCAGGGAACACAAACAAAAAAATTCCTGGACTCTCAGAGCTCAGTAAAAGGATGACTCCATCTTAACATGTGGGAAGACAGGAGGCAATTTAATATAAGAAGTTATTTCATTTTTTTCATTGCTGCTCTTTTCATTACCAAAATGGGACTAATAAACTTGGAGTTGAGCGTAAGTGAGGTGTGTGGCTGTGTTTTTAATCAAACAAGAAAGCAGCACAACACACTTAGAACTCAAAAGATTCAAGTTCCACCAGCAGCTCCCTCCACATGTGAATCACACAAAGGAGGCATCATGTGTTTACCAGAGGGCCATGCTGCTGGCTCAACCCACTCCCAGCGCTGGGCATGCTGGGAGGCATGCCTCTGGATATCTACATGTTTGCATGGATGTCTGCACTGAAGAAGCCAATGCATGAACAGCCGCTTGTGCACAGGCTTGCTCAGTGCTGATGTCCATGCTAACATGTAAACATCCAAGGGCCATCAGCATGAAAAGGGCCTTTACCTCTCATAACCTCTTTTGCTAACAGAGCTAGCTACGGTTCTGTTCAAAACAAAATGGAAAGGTTGATATGGTATATACATGGTGATTTTAAAAGACATTTAAACCTAAGCTTACTAGCCTTCGGAGAAACTAATTTGCTCCTTCAATTATCTTGTATTATAATAATTGCTTCCTTACATAGCAGGTAAAAAAAAATCTGTAATTTGTTCTGGGCCTTGGGCCAGGCTTGATGAGCTACTAACTGGCAGGATTTTGATATCTGCACCATTCCCCTTATGCAGGCTCAACAATGAATGCCATCTACTGCATTTCTCATTTAAAAAACAACACACGCTGTTTAAGAAATGTCTGCTGAGTCTGACAACAAGCAAGGACGCTTGCCACTGCTCATGTGTAGACTTCAATGCATGCATGCTAATCTAAATACATATATAGCAGGTGGCAATTTTTAAAAGTAGAAAAGTAAGAATTCAGAATCAGAAAATTATTATTATAATTATTATCTATTAAATTTATATCCCGCCCTTCCTTCCAGTAGGATCCCAGAGCAGCAACCAAAATACCAAAACCCTCTAAAACATCATAAAAACAGACATTAAAATATATTGAAACAAAGCATCTTTAAAAACATCTTTAAAAAAAACACTTTAAAAACATCTAAGCAATTCCAGCACAAACACAGACCAGGATAAGGTCTCTACTTAAAAGGCTTATTGAAAGATGAAGATGTAGCAGGGGCAGAGTTGCTATTTTGGATTTCAAGTTTGGCTAAAATTGCCCTCAAAGGGCACCAATATATATATTTTTATTTTCTGTTTTATATGTCACAAGAACGATAGCAGTTTACCAATACAAGACAAAAAGGATGGGGAGCAAAGAAATTCTTACCTTTAACATGACTATCTAAAAGAAAGACCAAATTAACAGTTTGCAAGAAGACAGAAAAGTCACAGACAGCTCATTACAAGGCCTCTAAGCAATTTTGGAAAATATTACACAAGGCTCTAATGTCTATGACATGGCTCTTGTGAGCTAGATCCTAGTAAAACAGTTGGTATCATTATTATGTTTAATGTGATTGCTAGAAACCAGATTTCCCAAATGCATTCTTAGGGAGGAATGCACGTTTAAAAGCAGCTTGGCTGTTCAATATACTTAAACCCAAGCAAAAATGGAGTAGATTACTTTTTTTAGTCTAGCCTTAACTGCCTGAGAAGTATCTTGTAAATGAAATTAGATCCCAATCATTTACTGTGAATAAAAATGAATTGTAACCTAAGACCAAGAAAGTATTACAATAACATTCCAGTCATAGTGTATGCCAGCATTAAAATCATACAAAGGTAACAATGAACTGGTATATCAGGGTCAGTAATTTTCTTTCAGACTGATATGCTTTTAACATGAAATGTAGACAGGTGGGGAAACAAGATTACTAAATGAAAGCTTGTTTTTCTAGCATACAAGATGTTTAGAGAAGCAACAGATGCCCAGAGAGGAGAATGTGATAGACAGTTATTTGCAAAGCTGGAAGTGTAGCTAATCCTTCTTCAAAAGAAAATGTCAGATGAACTGTTTGCTAGTTTCCATTGCCTTGTACAATAAAGGAGCAGGTCGTGTATGTGGCTTTTTTAGAAAAATAATTAATTGCTTTAATTAAAAAAAACACAAGAACTTGCTTTGATAGTATGAAAAGTTTTATAAGTTGGAAAGAACCAAAAGGAGACCAACATCCACACCAGGCAAAGGGCAGCCGTTGCTGATGTATTAGTGACTAGTCCCATATCAATTGGCCCAACAGTCCAGATCACATTATCCCACAAGAAGAGAACAGATACATTGAAGCAGGATGTATGCTGACTCAAATAAATGATCAGAACTGCATGCTTCAAGACTGGCCTTGATGACTAACCAATGGGCAAACATTAATTCCAGGCAATAAATAAATATGATAAGTCAGACACTGAGCCATTACCAAATCTATTTTGGTGAAGGTTCTGCAACCCAGAATCCTGTTTCTGTGAAGGGCCCTCATGTCCTAGAAAAAAATAAAGAAATAATTCCTAAACTAGCAGATTATGGTAGAGACAGAACACCATACTCAGTGATTTTAGATTTAATGCTTCTGAACACAATTCTATACACCTCTTCACAATATTAAAGGTTCTGCATAAGCGTGTCAGGATCATGCTGAACTTGTGACTGAAGAACATTCATGTGGAGGGCCTTGGGGGGTGTATACATGACTGTCATCATTTGCAGGATTGTGACAGCCACATAAACAGGTTTTGTGAGCAGAATTTATCTTCTTTTTCCTTCTGGTTTTAGTCTTTTTGATTTAAATTGTTTTAAAATTCTAGCCTATTTTTGTTTGTTTATTTATTTTATAAGGTTTATATATTGTTTGGTTGACAAACACCTCCAAGCAGTTTACACAAAACAATACAAAACATTCACTAAAAATACTAAGAAAATCAAACATTAAACAGATTGGCAAAACACTTATCAAAATATAACTAAAAACTAACATTTTAAAAACAAATATACATAATAAAATTACATGTCTGGGTAGACATGCTGAAATAAAAAAAAGTACCAGCTTTTACTGCTAAGGTGTTTTAGCAGGCACGAAAAACAATACAGCGAAGGCGGCTGCCTAAAATTAATGGGCAGGGAGTTCTGTACTGTTCTATTGTGCCGTCAGCTTGGAAACACTGAAAAACCTATTTATTTATCTGCTTGCTTACTTATTTATTAATACAAGCATTTATGTACTGCCCACTCACATAAACTATGTAGTAGTGCACTACATAAACTAATGTAAAACAATACAAAATAATCACAAGAATGATTGGCTCATCTAAAACACAAACAAACAAAAATGAATAGGCCTGTCAGCATAAAAAGGTCTTCAAGAGATGCCTGAAAGTCTAAAATGAGGATGTCTACTGAAACTCTGCTGGAAGAGTGTTCCACAGCATGGGACTGGCAATACTAAATGCTCGACTCCTCATTGAAGCCACTTGGGATTCTGAAACATGGGGAACAACTAAAAGCATTCCTCTTGATGATCTCAGTAATCGAGATGGGATATCAGGCTCAGGCAGTCCCTTAAGGTATCCTGGATCTAAGTTGTTCAGGGCTTTTATAATGATATCTGCATGAACCAACTAAAGTAACTACAGAGTCGAGAGGGTGAGGGTGCTGCCCCCATCTATTTTTATTTTTAAAAAACCAATATAGAGGAGATTGGTTGTGGGGAGACAGTAAGGCACATGTGTAGTGCAGAGGGTGTAAGGCACATGTTCCTGTGCAGGGTGAGAACCTATGCACTGAACTGAATGATAGGAGAAAGTCACCTTCAGAGTGAAAGTCTGCAACTGGAAGAAGGCTGGCCCTCCCTGGGTGTGAGATGGGGGGGGGAGTAAATGTGCCCTGTGTGAAAGATATTGTGTGGATCTGACTGTTCCCCGTTCTCTCAGAGGCCTACTGGGATAACTTGTTCTGGTAGGTTTTGTTGGTGGGCTGTTTTTGTGTCCCTATCAGGTGTTTAGGAGGAGTCTTAGTAAGAAGGGACATGGGTGATGCCATCCCAATTTCAGTGATTATGGGTAGAGGGGAGTATTGCCATGAAGAGGTGATGAGCTACCATAAAAGATGAAGGCAAGGCTATCTACGCCTTGTTCCTTGCTCCCACTCCTCTCATGGATAGGTTCCTCATTACTCATTTCTTATGCCCACTGGCCTGTATGTTCTGTTGTTTAACACCAGATCGGTACACAATAAGACCACATTTATCAATGATTTGATTGTGGATGCAGGTGCTGATTTGGTGCGTATTACTGACACCTGGATGGGTGAGCTGGGAGGAGTTGATTTGACCCAACTTTGCCCACCTGGATACTTGGTGCAACACCAGCACAGGCTGCAGGGATGGGGGGAGGGGTTGCTATGGTCTTCCATTTCTGTCACCAGGAAATCACTCTGTCTTGGAGATGGTTGTGAGGGTCTGCAACTGGTGTCAGGCCAAGAAGATAGTAAACTAGGGTTGCTGCTGCTGTACTGTCCACCCTGCTGCCTAGCAGCTTCTTTGACTGAGCTGGCAGAGGCCATCTCAACTGTGGTATTGAAAGAGCCCAGAATTATAGTCCTGGGTGGTTTCAATGTCCATACTGAGGCTGCCTCTAGTGTTCCAGCTCAGGATCTCATAGCCTCCATGACAACCATGGGGCTGTCTCAAGTTGTCACCGGCCTGAAACATAGGACAGGGCACACCCTCGACTTGGTTTTTGCTCCAGATGAAGGAAGGGCTGTTCTGGAGATTGGGGTGGGGTGGATGCCACCCCATTGTCATGGTCAGACTACTTCCTGGTGAAGATTAGACTTGTGGCTCCAATCTTTCCCTGCAAGGGTGGTGGACAGATTAAGATGGTCCGCCCCCGGAGATAATGGAATCCACTGGATCCCAGTAGATAGAGCAGGTGACCCTGTTTAAACCATTGTCACACTGTGGAACAACGAGACTTGTTGACCTCTTAACATGGTTACCCCTGAGTGCCCTCTCCATCATTGTAGAGCCTGGTTTGCACCTTGATACATCAGTGAACTAAGGGCAATGAAACAGGATGGATAACAGCTAGAGCACAAGTAGGGAAAGACATGCTGTGAGGCTGATCCGACACAAGTATAACATCATAACCATGCCTACTGCTGATGAGGGTGATGAAAAAGGCCCACTTCTCTGCCACCATTGCATCCTCAAGTCCAGTGGAGGTTTTCTGTATTTTCAGGAGTCTATTGACATCAACACCAGCAAATGGAGTTTTAGACGTTCGGAGGCCCACTGTGAATTGTTTGCAAGGGACTTTGAGGGTATTTATTTATTTATTTATTTCGTTAAGCTTATAGACCGCCCCATAGCCGAAGCTGTAAAGTTGCTTGCCTCTGTAGCAATCTTGATGCCCCATCCACATCTACTGTAGTTCCCAGTGAAGTGTCCAGTGCAACAGCTGCTGCAACTTCTTCGGATTGGTTTCAGTTGATGTGGCCTGATGATGTAGACAAGGTGCTTGAGATGATGCAGCCAGCAATGTGTCCTCTCAAAATCAAAGTGATTTTGTAATGTATTAAGAGACAGGTTTGATATATATTATATACATATAGCTGATCTGCAACAAATCGGAAGTCAAGATTTTTATTGTATTATTATGTTTTTGTTCTTTGAATTTGTTTTGTTTTGTTTTTTGAAATTTTGAATAAAAATTATTTTTTTAAAAAAAGCAATGTGTCCTCTCGACCCTTGCCCTTCTTGGCTTATTAAAGCTTGCCAAGGGGCTATGACCGAGTGGATCCAGGGTGTGGTCAACATGTCGGTGCAGGAGGGAGTGGTTCCAGGCACTCTGAAAGAGGTGGTGATCCGACTGCTCCAGAAAAAGTCCACCCTGGACTCACTGGTTTGTGATAACTACAACCCGCTTGCAAATACCCCCTTTTTAGGGAAGGTGATCGAGAGGATTGTGGTGCAGCAAGTGCAAGTACTCTTGAAGGAAAGGACCCTTCCAGTCTGGGTTCAAGCCTGGTTATGGGACTAATCGGCCCTGGTCTCTCTGATGGATGACCTTGATTGGGAGAAGGACAGCAGGAGTGCGACCCTGTTACTCTTACTTGATTTCTCAGCAGCTTTTGATACCATTTACCATGGTATCATTCTTGGCCGACTTGGTGAGATGGGTATCGGAGGCACTGTTTTACGGTGGTTCTGATCCTATCTCTAGGGTCATTTCCACAGAATAGCATTGGGTGATTGTCTTTCGGTCCCCTGGCAGTTGTGCTATGGGGTGCTGCAGGGTACCATCTTGTGCCTGATGCTGTTTAACATTTATATGAAGCCCTTGGGAGCAGTAATCAGGAGATTTGGGGCAAGGTGTCAGCAGTACACTGAGGATACCCAGCTCTATTTCTCTGTAACATCTGACTTGGCAGAGGCCACACAAGCCCTGGTCCGTTGCCTGGAACCGATGGTGGGCTGGATGAGGGCAATATACTGAATCTGAATCCTAGCAAGATGGAGATGGTGTGGGTTTGTGGTTCCCGAGTTCAGATAATTGGTCAGTTACCTGCTTTGGATGGAGTTCTACTCCCGCTGAAAGAACAGGTTCTTAATCTGGGGGTCCTCTTGGATCTATCTGTGTTGCTAGAGGCCCTGGTGACCTCAGTGGCTAGAAGTGCCTTATACCAGCTTCGGCTGGAAAGATAGCTGTGGCCGTTTATGGACCCGGATAGCCTGACCACTGTTGTCCATGCACTGGTAACCTCCAGGCTGGATTACTGTAATGTGCTTTATGTGGGGCTGCCCTTGAGGTTGGTCCGGAAGCTGCAACTGGTGCAAAATGCAGTGGTGCAACTGCTCACTGTGGCAGGGTATCGCCAACATGTCACTCCACTACTGAAAGAATTGCACTGGGTGCCCATTATCTACCAGGCCAATTTCAAGGCCCTGGTTTTGGTGTACAAAGCCCTATACAGCTTGGGACCAGGATACCTGAAAGATCATCTTACCCCTTATATATCCAGTTGTTCACTGCGCTCTGCAATTGAGGGCCTTCTGCAGATACCATCGTATCAGGAGATCCATTCTGCACAACATAGGAAACGAATCTTTAGTGTAGTGATACCTACCCTTTGGAATTCCCTCCCCTTAAAAATTAGACAGGTGTCATCTTTGTTGTCTTTTCAGTGCCTACTGTAGATCTTCCTCTTTCAACAAACCTTTTAAATAGAAACCTTATCCCAGCCTGTGTCTATGTTGGGATTGCTTTTAAAGATTTTTTAAAGTTTTTTTTAAAAAAGATGTTTTTAAAGATGTTTTGTTTTAATATGTTTTAAAAGATGTTTTAATATTTTTAAAGTCTGTCTTTAAGATATTTTAGAGTGTTTTTAGTGTTTTTGTTTGCTGCCCTGGGCTCCTATTAGGAGGAAGAGTGGGATATAAAGTTAATAATAATAATAAAGAAGTAAAGAAATAAAATAAACAAGTGCTGCTTCCTATCCATCATAACTGTCACCTCCCTGTGAGCACCTGAGCTCTTTTGTTCTCTGGAGCCCAACAGCATGAGCTCAGTGCCACAACCTTTAGTAGCATATGGGCAGAAACCAGAGCTTGGAAGTAACTCATTACAAATAATGAGTTACTTGTAATTTATTACTTTTTTAAGTAACAAGTGGGTACCTTCGTTACATTTTGCTAGTAATAGAACGACTAGTCATTTCCTTACTTTTCATCAGCAACAGTAACGTTTCCAGTGTTACTTTTGAGCGTTACTTGGGGGGAGAAGGGGAAGTCTTCTGCTTCTCTGACTGATGAATAAAAGACATGTGCCTCACACTGGGCTTCTACGCAGTGCTGCTCTTCCCTCGTGCTCTGTGTTAGGAGGCACGAGAGCGGAAGTGAAGAGCCAGACAGTCGTGGAGCAGAGAGAGAGAGAAAGAAATGGACGGTGGAGGGAAAAAGCAGGAGGGCAAGGATGAAGGAGAAGGCAGCAACAGAATGAAGGTGAAGAGCTGTGGAGATGAGTGATGATGATGATGATGTGTGTGTGTGTTGCAGGTGATCTCCAGACTCACTCTGGATGGCGAATCTTTGCTCACCCTCCCTTGTCCCCCACCTGCCTGCCCACCCACTCTCTCACTCCCTCACATGACCTACTGCCCCAACCCTCACTCTCCTGCCCTCTGCCGACCCTGCTTACTCACTCCCTCACTCACCCTACCTCCCCGACCCCCTGCTCCTTGGCCCCCTGCCCCCTACTGCCCCCACCCCCACTCTTTTCCCCCACCTGCTCACCCACTCCCACTCACCCTACCACCTCCTCACTCACTTCCCCAATTGCCCACTCACCCTGCTGCCCCCCACTCACTCACTCTCCCTGCTGCCCCTCACTCCCACTGTCTCCCCCTGCCTGCCTGCCCCCACTTGCCCTACTGCCCCTACACTCGCTCGCTCACTCACTCTAATGACCCAACCCCTGCTTTCTTGCCCTCCACCACTCCCGCTTACTCACTCCCTCACTCACCCTACCACCCCACCCCTGCTGTCTCACCCCCCTGCCCACCCTACCACTCCACCCCCCATTCTCACCCCACCTGCTCACCCACCCCCTGCTCACTCTCCCGCCTCCCTGCTCACTCCCCCACTTGCTCACTCGTCCTGCCACCCCCACCCCAATTCTCTCCCTGCCTGTCCCCACTTGCTCAGTCACCCTGCCACCCGCACACCCCACTCTCTCCCGTCTGCTCCTGCTTGTTCCAGCAAAACAAAGAACAATTTGCCCGCTCTGAGGAAAAAATAGTTTCTGAGCAGTTTCATATTTTAAACTCATTTAAAACCATAGTACTGTCATGACTGCAGGAATAAAATGGGGTTTGCTTCTGCTGGCCTGATGTGAAACACATTTATTTGAGAATAAGCATCGCATTGTTGTGGAAAAGGATAATACATGCTTAAAGTAAATATAATGAAATGAGCATCTATAACTATGCACACGAGCAGCTGTGGCCTTCCCCGACTGTATATCTTATTTTAAAAAAGAACAAAAAGGTGTTGTGGGCTGTTTGTGGAAAATCACAGAACTCAGTTGGTCTAAGTAACTTGACTGGCTTTTTGCTTTGTCAGGCTGATAAAGGGTTAAATATCACACGTATCATCTAAACCTGCCTTTCCCAACCTGTGGGTCTCCAGATGTTGCTGAACTACAGCTCCCATCAGCCCCAGCCAGAATGGCCAATGGTCAGGAATGATGGGAACTGTAGTCCAGCATCATCTGAAGACCCAACAGTTGGGAAAGGCTGCTCTAACCACTTTTCTGTTCTAAAACTTCTTTCTCAAAACAGCTTTGCTTTAAAAAAAATGGTATTGGAGCACTGTTACACATTAATATGTAACATATAGTTTGCCCCTAGCCCGGGGGGAGGAGGTACCTCTGGAATGATAAAGGTTTGCATCACCTGAACTCACATGATCTAGAGTTGCCTTAGGCCTTGCAAGATTTGAAAATGAGAAGTGATAGGATTTTATATTAGTTCTGATTGTCTATTGGGCTATCATAGGGTATGTGTCTTTTGCCTTTCTATGGCAAAAACTCCAGCTTCAGTAGAGTTTATGTGATGTGTTCTAATCATTTGAATTTGGTTTTGTTGTTATGTGCCTTCAAGTCGATTATCACATTTCAGGGAGGCAGGGGTTTTTTTGCCACACCCTAATGGTTATTTGTTGTTGTTGTTGTTATGTGCCTTCAAGTCAATTACGACTTATAGCGACCCTATGAATCAGTGACCTCCAGGAGCATCTGTCATGAACCACCCTGTTCAGATCTTGTAAGTTCAGGTCTGAGGCTTCCTTTATGGAATCAATCCATCTCTTGTTTGGCCTTCCTCTTTTTCTACTCCCTTCTGTTCCCCCCCCATTATTGTCTTTTCTAGTGAATCATGTCTTCTCATGATGTGTCCAAAGTAGGATAACCTCAGTTTCATCATTTTAGCTTCTAGTGACAGTTCTGGTTTAATTTGTTCTAACACCCAATTATTTTTCTTTCTCGCAGTCCATGGTATGCACATAGCTCTCCTCCAACACCACATTTCAAATAAGTTGATTTTTCTCTTATCCGCTTTTTTCACTGTCCGTGTTTCACATCCATACATAGAGATCGGGAATACCATGGTCTGAATGATCCAGACTTTAGTGTTCAATGATACATCTTTGCATTTGAGGACCTTTTCTAGTTCTCTCATAGCTGTCCTCCCCAGTCCTAGCCTGATTTCTTGACTATTGTCTCCCTTTTGGTTAATGTGCCAAGGTATTGATCATCCTTGACAAGTTCAATGTCCTCATTGTCAACTTTAAAGTTACATATATCTTCTGTTGTCATTATTTTAGTCTTCTTGATGTTCAGCTGTAGTCCTGCTTTTGTGCTTTCCTCTTTAACTTTCATTATCACCATGGTCTGTGGGTGGGTAGGAGGTGACAAGGGAGGAGGTGGGGAGTGAGATGGAGTGGAGTGGAGAAAACAATTGTTTAAAAAAATGGAGTGGAGGGAAAAAGGAGCCGGAGGGCAAGAACATGGATAAAGGAGGAGAAGGGGGCAGCAGCAGAACAAAAATAAAGAACTGTGAAGGTGAAAAATGACAACATGCGTGTGCTTGCACTTGGCACATAAAGTAGCCTCCACCACCTTCTCTGGCTACTGTGCTGCATTTGCAGTATTTTAACTTTTTTGCATCTCAGGGGAAAATGTTTGCTTGAGTGAATGTCCCTTAGTTGGTGGCAGGGCAGGGTCCAGGAGGTGGTTAAATGAGAGAGATTATGCTTGCTGGCTGAGGGGGGGGTTGCACTTGATTTGACATGCAAAGATCTGAGTAGTGGCCTTTGCTTCCCTCCTCACCTCCCTTACCAGCGGAGAGACCACCATTGCTATCTTATGGATAAAAATAATTATTCTACTACCTCTGTATGTGTGTGTTTATTTTTAATGTTGTTTTAGGCTACTTAGATGTGCAGCAGCCAAGACCAGCACCTTGTAGGAGTTTTTTTAAAAAAAGTAACTGAAATGTAACTGTAGTGATTACTTTTGAGAAAAAGTAATCAGTTACTTTCAGAGCAACTGTAATTGTAACATTCATTACTACTTTTTGGACCATGTAACTGTAACTGTAATTTATTACTTTTTAAAAGTAATCTTCCAAGCTCTGGCAGAAATGAACTGAAAATAAGCTAGCAACTTGCAACACTTCAGTTCCTCAGAAAACAACCAAAATAATAAAAGAACAAGACTTGTACATTTTTATCGTTCACAGATGCTAATAGTACAGACCATGCAAACATTATTAATCAGCCCAGTCCCACATAGCTGTCTCTTGAGTGGTAAGTCTATGAAATTGAAAATACTGATTCGATATTTTAGTGAACAGATGCAGGAGATGGATTTGCACTATTGAAGTCAGCTTTTTTCTCCTGCAGCCGCTCAGGTCTTTTATTGCTTTTACTAAGCTCAGTGCTAAGTAGAATTCAACTATACAACCCCCTCATTGTACTTGCATTACAATATGCAAATATCAATAAAATCACCACAAATTGGTGAACAATTAATGAGATTCATTGTAGAGACATTTCATCACAGAATGCTATTTTCCTGCCAACTGAGGCATGATGTATTTAATTCTAAATGACACCACCTGCTCCCACCTCTGAGTGAAATGAAAAGCTGCCATAGGGTATGTTGGGAATTAACTTGCAGGCTTCTTTTTAATCAGGCATCCCACCATAGTGCTGAGATGCCAACCCTATCTACAAAGTGGGGGGCACACCCATCATTGGGGTGTGTGCTTGTCCTTGGTTTTGTGTTGTCTCCTCACTGCTGTCACATACTGCATTAAATATAAGCCTCTTCCCCCTCTCCCCATCATTTTTTCATTGGCTGCTGTGTGATATGGGCTGCCAGCTACATGACACTAAGTCAATACACAGTGACCAGCACTGCTTTCTAAATAAGACCTCATAAGACATCAGACATTTTAAAAACCGAACTGCAAGCTTCTCTTCATTTCATTAACATACACATTGTATGGAGCCCAGCTTCTGTAGAATTACAAAGGACTTTCCAGGTGAGTGGGAAAAAATAGCATTCCAGAGGAGTTTATTGTGTGTGCCCAAACGAAGGAGGGTGGAAATTTTGTAGCTCTGAACTACGAAATTATGGCAGCAAAAGTGAATGAGGTGTGACCTACATTATTTTGTGACAAAGAGGAATGGAAAGATCTGTCAAGTCTGGTTCTCTCAGTTTCTCATTTTTCCAATCTGAAATTCAGTTCTCCACATCTCTGCTGCAATTTGTGATTTTTTTTAAAAAAAATCCTTATCAAAAATTCTTCAGCATTTCAGTGTGAATTTCTTCTAATAAACACATTTTGTATGCAGTTTTGACTCATGTACACATTTCCACAACCAGTTTCTCCCCATGCATTTTGTATGTTATTTTCACTAATATATTAATTTTATTATATTTTTTATATAAAAATATGAATTTTTAAACACAGCAGTTGGCTGAAGAATTGCATCACAACATTCAGAAAAGTGCAAAGTTTGAAGGATGGCTGTGTTTCAGTTATCATATTGTTTCAGAAAATGTGAATTAGATAAATCTGGCTGTAAATGTGAACTGAATCAAATTTCTCCCCCATCCCTAGTAAGAAGCAATACATTAGAAGATCATCACGTGCAGCAGTTGCTTTGGGACAGGGCAAATCTTTTAAGAGGCACTTTATGAGCAATGACAAGGGACATGGTGCTGAACTGATCACGCTAAAATTGCCCACTAAACTGTGGCAAGTGGGTGTGGGTGTTTTAAAAAGCCCCTGCTCATTTGCATTACACTTCATCCACACTAAATAAATTTTGCAGGTATGCTGTAACAAAACATCCTATGCTTTATCTTTAGGCAAAGCAGCTGAGCCTGGAAGTAAGTCCCATTAAACTCAATGGGGCTTATTTCAAAATAACATGCATAAAACTGCATGGTTACGCTTCTTGGTTTCCCGAGGTATCTTGTCATATAAAAAGCATGGTGCATCATACAAATAAAATCGCTTTGTATAGTGAACCTCAAGATTTGGAAACATTTGCAACTGTTTTGGAATGTGTGGCTTCCAGAACATCACATCCCAGCTGTGCAACTTTGAGATTTGTATCATTTGATGGCATAGAATTAATCTCTGCTATGTGATGGTGTAGGAAGAAGATAGAAAATAAAAACAATCTTGGGAACGAGCAGTTTTCATCATATGTGGGGGGGGAGCACAACATAATTTTTCTACTTGAGCCTCCGGCAGCATGGCAACTGAAGACCTTTGAGGGAAAGATTTAGTTTGTAAAATTGAGTCAATAAGGCATATTCCAGAGGCACTGGGAGTTTTGCTAGTAATACAGGGGATGTTAAAATAGTGGCTAAGTACACAGTACATCTGGGCCATAAAAATCTGACATCTGCCCACATACATAATGGATGAAGCCACCAGGGAGGCAATTGGAGGTTGAAATATATATATATATATATATATTGCACTGGTCTTAATTGTGGACTTTACTCACATTTGACCCATTATATTTGGAGATCTACATCAAAGGAGCTAATTAACATATTGTAAATTAAAAAGTCTAAGAGCCAGATGATGCTCACCTGAGAATCCTTAAAGAAGTCAAATATGAAAATTCTGTTTTTTAACACAAATATGTAATTTATAATTAAAATCAGCCTCTTTACCAAAGAAGTTGGAAGTTAACCAACACAACACCAATTTATGAAAAGGGATCCATGCTGGATGCAGGAAGTTACAGACCTTCAGCCTAACTCTGTTCTCAATAAACTGGTTGCATGACTTATGCAAAGCAAACTCTTCAAGAGTCTCAACAATCATGTAAGTTATCCAGTAGATATTTGCTTCTTTTTAGGGAGGAGAGGAATAATAAATCAATATTTTATATTTCAACTTTTTAAAGTTCATTGACCAAGAGCCTTGACAAAGACTCCTAGGTAAACACCAGCCCTTGGATAAGATGGTCAGTCTTAAGGAGCAGTATGATAAAAGAACAGGAGTTAAAATGAGGTCACTCCAAGGATCTGAGTTATACCAGTGTTTTCCCTCAAAACACAATCTGGGGGAATAAACAATGAGATAACACATTTGTGGATGACATCAACTCTTTGTAAGAGTCACAGCAGACTGGAAAAGTGCAGAAAAAACTTTCCAGAGTGAGCAGAAGTGCATCAAAATGGCAAATTAGATTAATGCAAATCAGTGCACAGCAATGCACACTGGTGCAAAGAATTCCTACAGAAAGGGAGCTTCAGTGACCAGTTCATTGAAATGTTAATCTGGAGGCAGCAGAAAGGGAAAAGGCAATGTTAGTATTAGGAATTATCAGAAAAGGGAATTTAAAAACAACCCCCCTCCCATGGTTCTATCTTGTTTCTACTTTCTGGCATAGTGTGCACACTTTTGGTCACTCTGTCTCAAGATAACAGAACAGTAATCCTGGGTTCTCACTGAACTCATGTGTTCTGTAGACATTCTTCCAGCCAAGCAGGAGCCATTTTGCTATGAGCACCTCCTGTCCCATGGAGAGAATGTCAAAAGGGCACCTCAGTGGGATTGCAGCAGAGGAAGGACGGCTTTGTGCATACACTTTAAGCTTCTTTCATCGCTGCACAGTGCTCGGCACCCTGCAGAGAGGCATACACGTGAAGCAGGATATCCCATCTATTTTTAATATGCTTCTATTTACAATCCAGGACAGCATTATAATATTCTCAAATGTTATGGGGGATGTTTGTTAGTAAAAATAGACACAATGTTCCATTTTGTGTTGGTAATGTGTGATGAGGTTGCCACGTACAGACAAAAAAAGCCCAGAAGTGAACATGAAAAGCCTGCCAATGTGTTGAACAAAACAACATGAGAACACCAAGGAATGAAGGCTACATTTTTAACAGATGTCTCAGACTCTTCTTTTCTGAAAACAATACTGTTTTCTTGGAAAGGCTTGAACTTCTTTCATATTATCCTCCCTGTTTTTTCAACTCGGGATGCTTGAGAATTTGATCTTTGTGAGTGACTATGTAAAATCACCTCAGACTAATACATAAATTGGAACTTAACTATTCACCAGATGTTGCACTTTCCAAATGTTAGGATGCACTTCTTGGCAGTAGAAACAGATCAAAATATGTTTTGATATATGTTTATATATTTTGATAGAACATACATTACATTTAAATAATCAGCTTTAAAAAATTCACAGATTAATGCAGAAACTGAGCAGAATGGAATTACAAACCAGAAACAGCCAGATTTATACATCCCTGATCATAGCAAGTCTGAGCCAGAAGCTCAACAACCACCTAATCCAGTATGTAATTTTGACAATTTGCTACAGGCAAAGTTCAAGGTTCTTGTGTTAATTCACAAAGCCCTAAACAACTTGGGTCCAAAGTACCTTAAGGACCACATGATTCCTTATGCTCTGTTGACTGTTGAGGTCTTCTGATGAGGCACTTTTGGTGGTCCCCCACGCCCCTGAGGTTTGGCTGCCCTTTAACAGGGACTGAGACTGGTGTGGCAGGCTCTCTCCTCTAGAACTCGCCAACAGAAGTTCAGCAGGTGTCATTCTTGCTCATTTTCAGACATCTGTATTATTCAAACAGGCCTTTCAAACCTGAGATTCTTTGCCAACCAGTTTTTACTAAAGTGTTTCATTTTTATTGTTTTTATTGCAGCAGTGCCTTTTTATATATATATTGTATTTTATATGAAAGTGAGTTCATAAATAAGTAAATAAAACAAAACAAATATAATGAAGTCACAATGATTCCCCCCCTCCCCCGTAGACTTACAATAACAATGGACTGGGATCTAGAGCTTTAGACAAAGGTCATGCTGCCCAAATCCTAACAGTGCGAACAAGATGGGTATCTGATAATTGGTGCTCTGCTGGGACATATATATAAAAAAATAACTGAGGTCATTTATTTAATAAGTTTGTATAGCACTTTTCAAGAAAAGTTCTTTCCAAAGCAGCAAATTAAAACTATAAAACACTACAGCAGTCCAATGTTGTTGGACCAGCACTAATCTAGCATAACAGAAAATTATCTAAATCAGGCAAAAATTAGGCCTTTTTGTCATTCAGATAAAATCAGATGCCAAAGGCAGTTGTGAAAAGGTAGATGTTTTAAGACCAAGTTTAAACCCAGAAGAGGATGGGTTTTGTGGGATAGCATCAGGAGGGAAGCCTTAAAGGATCCCCCCCTCCCCAAACTAGCTGGCTGGAATAAGGTGCACTGAAGAAGTTGCACTTGAAAGGAATGGATCAAAATTAGAGCTGTTGGGTGAAGCAGCTTGGAAAATTAGGACCATATGATTTGAAGAGGCAGAAGCCCATCCAACTGCCTACTGTGTTCAAAAGATGGAAAGTCATAGCTACACTCTTCACGGTGAGACAAATTAGGCCAGGTTCAAGGTGCTGGTATTGGTGCACAAATCAATTATACAGCTTGGGACCAGGCTATCTAAAAGGTTGTCTCACCCTTTGTATATTCAATTGATCACTGTGTTTGGAAAGAGAGGACATCCTGCAAATACCATACTGTGAAGAAGTCTGTTTCAATGTCAAAACCAGCCCATTAGTGTGGTGCCATTTACTCTTTGGAACTCCCTCCAATTATATATCAGACCTTATATACCTCTATTGTCTTTTTGTTTGCTAAAAGCATTCCTCTTTCTAAATGGAGATCTTTATCCCAGTTGATATTTGAATTGGATTTGAATTCAAACAATCATAGAATAGTAGAGTTGGAAGGGGCCATTGAGCCCAACCCCCTGCTCAGTGCAGGAATTCAACTTAAAGCATGCCTGACAGGTGGCTGTCCAACTGCCTCTTGAACGCCTTCAGTGTTGGAGAGCCCACCACCTTCCTAGGTAATTGGTTCCATTGTCGTACTGCTCTTACAGTTAGGAAGTTTTTCCTGATGTTCAGCTGAAATCTGGCTTCCTGTAACTTGAGCCCATTATTCTGTGTCCTACACTCTGGGATGATCGAGAAGAGATCCTGACCCTCCTCTGTGTGACAACCTTTCAAGTACTTGACGAATACTATCATATCCCCATAGTCTTCTCTTCTCAAGGCTAAACATGCCCAGTTCTTTCAGTCTCTTCTCATAGGGCTTTATTTCCAATCCTCTGATCATCCTTGTTGCCCTCCTCTGAACCGGTTCCAGGTTGTCTGCACCCTTCTTAAAGTGCAGTGTCAGGAACTGGATGCAGTATTGAGCCTAACCAGTGCTGAACAGAAGGGATTTGGGAACTATATTTCTGTTAATGCAGCCAGAAACAGCATTTGCCTTTTTTGCAACCACATTGCACTCTTGGCTCATATTCAGCTTGTGATCAACAACAATTCCAAGATCCTTTTCACATGCAGTATTACTGAGCCATGTATCCCCCATTTTATAACCATGTGTTTGGTTTCTTCTTGCTAAGTGTAGAACTGTGCACTTATCCTTGTTAAATTTCATTCTGTTGTTTTCAGTCCAATCAAGATCACTTTGAATTTTGTTTCTGTCCTCCAAAATATTAGTTATTCCTCCCAATTTTGTACCATCTGCAAATCTGATAAGCATTCCCTGCACCTCCTCATCCAAGTCATCAATAAAAATGTTGCAGAGCCCTGTGGTACCTGGCTTGTTACCTCCTCCCAGTTTGAGAAGGAACCATTGATAAGCACTCTTTGAGTACAATTATGTAGCCAGCTGTGGATCCACCTGTCCAGCCCACATTTAGCTAGTTTGCTAATAAGAATATCATGAGGCACTTTTTAAAGAACTTTGCTAAAGTCGAGATATATTGTGTCCACAGCATTCCTACAGTCTATTAGGGAGGTTACCCAATCAAAAAAGAGTTAAGGTTAGTCTGGAAGAATTGATTTTATGTATGTGCTACTGTTGTTTTAAATGTTTTTGGACAGCATCTGTTTATTGATTTACTTTCCTCAATATGCATACTTTATTAAACCTAGAACAATATTTTTCACAAAACATAATACAATTAACAGACCCATAACATTAGCATAATATTAATATATCATTTTTATATATTCATTACTAGTAATTTTAATCCTGATGGGCACAGTAATATTTTAAGAAGGATTTTAATTAGTAGAAACATTTCATGAAAATATAGATTGCTATATTAAGATGATCAAACAGATACAATATTAACCAGCTAATTTTATTCTAACAGACTCAGAGAAACAATAGGGACTCTTATTATCCAAAATTAAGCAGAGTGGTTTTAATGAGTGAGTTAAAGCACCTGCTGAAATCTCTACCACTGAAATCAATAGAATTTAAAATATATGACAATTTAGCTGGATAGTGTCCCAAGTATATTGATCAAAAATGACTTGTATGCTATTTGGGATGCTGGAATTAATCATGTTTTTGTGGCAAGAAAACCTATAATCATTGAACTATGGTTGCACTGTCTCTTGAGAAGGAAAGAAAATGTGATGGCAATAGTTCTCTTCTAACAACCGCTGACAATCCATTCCACCACTGGCACATCAGCCATAGATCAACTGCAGTAGCAAAGCACATAACAATAGCAAAAAGGAGCAGAAAATGAAAATGAAAGAGAGATGACAGCATTAAGCCTGAAGAAATAAGAAAGTTGTTTGCAATGGCCTATAATTTCAGATCAGAGGCACGTGATCTCTAATCCTATGGCTTAGGTCCTGCTACATGTCAAGCAAAAGATGTATAGCCACTTCAGGAAATATCTAAAACTGTTCACATTTGTTCGTTACACACAGTACTCTCACAGCACATATAATGTGAAATATATTGCCCAACATCTAGAATGATGGCTTTGCAGCAATTGAAAGACTCTTATTCCTAAGGAAAACATGATGTATGCCATACAATGGATGAATGATGAGAGCAACCAAAAAATATTAGGACTGAGAATAAGAAACATACCCACATGCACACATACTGAAGCCAATCTAATGCTAGAACATTAGTATTCCCAACCTCTCTGTTGTTCTGTTTTATTTTCCTCTGCAGATCTTAATTCGCTTTCTCTTCCCCATTCCTACCAAACAAAGAATGTATCTTTTTCCTTACAACAGTGTTAGGTTGACAGTCTGTAAAAAAACAACACGGTCAAATAATTCTCCTCTTGTACATTCTGAAAATGTTTGCAATCACACAACATCTAAGTTGGTGTGCATTCAAAGAACTGAACTCAGTTTTTCAAAAATGATAAAGGGAGTCTCTCAGTAAATAAAGGACACAATCCTCTTGAAATGGCTTTGCCAGATTGGGGCTTTTGAAAGAGGCCCATTCATTTTGAAGGATATTCTACAGAAGATGTTCCCTGTGGATCCTATCCTTGCCTTTGCCCTTGGGATCCGTGCCATATGATACAGCTTGTGTGATGGGACAGAATGTTATGCAGATATGGGGGGGGAAAGCCAATTAAGCATCCCTTGTATTAAATGTTTTTCAGCCACTTGCCATAGATAATTTTATCAGCAGCACTGCAACTACAGCATCTTCTAAATTTCACACTTCAGGGCAGAAAGTGAAGCTGCTCTGTGACTCGCAGAGTTCAGCTGAGCTGTATTTCTTTAAATGCATTAAGAGTAATTTGTTAAAATAATTAGAGGAATAACTGAAGATGAGTTTAGTTTTTTTTATCAAGTGCAGGGAAATGGAAGTAGGGTAAGAGCATAAAAGCAATTATCAGTGTTGACACTGAGCAAAATGTGCTCTGCATTTCAGGGCCTTACTCTCCAAGAAATGGTAGGTTATTTAACACAATGCCTTCTTCCATACAGATCTGCCCATTCACCAAAATCTTCAGATGAGGCTCTTCGGGTTGTGCGGTAGCCTCCAGTAGTCCATCTGGGATTGAACCAGGAACATTCTGCATGCAAAGCATATGTTCTACCACTGAACTATGGACCTTCTTTAGATATTACTGACAGAGAATAAACACAGAGCTTGAACAGGTTGAATTCTGAAGTATAGCTACAGGAATATGGCTGTAGTACAGTTGTGCATTTGTGTGCATGTGAGTGTGTGAAGGTCTTGCCACTCTTTAAAGTTACCAAGCAAGTTGCATAGTTGGCTCTGGCTCCAGTAGCTAAGATAGCTCAGTGCTATTCCTCCCATCGTGTCTATTGGTACCGTCCTTTCCATCATGGCTTTGGTGACTCCATGGAAACTTGTACCAATATCAAGATGATTGGAACTGCTGTTGCACCATCAGCATTTAGGATATGGCACAGCAAGAGAGCAGTCAAGAGAGTGATATACATGTAGGAGGCAAAATTGGGTAGATGCCTGATAGACACTGAGAAGCAGTGAGTGGCTTTCTTAGGTGACCTTCCTGAGTGCTCACAGAAGATCAGCAGCAGGTTCCCAGGGTTTATATAAAATAAAACGGGAGGTGTTTGAGTTTTCCTAATCAACTGATTCATTAGTCAGAAGGTTTCTGACCAGAGGCTTCTTCTGTTGCCATCATGCCACTCTTTATCTGGGACACATATACCGGAATTATTGGGAATAAGGAGCCAGTGCCTGAATCTCAAGGCTTCTTCAGCAAGACCTCTGGCACCCGACATGCTTCCATGATTTCCTAGGTCAACATGATCTCTTTAAGGTCAAATCAATGCAGACAGCTCAGAAGACTGAAGAAGGTATTGTATGAACTGTTCCTTTGCTGTGCTCTAATAGTAATGCATCTAACCCATGCAAACACTGATTGTGTACTAAGTATATAATTAAGAAAAAGGAAACTGTCAGTATAATCCTATGCATGTTTACTCAGAAGTATGTTCCACTCTGGTCTATAGGTTTTAGCAAGTGTGGACAGCATTACAGCCTGATCTGGCTACCAGCCCACTTGTTGCTCAAAGATAAATATGAATGGGGGAGTGACAGTTTTAAAAGTTTTTCACAAGTCTTAATGAGCACAATCAAGAAGCCAAATATTTCCATTTTATCACTTCATTTGTGGTACAAGGGCATTTAAAGCAAAGGAACACATTTACAAATTATTATTTCAATGTTTATTTGGCATTCCAAGAAAGGATGTTTGTAACTTTGACTAATCACAGTGAAAAGAATGGAGCAGTTTCTCTGTGTAGTTATCAACTTTTATATCAGTGGGCCACAGCTACTTTCAGACAACTGCTTCACCTACAGCATGCCAGTATTTCATGTTCCTGGAGCCATCCCTTTCAAATACTTAAGCCAAGGGTGGCATACATTTTTTTTAAAAGACCTGGTGAATTCCTGGTAGTAGCTACTCGACAGGGAAGGGCTGCACTTTTTAGAATAAGCTCTCTAGGTCCATAGTTTAATTTTGTAATCAAGTTGAGCTGAAGAATATAATTTAGTGATGGAAGTTCTGTATTTAAAATGTCATACCTGTATAGACTGAAAAATCTTCAAGGCATTAAGAAAATCACAAGCCAGCTGTGTGAAATGGGTTTGTCAGGGAGAAAACCCCAGCAATTTGGTAATGTGTTGTTTTTGTGCATTAACTTCACAAACTTGCAGAGTTTCACTCAGCATTAGTAGATACAGTCAACCCATGCTAAAACTTATTCTGCAGCCCACAACACTTTAGTTAACTTGTGCATTAAAGTGTTGTGTAATGCCCTCAGTAATGCAGCCTTTCCCAACCAGTGTGCCTCCAGCTGTTGTTGGACCACAACTCCCATCAGCCTCAGCTAGCATTGCCAATGGTCAGGAAGGTGGGAGTTGTAGTCCAACAACATCTGGAGGCACACTGGTTGGGAAAGGCTGCAGTAATGTGTGCTAAACAAACCAAATCTGGCATATTAATTACATGCCTATTAAAAATGGCTGACTTAAGGCTCTATGGTAAATACAGACATACACATACATGCTAGGGATGTGCTAGAATTCCTCCCAATTCCATTAATTCACTTATTCGCCATTGATGCAGCTTGGATTTTTATGTAGTGATTCTCCATAGCTGTTCTTAGAAACATTTTTAAGTGTCAAAATATTAATATTAATATTTTTATCAATATTTCATTTAATTTATTGACATTTCCATTCAAAATATTGACATTTCCTTTTTAAAAATTAATATTAATATCAGTATTTTTCCCAAGGGGGTGGGAAAGGATTGGTAAAAGCAGTGGCTTGTGGACAAAGAATGAGCTTGAATTGAAACCAGCCTGTTAGGTTGACTGAATGCTTTCAAACTGGCACTGGCCAATGGATCCCATCCCTAATACACACACACACACACACACACACACACACACACACACACACAAACTGCTCATCTTCACGTCTCATATACATTTGGTCAGAATATAGATAGATACAAAATTTGGGATTTGGAAGTATGCCACTAAGGATATAATCCTACACAAATTTCCACTGAACTCAACAGAATATAATTCCAAACAAACATGTATTAGATCACAAGGCCAAATTAAAGTCTTAAGAAGGCTTGGTAGTAAATGATACTGATAAAGGAATGGAAGACAATGAATGAGAGAGAAAAATAACTGTTTGCATGATTAATTCTTTCCTGATAAATTAGGAATGATTCTGGATTTAAATGTTCAGTGTTTGCTGGGTTGTGCCTCATATATTTTATTATTCATAAATAACTCTTAGATCATGTCTATGCCCTTGCAATCATACCTTTCAATTCCATTTACTATTGTGTCAATTCCTATTGCAATATACTCTTAAAAGTGATAGACAGAACAACCTGAAACATCTGATCCATTTCAAGCAAAGACCTGCACAGGTTTTTATCCAAATTTGAGTGCAGAAACAGCATGGTAAGTTAAAAGGTCAAGTTTGGGCAGCTGAACAGTTTTGTATAGTTTTCACAGGAGTTTGCTGCACTCTTTAGCTATTGGCATTTAAGATCAATTTTCCTCTTAATTTCTGTTACAGCTGATGTTCTGTGCAAATAAATCTTGCCATGATGGTATCTGGGTATGTTGTGTTTGTTCATATCCAAGTAAAATTGTTTTTTCATATAGTGGACGTCTGGAATCCAGGAAGACCCATCATGCTGTATTTGACAAGTAACCTCCTCCATCTCTGTGCGTATCCTCAGTCCACCCTATGCACCTCAACAGTTCCAGGTGGGTGGCAGGAAGGAAATGGAAAAGGGCAACAACAACAACAATACACCCTACAACCCTAAACTAAAACCCACACATCAAGGAAATAGTACATTATCCCATAGCCTTCTACAAAAGGAGAAGAAAAAAATATGGCAGTAGGAGGAGAAGGAACAATGTAGGGAAGTTCAATTGTGATCAGAACTTTAACAAGTTGATGGAATTTCTTGGGAAGCAAAGGAGAGTGAGGAAAACGTCTAGGTCAGTGATGAAGAACCTGTGGCCCTTGAGATGTTGTGGGACTCCACCTCCCATTAGCCCCACCCTCTGCTCTGAGATGATGACGGGAACTGTAGTCCAGCAACATCTGGAAGGCCACAAGTTCCCAAGTTCTAGGTGGTTAGAAAAGTGCCATGTACATGGACCTGAATTAAAAAAAATAATCACAAATGCTTTACTTATACAATTTCTCTGTAATTAATCAAACCTCTTAGCAGACTCTCCAGACTATTAGGTGAGACTACATTGCACTTAACCACAGACACGGTGATCCAGAGAAAGTGTATGCCAGGAAAGGGAAAACCAAGGACTTCTAAGTGCCATCATCTTCATGGCATTGTCAGCGCCTTTTCCGTCTACTGGCATTTATTTTAAAGTGCTGACAAAGATATAGCCATCATAATTAAGTTTCAGCTTTATTCACTCCTTTTTTTTTTTTTTTTTCAATAATTTTTATTCAGATTTTCATAAAACATACAAGACAAAATCATAAAACATTCAAAGACAAAAAACAAAATCAAAAATAGTTAAACAAAAAGAAAAAAAGAAAAAAAAAAACAAAAAGAAAAAATAAAGAGTAAAATATTGACTTCCCATTTGTCAAAGATCAAATCAGTTATAAGTCTATAATATATAACAATCCTGTCTCTTAAGTCATATTATAAAATCACTTTCCTCCAGTAGTTATCTTACTTAATCATCAAATCTCATAAACATTACTTTATTCTTTCCACAAAAAGTCAAAGAGAGGTTTCAATTCTTTAAGAAATATATCTATCAATTTTTTTTTCCAGATAAGCATATCGATTAATCCATCTCATTACTAATTATGATAATCTTATTGTCATAACCATAGTCAAAATAAACATTTCAATTAATCCATCACATCAGAATCTGTTAGGTTCAATAATTTCAGTAGCCATTGTTCTATTATCTCTATTAGTTCCATTTTCCATCTTCCATCTTCAGTAGTCTTGTTAAGTCCAGTAATTTCAATATCCAATCTTCCATTATCAGTATTCCATAATAATCTTGCTGTCAAAGCCATAGTCATATAGTAAGAGTCTGATGGGGATTACCTCTATCCCAAATATTTTCTTGCCATCCATTCTGAATAGGTTGCTGAAATACTGCTGTAAAATCATATCTCTGTTCTTTTTTTCAAAATACACTGGGTCATCTCTTAAAAGTTTTTCCATTGTCACATGGCTGCAGTTAATTCCATAGATTTTCTCTATATTGGGCTCCATCACATCATTCCAGTCCAGAAGATTATCCATGCCATTGATAACTTTATCTCTAGAATCTTCATTCATTTCTTCAGAGATAACATTGAGTTCCAAACAATAGATTTTATTTCTAAAGTCCATAGACTCCAAATCTTGTTCCTGTTCCACGTTGGTTCCAATCTCCGGGATCTCCTCTCTCACAGGGACCCCTATTCCAGTCTCCAGGGTCACCTCTCTCACAGGGACCCCTGTTCCAATCTCCGGGGTCTCCTCTCTCACAGGGACCCCTTCCAGGGTCACCTCTCTCACAGGGACCCTTATATCTTTAATCTCCTGCTTCATTTTACTCAATTCAATTTTCATTATCTCAATCTCATCCATTATTTTCTGAAACATAGTTATTTCCAGATTTTCAGCCACTTTCTTAATTGCCATTTTAAAAGAAAAATATAGGAAAACCACTTCTTATTTCAGCAACAATTGGGTTAATACTCCAAACTTGGTGACATCACAGTATAAACAGAGCAGACAGCCTTATCTCTCCAATAGTTAAGTAAACAAAATGCAGTTCCCAGGATCGAAACAATTAATGGCAATCGTCAAGAAACAGATTCGTCAAAATAAAATAGACCAAAAAGAGAGTAGTCTCAAAACAGTATAATATTTTTCAAAATAAAAATCTGGAATAGAAATCCCTCTTCTGTGTATATCTTTAGAATGCAAATCCAGGACAGCTTTTTGCAACAAAAACAGAGATAAGCTATTAATTAGTGCGTAGCAGAGAGAAGTTATGGCTCCCCAGTGAGATGTCAAAAACTGATCAATCTGGCAAATCTCTTTTAAACAGCAACAATTTAAGTCAAGTAAAAGAAAAATATAGAAAGAAGGGTGCTTGCCTGTTAGTGCGTTCTCTCTTAGAAGATAAGGTGAACGTTCGCTTTATCAGATAGAGCTTGCTGTTAAAAATCCGTCCCACCTTCGTCGGCTGGACCTCGTCCCATAAATTAATGAGATCTGGTCGTCCCAACAAAAATAGGCTTTGAGGTTAATCTCTTCGTTTCTCCCTACCCGGGAGAAGTTTAATCAGTCAAAAAAAAAAGAAAAAACTGACTGATATATCTGAATAAGCTTCTTTTGAGGCAGGAGCCCGTCTCAAAAGCAGGCACAGGCTAAGTCACCCTTCCCGGAAGTCCAGCTTTATTCACTCCTGAATAGTTCCGCTGAGACTGAATCTTCCAACGTTTCTGAAAAACAGCTATTTCACACTGGGCACAGAAGGAAGTTTAAGTCAGCAATTAGGAACATCGCATGACACCAGACCTTACAACTGTTTCCCATTTTTAGTAAGTGGTAAATAAGCTCATGTTTTCAAATGAGGAGAGCTGTGCAGTGTAAAACCAATGAGGTAACAGAATTTCAAAAGCATAAGAACTGATCCAAAAAAGATATTTCAATGCTGCACCACCTTGCACAAAAAAAGAATTTGTCCTTTGTTATAAAGGTCACAAAAAACTGTCCTCTTGATGTTTATGTACATAATTCTACAACAGTCACTCACATAATAGTTGAAAACTTTGTAAATGAGAATTTTGACCTTTTGTTCCCATAAACACGAGACAGATAGTATCAAATATTCAATAAATTCTGAAACAGGCACCCCCATTCTTTTCCCAAGGGGAATTAGGAAGGCTTGCAGATATGCTAGATCTCAGATATGCCTATATCATAGTTCAGAACAAAGGCTTAAAAGGGATTATTGCAGAAATGCTGGACATGTTTTTAATACATTGTATGGATCAAGTCAAGACTGCTGAAGGCAGAGAGTGGGGGGAAATACATATATGGGACAGGACTACCAAACAAAGCACCCCCAAGTATCCATATATTAGCTTTTGGGAACAGATGCCAATTTTGCATGTCCAAATCCCACACTGCATTAATGTACTCTGAATTAAGATACAAGTGGGCCCAGCTCAATAATACAGTTAATTCCCAAGCCTGTACTGCAGGCTCTAAGGAGCAGCACTGTTATGGGAGGCAACCACAGTAATCTACCTTTCACGTAGTACCCAGACTGAAAGTTACAGTGGTAATACAGTGGTGTGGTCTAGTTTGGTTCTTCTGAGTTACCCATTTTTCCAGCCTTAAGTTCATACCACCACATTTCAGGCTCAGTTTCTGAAATTTGGGTTTAAAAGGTCCTTATGAAAATTTCTCAATATTTTAATGAATGTTGGTCCTAATATACACATTTTTGTATGCAATGTTGCCTAACATGCATTTTTGCAAGGAATTTCCCCATAAATTTGGCATTTTGTATGTTATTTTCACTAATATATGCATTTTTGTGCACACATTCTTGTAATATGCACAAGTTGTGGTTGGAGAAATGCATCACAAAATTTAGAAATATATATATTGTGAAGCATATCTGTGTTTCAGTGTACATATTGTTTCAGGGAGTGCTAATCTGGCAGGTTCACATTGCGTTGGAAATGGAACTGAATTTATGCCCTATCGATAGGGTAGTGGTAAATTTGACAGTGCACAAGCTCATCGCAACAGCCCTCATAGCCACATCACTAAGGAAAATCCACAGCCCTTTTTTTAAGGAGAGACCAAAATTGCGGGCCACTGTGTTAGGCAAGTAAGCAATTGTGTAAAAAAGGTGTTGCCATTTAAACTGATGGCATGAAGTAGGAACCCCATCAAAGGAAAGAAAGGTCTAGTCTTTGATTACCTTCCTCATTATCTTGCCAGCACTAAAAAGGCCCCACAGTTATCCTGCAGATGATGTCATCACTCCTGCTCTGAAAACATCCCAGAGCTGTGCTCCCCTTCTACTACATCACGGGACTCAACTGTCCCAAAAGCAGCACAAATTCCATAAAGGGATTACAGAGAAGTTGCTCTATGTCACAGCACGTTCTGTACATCATCCTATTTGACAGGATTCTTTTGTCTTAAAATGGTCCAAAGCCTTTGATTCACCCTCCTCTTTTTTTCCTTCTGCTTTTTTTACAAGCTAGATTTAGAAATTTATTTATTTATTTATTTTATTACATTTATATACCGCCCCATAGCCAAAGCTCTCTGGGCGGTTTACAGCAATTAAATGAACTAATACTCATCATTTGGAGGACTTTTTGCCTTGTTCCTGGTCTAGATCATTTGACAGCCTTGGAACACCTAACAGAAAACTAACATATCTTAACTTCAGATAGCTCTTATTGATTTCACGGGGATTTACTGAAGAAAACACTACAGTCATTAGAGACCTCTCTTTCTTGAAGTATATAAAACAGACTACAAAGTCCAGTGAGGGTTTCTCAGCACCTCTAGGTGATTTTCTTTCTCTGTTTACACTTTCTTATGGGCTGCTTCTTTCTTACCATTTTCTGTACCTAGCTAAGGCTTTCATACATTTTTACACCCCTCTACCATGACATTTTTGTTACGTTTCCAGTGGGATTGTGGACACAGTTACTCTACGGAATCAAAACTGCATCAGAATTTGCAAACAAAAATACGATATTAACATTCAGCTTGTGTTGTCAGTGTTTAACCTTCACAGTGAGGTAACACAAGGGCCAGAAACTGAGACTTGTAAACACTGGCCCTCTTTGCTTATAATTACACACCCTCTAATCAATGTTACACTCATGGGGAAAGGAGAAGAGAGACACATTACAACAAATGTGACTCAACAGAGAAAGGTCATTTTAAAATGTAGAATTTTAGGTGTGCATCTATAGAATTCTTTAAAAAATAATGTAGTCAGCAGCATTTGTATTATGAGTATGTTCAAATGTATACATTTATTCCAGATTAGTCCCTTCAAAACTAATGGAGCTGTCCTAGATGATTTTTAGACTGCCCAGCCTTTAAACACTTCATGTCAGAAGGCACACTACTTTCCTAAAGTTAAGAATAGGAGCAATTTAACCCCAAACTGTATTGTTGTAAATTATTTTAACTACATGCAAGTTAAGCCGAAGGGTAGCCCTGCCCACCATTTAAAAATATATCCAGGAACACTATTTCAGTTTCTGGTAGAGAGGAACCAAAAAATTAGAGAAATGAAAACAGCAAGATTCAAAGGCCTGCTCTTGGACATACATGATTATATTGCAAAGTAGAAACTGCTTCACAAGTCTGAAAAAACCCAGGGCCAAACATCACAATTTTGGGGAAATATCATCCAGAAGTCTTGCAGTACAAGGCCTACTAATACTACTTTGTTTCTCTCCAACCCCGTCCAGCAACCTCTGCCTCTTCCCAAATGCTTTTAATCTGATGTTGTGTTCAAACAGTGGCTCCTATCTCCAAATCCATCCAACATAAAATCCAATCCAAAATTGTGACTGTAAGTATGTAACAGCAGTTAAGGTGAATACATTTTACAGCAGATACCAGACACCTCAGTATATACATTTTAGATGTACATACTTATATGCCATCTTTATGTGGTTTTTGAACTGGCATGGATAAAAGTCCTCATTCTTCAGGGTGATCTGCTCCACAGGAACAGCTTACCATGCATAACAAACACATTCAGAACAATGGGAAATGGCTTCACTGTGGCAGTTAAAATATGTAGACCAGCATCAAGGATATTGCCTCCATTTAGAGAACCAGGTGTGTTACAGGTAGATTGTAGCTGCTGCCTAACAGATGGTTAATGGCACCAATTCTGATCCAGTTAGTTGGAAGTGAGGAGAGCAACTGCCTCAACTAAGTCTGATACACATTTCCTCTTCCTATCACACTCGCAATCGTGAAATATATTTGCATTACACCAATACACTTTATGACAAGACCCCAAATATTAAAAAAGAGAGTCACATAGCGGAAAAAACGTTCACTACAAATATAGTTTACAAACTAAGAAAATAGTAAAATATACTGAGCAGACGTTATTTTACTACTTTTTATTCTGTTGCAAAAAAAGTTAAAAACAAACCTTACTTTTTGTTTGGTTTGTTTTTAACTCCCCCCCCCAATTTCTAGCTTTGTTGTAAGCTGCCTTGTGTTTGATGGGATATAAATAGCCAAATAAATAAGGATGGAAGATTGCTAAATTTCAACACAACCAGATTAAAAATAGATTTTAAAAAATCTGATGCAGGTAAAGGACAAGAGGCAGCATGCAGATGGCACTGGAAAGGTTTTGAAAGAATGCATCCCTCCCCCATATCTATTCATCACTTTTCTTCATCACTTTTCACATCCATAGGAGTGTCCCAAAGTGACTGACATCATAAAAGATATTGCAACAGTGTATAAAACAATAATAAATGAGAATCCCTAAACATGCTCATCAAGAATATTTATAAAAGAACAAATTCTACACACTTCTTTAAAGGATGAGTTCTAAAAATTCAAAAACAAGCAAACAATGATGGCACCAGCCACATTTTCATGGGGAAACCATTCCACAAATGGGAAGGCCACCACTGAGAATGCCTGTTCCTGTGTTGCCACCCTCTGCACCTCCCTCAGAGGAAGCACACAGAAGGGTTTCAAATGACAAACATAATGTTGAGGTATGATAATAACAATAAAAAATCATTCAAATACTGTTTTCACTAGTATTTATGGGTTTAATGGGTTGCAATTATAACAGTGCATAGGAATACCATTGCATCTGATGCTAACTATGAAAGGCATTAGAAGCAAATTAGACTCAATTACTGTAACACACTTTATGTGGGGTGCCTTTGGATCTAGGTCCAGAAGCGGCAACTAGTGAAGAATGCAGCGGCCAGATTGCTCACAGAAGCAGATTACTGGCAATGTGTTACGCTGCTGCTGAAAGAGTTGCATTGGTTATCAATTTGCTGCTAGGCCAGGTTCAAGGTACTTGTGTTAATTCACAAAGCCCTAAACAACTTGGGCCCAAAGTACCTTAATAACCACCTGACTCCCTATGTTCCATCTCAATCATTGAGATCTTCTGATGGCCACTCTTAGTGGTTCCTCACATCCCTGAGGATTGGTTAGCCTCTACCAGGGACAAAGATTTTAGTGTGCAGGCCCTGTATTAAGAAATCCCTACCGAGAGAGATTCGACAGGAACCATTCCTTCTTTCTTTCAGGTATCTCCTGTGAAAACTGAAAATTTTAAACAGGCCTTTTCATATGAATTTTCTTTTCAAACCAAAGCAGTACTTATGGATGCTTTAATTATTGTTTTAAATCATACTTTTATTAGTTTTTAATTCTATTATGTTTTTGTATGTTGTTATGCCACCTTATACTTGATATGAAAAGTGCAGCTTATAAATATTTTAATAAATAAACAAACTTAAACAACAGAAAATAATACCAGGCAAATATTGACCAGTCCAAATGTAGCCTCAAACATACTGTTTGCAATTTGCTTCTGAGCTCTTGCTCAGATTCAGCTATCAAAGGCCAGATTCAGCTTTCATTATATTTCCACTCAAAATGCAATGAAAAAAAGACATCAAATGGGTATAATGGGAAACAAATCTATCATATTCAGGGCTGGCACCAGAGGGTGGTCAGATTTGGCCCTGGCCGAAGGCCTCAGCAGCCCAGAGGAGCCCCTGAAGGGCCCCCCTTAGGGTGTGAGGGTGGTGTTCCTGTTCCATGATATGAAGCAGGTGCTGGTCTTGCAACCCAACCCTGCCACAGATTGTGGAGAGGGAGCTCCCAGGCACCCCCCAATACAGACAGCATGGGTTTCAATAAGTCCACATGCATGCCTCACCTACCTCTCCCATCTGTGTGAATGCTGTGTGCACTGGGCACGCTGTGTGCGCATGCCTGCCATCACACAAGATGGTGGTGGGGGCTTCTCGAAGGGGCTGACATCCCCACCGCCATCTTGGTTGATAGCAGGCATGTGTGCCATATGCACATGTTGTGCACATGATACAAGAGGTAGGTGGGATATGTGGGTGGGCTTATTAGCCCCGTGCCATCTGTGGGGGAGATGTTGGGCTTCAGTGCTGTGGGCCCACGGCAGGCGGGTGCCCAAGGATCCAGCTGTGTCTGGCGCTGACCCCTATCATATTAAACTCATTTGGCAATCTGTCTTTTCAGTCTGCAGAAGCAGAAGCATGGGGGGAACGGACAGATGATCATTCAAATTCTGGAGAGACTTGCCTTGCCTTCAGCAAACCCCTATGCTTTTCAGTTATCTCTCCTTATAAAATTCTTAAAATCCCAATGTACACCATAAACATAAAGACAATAAGAAAAGGAAGCGCTCAGGGTTTTGAGTTGGATATGGCAAATAGAAGTTAATCCCCCTGGCAGCAGCTGCAGTACAGGTGGTTATCTGTGCATCATTTTGCCATATGTTAAATAGAAAGTATGCAAAGAAATCAACAAAACAGATGGAGCGTTTTAAAGTACTCTGCACTTTAAATAGGTGAGTGTGTGCCTGTAGGTATTCAGACTTTTAAAAAGCAACCACATCAGGAAAACACAGAATAAAAACAGTTGTACAAGGTGTAATTATCTATCTGCTTTCATTTTTAGCTTTAATTTTCTTTGCTCCAAACCCATCCCCCTCTTTTAAAAACTGTTGCAGGAAACAAAAATAGAAAGATTTATCTTTTGGTGTAAAGTAAACCTAATTCAAACTGCACGGAGCCCATTTACAGGCTGCCAGACATTGCACAAATGAAAATGCAGACATGTAATACCCCAATTTTAAAAACAAGGGCCCCTGCTCAAAGACTCGCTCTGCTGTACTGATTTTGAATTCATTATTGATTATTTATTGTGAATTGTATGTTGGCAGTCCTAAGATGGTCTGGCCATAAAAAGTGACCTATAAATATTTTAAATAAAAAATGAAGATTCTACCCCACCTTCTATATGCTTGTCTTCCGTCCATTAAATAGCCAGAAGAGCTTTTGCTCTTGTTAAAGGTATACTAGAAGAACATAACCAATTCAAATCAGGTTATCCACAGATCATAGAATCATAGAATTGTAGAATTAGAAGGGGCTTATAAGGCCATTGAGTCCAACCCCCTGCTCAATGCAGGAATCCAAATTAAAGTATACCTGACATGTGGCTGTCCAGCTGCCTCTTGAATGGCTCCAGTGTTGGAGAGCCCACCACCTCCCTAGGTAATTGGTTCTGTTGTTGTGCCTTTCTAACGGTTAGGAAGTTTTTCCTGATGTTCAGCTGAAAACTGTTGATTCCTGTAACTTGAGCCCATTATTCTGAGTCCTACACTCTGGTACGATTAAGAAGAGATTCTGGTCCTCCTCTGTGTGGCAACCTTCCAAGTACTTGAACAGTGCTATCATATCTCCCCTCAATCTACTCTTCTCAAGGCTAGACATGCTTTGTTCTTTCAGTCTCTTCTCACAGGGCTTTGTTTCTAGTCCCCTAATCATCCTCGTTGCCCTCCTTTGAACCTGTTCTAGTTTGTCTGCATCCTTCTTAGAGTGCGATATCCAGAATTGGATGCAGTACTCAAGATGATGCCTAACCAGTGCTGAACAGAGGGGAACTAATATTTCATGATTTTGAAACTATACTTCTGTTAATGCTGCCTAATATATGCCTTTTTTGCAGCCTCATCACACTGTTGGTTCATATTCAGCTTGTGATCAACAACAATCCCAATATCCTTATTGCATATAGTATTGTTGAGCCAAGTATCCCCCATCTTATAACTGCATTTGGTTTCTTTTTCCTAGGTTTCTTTTTCCTATAACTTTGTACTTATCCCTGTTAAATTTCATTCTGTTGTTTTCAGTCCAATGCTCAAGCCTATCAAGATCCCTTTGAATGTTGTTTCTCTCTTCCAAGTTATTAGCCCGTGACATCACTTGGGCCCGCCCCTAAAATCTCAGGTTTTGGGATCCTTCTGACCTGGCAACCCTATTTTGTAGGGTAGCGGTCCAGACAGTGGGACTGTCAGAATGGAGCCATAGGCAGCAGTTTGGTGAGCCAAGGCTGGAGCCATGCAACAGAGCCAGAAGTCGAGGCCAAAGGACAAACCAGGAGGTAAGAAGCAAGCCAGAAGTCAGGACTAAATGACAACCAAAGGAAACACAGTAATGTCCCAGAGTTCAGGAAGACCTTGTTGCTCACGCGTGGCTTAGCTGCAACAGGAGATTCTCTTTATAGTTCCTCACAGTTCAGGAAGTTCCAGTGTCTAGCCTGGAAAGCAAAGGTCAGTGGCCTGACAATATTCACTGCCAAGGCAGATGACGAAACCTGTAGTTCTGTGGCTTTCCACATGAGGCAGCCATCCAGATCTGAAGGCCTTGATGTTGAGCCCCAGCATTTCTTGATGGGGGCCAATTAGTGTATCAGGCTTACTAGTAAATTGCATGTAATTCCTTCACATCAGTTCCACCTGCATCCACAGACTTGAGATAGTTTTATTCCGCATGACTGGGTTAACTCATGCAAAAATAAAAAAAAGAAAATACTAGCATGACTGTTATGCCCTACTGTTGTCCTGTTCTGGGCCTGTGCAGCATGGCAGATTGGTTGTCGCACCAAGGAGAGTTCCAAGTGATCAACTTGCTCTGACTAGGGTTGAAAGTGAGCTGATGCCTTTTGAGATTCTCTCACCATTACCACCTCTCCTATGCCCCACTGTGTTTTACAGATCTAGAGTCTTCTAAAGTGCCAAACCTTTAACCCGAAGACATGCACTTCTCCTGTGCTCTATGGTCTTGTGTGTGGTGTGCTCCCTGCACCATTGGACTGGCAAGGTAGAATGGGAGGCACTTGAGTCCAGGGAAAGGTACTCATGAGGGTTTTGGCTGGTTCCATGGGCCCTGGTTTAGTGTTCCTGCCTACCAATCCCTAGTTCAGTGGTCTGCTGAACCCCAGCATCAGGCTTGGATCCAGGAACCCAGGCCAGCTTCTTTGCTAGTGACCTGTAGCCTCTGACTTTGTGTCCTGGTCAGTGCCAGATTCTGGGCTCATGACAGCTGCACAGAGTAAAGTCAGATGAAATCACACTTCCCATGGCATTGCTGTGGAGTACTTAAAATTCAAATCTACTCTGGAGACATATAAATTGCAAATCAGCCCAGCTTGTTATAGGCTATTTCTTTTCTTTCTGCTTTACTCGTACCCTAAATCAGTCTGTGAGCCTGTTGGGCAAACATCAGTGACATCATGTTCCTTATATGTCTTTAGCGTCTAGCACACACTTAACCATTCACTAAATAAACAACAGTGTGGTTGTGTTACTTCACAAACATCTCAGAACAAAACGAAAAAAAATAGAAGAGGAGAAGGCAAAAAGGCACTGAAGAAATTACTTTGTCATGTCCTACAAAAATCACAGGCCTAGCTTATTAAGAGCGATACTGAGAGAAAAAAATATGGAAAAAACATTCATTGGGGAGAGATGTGAAGGAAAAGACTGAGGTGTATATTTTCATGATACTGTTTTACAAATAATTTATATAAGGAGTATTAACAACATTAATACAGCTAGCAGCTGCAACAGTTTTCAACGCCATACTGTCACATTTATTACAATCATTTTTATAATTGTAATAATAATAAAATGTTTTTTAAAATATTTATACTTTTAAACTCAGATCAGCAATAACCTATAATTTAAGAAATGTCTTGTCCATCACTCTCAGTGATGAAGTAGCTGAAGTCCAGTCTGTGTCATCTACATGTCAGTGTTTTTTAAACAAAGCTTTGAACTAAGGTTCAAAATGGAATACTTGACTTTCAGTTATGTATGACTTCCCTATCTGTGACACTCAGTTCAACTTATTACAATGAGGTAAGGGTTCAGAGATAAAGGTCCAATGAGTTTCTAATGATAGGTTAGTCATTGCAAGCTTAATATAACTCATTTTCATTTTTCCTCACTATTTCTATGAAGGACAGGCAACAATCCAATCATTAAACAAAGACTAATAAACAAACTGATTAGGAAACAAGCATTTATAAGTTCATTTCAAACTAAGGCCCCATCTGCACTATGCATTAGAACAGTATTATACCACTTTAAACAGTCATGGCTCCTCTCCCCCCCCCGGAATGCTGGGAACTGTAGTTCGTTAAGGGCACGGAGAATTGTTAGGAGACCCCTATTCCCTCACAAAGCTACAATTCCCAGAATAGTTTAACAATCAATCTTTCTTCCAAGGGAACTGTGAATTGTAGCTCTGTGAAAGAATGATTAATTACTAGAGCAGACCCCTCTGAGATCACAACAGCAATCTAAGAATTTTGTGCTATCTTAAAAACTAACAACTTTATTATGGCATATGTTTTTGAAAATTCAAGCCCACTTGATACTTCTGATGAAGTAGGCTTGAGTCCACAAAAGCTTATGCCATAAGAAACTTTAACAACTTTTCTTGTTTTTACTGTATGAGATTAACATGGCTTTCCTTTGGGAATATCAGCCTATTTTTCTCTAATATCCATATCAGGATATGATATAGGTTATTCCATATCAGTATAATTTTAATTGAAGCTTTATTCAATTTCAAACAAAACACAATTCCAGGAGAAAAAAATGATGCAGTCCAAATGAATAATGAAAATCACTAAATGGCACAGATTAAAATATTAATGTATGTTATACTTGCCTTTTTATCAACATGGAACAAAAAACTACATCATGCATTCTATTTCAAGAATGCAAACCCTGTACCTCTTATGTCCATTCATTTACATTTGTAAAAACAATTAACCTAAATCTCATTTTAAATACTTCACCAATGCTGCTGGCATGAGAAAGTGCTAAAAGATTTATTTGATATACACTAAGCATACTCTATAATGAGTGTTCATTTAACACAAAGGAATTGGAGTTCATGTCACTTAACTCTGAATGCTTAGGCTACAATTTCCCTCAATTCTATTGACAATGCCATAAAACAACCTATTTTATAGACCCAGTGGGTAGTATTTTATTAATTTGATGGGATTTAACCCTTTCAGGCATGTGCTAGTAAAAATACAAAGTGCTCCCCCCATACTTAAGGAAATAACCATAATTTTGTGCATGTAAATCTATCCTAATGGAAGAAGCCTCCATTGCTGGAGTTAAACAGAACAGAAGTAGGAGTTAAAGAGCGCTTTGTCCATATTTTGGCTTAAGCAAAAGACTGTTAACACGGGGTGCCAATGTTGCTGATTCTCAGTTTTTGCTGAGGCCAATCATCATTGTCATCATCATTTATATCCTTCAGGGGTTTTTTTCAATGCTCAAGGCAGCTCAGAACATATTTAAAAAGAACAAACCAGTATCGTAATCAAAATCAACTTTCTAGTTTAAAAGACAGAGGGAGGGCACAGCAGATAAAACAACAAACAATTAAATGATTCACAAAAACCTGCAGGAATTGGAAAGTCTTTAACAACTAGTGGAAGGCCATCCATCAGAGAGGGGACAACTGAAAATGTTTAGGGCTTTAAAGGTAATAACCAGCACTTTGAATTGAGCCCATAAACCTTCTGGAAGTTGATACGTTGTAAGAAGGAAGTCACATGCTCCCATTTAGTGGCTCGGGTCAACACTCATCATCATCATCATCTTTATTGCCGGCCTTAGGCCATCGCAACATACATACATACAAAATCACATTGTTAATATGTTAAAAAAAATCTATTATAGTGTACAGATGAGGAATTTTTCTTTTTTTAAATTTTTATTTATTACAAAGGTTATAACCATAAAATTTAAATATAAAGTCTGTCAGAAAATTGTGGGCAGACAATGACTAAAATACCTATACTCCTAAAATAAATATGTATTTATGTATTTAACCCTCAATTTTTGTGCCGCAGTGGCATAAAGTGCCACATGGTATGAGATCCAGTAATCGTTATCTGCTAAAAGGAAAGCAATAATCTGGTCATCCAAACTGGAACCTGAGCGATTAATTCTAGGGTGACTATATATTGGGCATTCAAAAAGATAATGAGGGAGGTCCTCCACTTTTCCAGTTCGGCAAATACAAAGACGCTGTTCATAGACAGAATTTTGGTAACGGCCAGTTAACATGGCGTTGGGCATGGTTTGGAATCTTAGTGCTGTTAAGGCATATCATAACTGTCGTGGGAATTGACATGTTAGGTAATTTGCCCTTTTATGATCATGCTTGAAAAGGCGATACCACCTAGAAAATTTGGAATTTGAGATTGCCATTCTGTCTATCCACTCACTATGTCTCGCTATATGATCTTGGAAATTATACTTATATAGGGTAGAAATTGAATATGTCAGTATATGGTAATATGAATAGACCATCTGGAATTTTTGGATCCAATAGGAGTCTGTTAATACCACTTCAAGGCAGCTCCTTGCCAGGCTTCTTGAAGGCAAGTGTGCCAAAGTTGCCCAGTATCGTAATAAGAATATATGTATTCGAGCCGAAACCAGGAGTGAGCCAGTTTCGGCTCTCAAAAATGCTGCGGGTGTACCGGGGGGAAGATGTAAAAGGCGTCTAAAGAAGTTATTCTGAATAACTTCTAACGAGGAGAGTATATAACTTGACCATCCCCAAATTGCCGCCCCATAAATGATCTGTGGTAAGATCTTACTTTGATAAATTTTTAGGGCGGGGGCCACCAAATATCCCCCCGCCATCCTATGAAATTTGAGTAATGTCCCTAGTGCACTAGCAGCCATCAATTTGATAGCAGAGATGTGGCTCTTCCATGCTAAAGTGTCTTGGAAGTGAATTCCCAGATATTTAAATGTGCGACATTGCTCTATCGGGTGGGTTCCAATGGACCATTTATGTTTTCGGAAATTTTTACCGAAAACCATTATCTTTGTTTTCCTATAGTTGATTTGTAGGCCCTCGGTTTTACAAAAAGAGTTTAAGTTTGCCAGTAGCCTTCTCAGACCGATTGGGGTGAGGGAGAGGAGGGTCATATCATCTGCATACAGTAATGTGGAAATCTTCCTATTTCCTGCAGATGGAGGAAAAAATTTTGGTCCTTGCAGTTCAGGTATTATATCATTCAGATAAAGGTTAAAAAGGGTGGGCGCTAGTAGGCAACCTTGTTTAACTCCTTTTTTAACTATTATCGGGTCAGTCAAGTAGTTACCTACTCTGATTTTGAGAGTGTTATTAGAATACATTTCCTTTATTAGATAAAGAAGACGTCTATCGATGTTAGATCGAGCTAGCTTAGACCATAGACGGTCTCTGTCAATTGAGTCAAACGCCGCAGCTAAATCTACAAAAGCGGCGTAGAGGTGTTTTGTAGGGCCCATCACAGACTGTCTGGCCAGGACATAAAGAGTAGCGCAGTGGTCTATAGTCGATTGGCCTTTCCGAAATCCTACTTGTTCTGGAAAAATGATCGAGTTGTCCGCTTCCCATTCTTCCAGTTTTAGGAGAAGGTACTTGCTATATAGCTTTGCCCCTATATCTAACAGACTGATGGGCCGATAGTTATTTGGATCGTCATTCTTCCCTTTTTTATAAATGGGTATAACTATGCTTTGTTTCCAGCCTTCTGGCATTATTCCTGTGTTATTAATCATTGTAAAGAGTTTAGCCAGAATAGGGACCCACCAGTCAGGGAAATCAAGAAAGAGTTCAGGGGGAACCATATCTTCTCCCGGGGCTTTTCCCTTTTTTAGAGAGGAAATGAGTGTTCTAACGTTTGATGGTGTTACCGGAGGCCAATGGGGAGCATTAGGTTCGATGTATGTTGGGCTTAAGATATTACTTTCGCCCGTAATGGTGTACAGTTTGGTAAAATGTTCCTGCCACTCTGAGGTGGAAATTTGGCTAGATGTAAATTGGCTATGGGGCTCAGACCCAGAAGCAACCATAGCCCAAAAAAGGCAGTCGTTGCCCTCCAGCCAGGCTTGGTAAAGCCACTGCCATTGAGTTCTCGTGTGTATCGCCTTTTTTTGTCTGATTAGTATTTTATATGAAGAACGCATCTTGATGAGTTGGTTATGATTAAGGGAGTTTGGGGCCCTTATCGTTTTGCGAGTAAATTTAACAAGCTGGCGTTTAGCTGCTTTGCATTCATGATCAAACCAAGTCTCCCTCCTAGTGCACGCCTTGTTGGTAAAAGCTTTTTTAGTTAATGTAGGTTTGAGCAGAGCTGTTATCTGAAGATAGGCCATGAGAGGGTCTATCTTTGACTCAATTACTGCCTGCCTAACTTCAGTTAAACTGGGATTTTCGAGTAGTTGTAGAGTGGAGAGATGTAAATTCGGAGACCAACGTTTTCTATGGTCCGCTACCTGAAGACCTACCAAGGGCGGTAAAGCCGAAGGATTCAGCGGATAGGCCAATTTTAGGATCATTAGTGAAGGAAAATGGTCGGTCTCAATTCTGTCTAGTACCAGAAATCTATGGACCCTTGAAGTTACTGCGTTTGAAATCAGCGTAAAGTCTATCGCACTGGTTCCTCGATTAGAGAAGTATGTAATGGGACCGTTGGTTTGGTCTAGATGTGATCCATGTAAACAGAATAACTGATGTGCCAATATTAATTCCATCAACCTCAAACCTTGTTTGTTTAATATCTGGTCTTGGGAGCTCCTGGCCATTAAAGAGGAAGGACTAATAGGACTGTGATTTGAAGAAGGACCAGCCAGGCCACCGGAGCCTAACCGGGCATTAAAATCCCCACAGAGGATCACCCTAGAGGAGGGATATTGATGTTCCAACCGGGCTAAAAACTCTGATAATTGATCCCAAATATTATTAGGTGATAGAGTCCTGGCCTTGTGTGGGGGAAAATAAACATTTATAATGATGAAAGCACCCATGAGGGAGTTTATAAGCCTCAGGCCTTGCATAAAATGATTGCAGGGAGGTACTAATATTTGAATATCAACTGGAAGGTCATCTGAAATAAACATACATAAACCACCACTGCCTCTGCCATAAATACTTTGTTTAACCTCTGGAATAGAAAAAGTCCAAAAACCTGGTAAAAAAATCGGTGTATCATTTGTTGTCCAGGTTTCTTGGAGGCAGATGATCTTGAACTGATGTAAAAAAGAGTATAAGTCCTCTTTACTGTCTTTGTTATTCCGCCCCTTAATGTTCCAGGAGAGGATTTGAAGTTGTCAGTCTGACCCCAAAGGGACCTTCAACGCCGGGGGTGTAAGGGGCCAGTTATGTGTGTGGTTTATCTGATGACCTTTTTTAAGCTGTTTTTTAGAGACATCTTTTCCTCCCGATATATTCCCTACGTTAGGAGTCAAGGGCACCTCTGCCTGTTCATGGATAACTGAGAGTTGTAGTGAAAGTTGGACTAATCTGTCTAATATTTTATTCCGTTCGTTCCCGGGTAAAAGGCCGAATGATTGTAATAAAGCCTGTTCTTCCTCCTCCCAGGGGCCGTCGAGCCGCTCAAACTCCTCCGGCGAAAGGCAACCACTTGACAACGAATGAGTGTTAGCACCACCATCTCAGGCTCCTGCTGCTGAAGGCCCAGACCCAGATCGATCGACGGGGGTACCATACCATCCAATATCGGGGACATTCTCAAAGATACATACTCTTCCTGTGAATTAGGTATGGTCAATTGATGATTCAGCTGAATATGAGGATCAGAAATAGTTCCCACCTCATGGAAATCCAGATCAATCAGGGGGGTCGCTTCTTGTCGAACATGTATTGTTTGGCGCCTAAGGACATTATCCAGGTGTTTTTTTAAGTCCAGCGGCGGCGCTGAATTTTAAAAAAAACGAAGAATATTTATGTCCGAGCTGGACAATAACTCTTTATTGAGCCAAATAAGGTTCGCTGTTTCTTGAGAGAAAAAAGTGACCACCGCCCGAGCCCTTATGTTATCAAAATATAGATATTCAATTTGCTTAATGTTGTGAGTGTATGTTTTCATTGGCATTAATGACTTATCTAGAAGATCTATCAGATGGTATTTCCTCTGTGATGAGGTTATATAGCCCCACGGTTTCGGATAATTTTTAAAGACTAGCTTGTTTCTTATAAGGACGAGATTCCATCGAGGATGTAGTGGATGTGAAGGTAAGGCCGTTAATTTTTGTTTTATCTGCGAGGCTCGCAAAGCGTCTTGCCAAGGGTCCTGCTGAGGGATATAAGGTGATGGTATTGAGGAAAGTGTATCTGGCCGTTTCTCCCCCTCGGTTATTTCTGCTTCTGTAATCACTTTTGGATGCTTTTTATTAGGATATTTTACGTGGGGTGAAATTACTTTAGAGACTCTCGTCTCTGTTGGAATCTCCAACAAGTTAAAGAGTCTCTTGAAATTCATCCCAGGTTTCTGGGATGATTTGTGAGTCTTCATATTTTTACTTTTTTTTATGAAAAGCCGGGCGTCTCTTTTTTTTCTTGGAGGTTTTTTGTTGATTACGATTCATGGTAGTAACAGTCTTTGTCTGAATTCTCTGTAAGGGGGGTGAATCTAGATTCAGAGGGTCAACACTCCAGCTGCCACATTCTGAACAAGCTTAAGCTTGCAGACACACTTCAAAGGCAGCCCCACATACAGCCCATTGTCTTGATGTAACTATGAGTTATTGTGGCCAGGTCTGACCTGGACCCTCAGAATTATGGCCCCTTTTAACAGTAACATGGAGAGTCCTGCTTAATTTTGATCTGTATTGTAGTAAAAATTGTAGAGATAGATCTTTTCAATTCAGTTGTGCTCTAATCATCTATCAAGGGATGGGGAAGAGTTCATTCCCAACCATAATCATAATAGAATCTCTGGCTACAACTGAGATGGGCAATTTATGGTAGAGGAAGCATTGCAGGGGAAAGGAGATCCAGATTTTCCTTTCCTCCCTCTTATGCAGATATTTGTGTTTCTTATTTCTATAATTCTGTGCCCCTCCAAGCTTTGCCCTCCTCATCCATCTTGTCCCTTACTCCACTGGTTCAGTGGAATGCCTCCCTGCACCATTGCCACTTCCTACCCCTGCACCTGTAGCAGAAGCTGCTTCCTCTTTCCCTAGCCATGGAAAAGGAGCATTAGAGATGTTTCAGGGTGCCTAGAGTGGCACCTTCATGTGCTCTTAGGAGCTGTAGTGTGTCCCTAGTGGTATAGCATGGTATTTGGGGACAAACTTCAACAGAATACAGTAAAGGAATCTTAAAGTCATTGAGGACATAGAACAAAATAATCCTGCCTTTCTTAGAGATACTATGCCCAAAGTATGTTCTGTGTAAAGTATAAACAATGATGCAGTCACTGCCCCAAGGGTGGCCAATATAAATTATGTATCAGTAGTGCAGTGCCAACAAAATTGAACACACAACAGAGCTGCATCCATAAAATATACATAATAGGTGCTGCAAAAGGTCAGATCTCCTACTGTTTGATTTTTGTTTGCTTCCCTGTCTGCTCTCTTTTATTCCTGATGTGCCTAGAGAAATATTACTTAAAGATCCAGCAGAAGACATGTCCTTTGAGTAAAAATTTAAATGGACAGAGGGGAACTAATTTACTAAACAAAAAGTACAGAGGAGTCCCAGCATGTATATTTCACTCATGGAGAGGAGGAGACCAAAGGGACAGAAGAATGATCAGATTAAGAAGTTTAGAGAAGACTTTAAGCTGCTGCTGCAGGGAGGCAAAATTACTGTGATAGTAATATGCAGCATAAATAGCAAAGCAATTCTGAACTGCTGATAGCAGACACAGCTCTACCATGATTGTATCAGAAAGGCTACATCTAGAAATATCTGCATCAAAATAGCTGGAATACTGCACTCAGGTGTGTGTAGCTTAGGGATGGGCAAGTAGGTCAGTTTTGGTTTCTATCAGTTCCATATTTTTCCAAACTTAAATTCAATTTTCCACTTTCCACATCAGATTGCAATTTAATCAAGAAGTCCTCATGAAAATTCATCAGTATTTTAGTTCAATTTTCTCCTAATTCAAACAGTTGTATATCCAAAAGCACCCTTTTGCTAAGCAATTTTCTCTTATTTATTTATATACTGTTTGATTGTAGTAAGACCTGTAAGCAGTTTACCAAAAAAAAATCAATCTAAAGCAGTTACAAACAAGTGTTTAAAAACATCCAAGACATAATTAAAATAATAGTAAACTAAAAAGACATTAACACACATGCCAACATATATGAGTTTGGATAGCTTGCCTAAACAAAAATGTTGTAAGCAGACGCCAAAAATAGTACAGTGAAAGCACCTGCCTGATGTCAATAGCGTAAGTGCTGCCATAACAAAAGAGAACTTTATTACAACAGCAGAACAAGTATTATGTGCCAGTTCCGCAGATTGAAGTGGTTGAGTGGGCATGTATGGGGGAAGACAATCCTGCAAGTAAATTGGTCCCAAGCTCTTAAGAGCTTTATATACTAACAGTAAAACCTTGAACTTGGCCCGGTAACAAATTGGCATCCAGTGCAGATCTCTGAGCAGAGGTGCAACATGCTGACAGGGGCTCACTCCTGTCGGTAACTGCGGTGCAGCATTCTAGATTGCATTGTAGTAATCCAATTTTGTAGTCACCAGTGCCTTTTTGTATGTTATTTTCACTACTATATGGATTTTATACACACTTTACCAAATAACAACATTTCTGTACATATCCTTTGGCTGGACAACTGCATTGCAAAATTCAAAGAAGTGCACTTTTTGAAAGATGGCTGTGTTAGGTTTGCGTATTGTTATAGAATGTGTGAATTAGGTAAGTTTGCCTTTACATGCAAAAAGAATCACATTTCTCCCCCATTCCTAGTGTAGTCCCATGCTATGGCAAATGTAAAATCAACAGAAATGACAAACACCATAAATATGTTTTCTTAAAAGTAAATCCATTTGAGCTCAGTCAAGACTCACTCCTTTGTATGCTTAGGAAAGTTATAACCAAATATGCATATGCAGGGATGGGATCCGTTGGTCAGTACTGGTTCAAAAACATTCTGTCAACCAGTATGGATTTGAATTCATTCTTTGTCCTTTCGCCAATCCATTTTTTTCCTCACAAAAAATATTGATATTGATATTTTTTAAAAAATATTGATATTTTGAAAGGAAATATAGATGTGAAAGAAAATATAAATAAATTTATTGTACTTAATATAAATATTTTAGAGGCAGATTCCCCCCCCCAAAAAAATCAATTTCTGAAAATAGCTGTGGAATATTCCTACATAAAAATCTGATCTGCAACGATAGAGAATAAGCGAATTAATGAAAAAATCAGTACCAAATCTGAATTGGGAAGAATTCTAGCACATCCCTATGCATATTTGACCATAGCAATTCACACTAAACATATCATTTTATAGTGACTATATCTAACTACGTTGAACATCCAGTGCTGATAAACACACTTCCACTTAGATTTTTTTTTTACAAATGGTAAGCAGTAAGTAGTTTATGTATTGGCAAATAAGTGCTTAGGATGAACTGTATGCTGTTGTACCAAGATATTATACTGAGTATAACCTAAGGCAGCCTACAGGTATCATGAGCTGATATAGGCAGGTGATACACTGGGACAGCATCATGGGCTGGCACAACATATAGTGCAGCAAGGCACAAAACAGTCATGTTGTGAAAAAAATGAGGGAAGGGGGACAGGAAGAGACCCTTCTGCAGAGCATCCCACCTGCCTAGCATTGGACAGTACCTTTTGATTAAGGGATCAAAACCATGCACTCAGTCTCAGCACTCATACAACATATTATCTGCTCACACAGCTGTCTTTGGTGTAGCTTTCTCAAACAATGGTTCATTGGAAAACCTGTGTCTGGCATTTAGACTGTAGGTAGGAGATCATATGACTGCTGCTCCTTTCATTTACAAAAATTCCTGTACAATAGGTGCTGCAGCAGTGGGGGCTCCTTGGAGTCTGGAAACAAGGCTCTTCATCCAGAGGCCTGAAGGCGGGATGAAATTCCCTTAGTCTCCAGTAGGGTTTCAACCAGAGACTGGATTTTTGGAGTCCTCTCTGGGTCTCCAGGTGAGTCAGCTTAATCTATGGACTCTCAGCTTTCATTTTTTCAAAAAAAGGTTCTACATGATCTGGTTCACGAGATATACACCAAAACGTCAGCTGCTCCCCCCACCCTCAACTTCAGTGAAATGATCTTTTAGCTGGCTGCTCTAACCCCACCCTTTCAGGTTTGTAGTCAATAAGTGAAGTCAGGGTTGTGATTGAGATAAGGGATTTCTGGGCCTCCAGGAAGTACCTAGACTGCACTGCAAATGAAGAAAACAGTTGTGTTTTTTTCCTGTTTATCTGAAAATCTCGTAAATTGGGTAAGTATATACCTTTCAGCAGTACCAAAAGTCTTTTTTTCTGTTGTGAGTAGGAGTCAAACAAGTTTAAATTTTCCTGGGCTGTTGAAGATGGCACTGTTTTGAAATATCCCAATATGAAGCTTTAATCCAATATTTGCTTTTCTGGGAGTAAAGCTGCAATGCTAATCCCACATACCCAGAGTAAACCCCACTGAATTCAATAGGACTTACTTTTGAGTAGACATGGCTAGGATTGTGCTGTAAATTAATGGAACTTTTAAGTGAACATAGCAAAGGATTGTGTTTGTGTTGCAAATCTTTCTCTCCCCCTCCAAACCTGTTTTTTAAACAATTAGGCAGGGCTTACATAGTTATCACTGCTTTATGAAGGAAACTAATACTGATGTTATTTTTTTAAAATGTTCTGCAATGACCAACTGGTTTTGACAATAAACTATTATATGGGGTGCATGTATTTTTACATCTCCTGTGTGTGTATGTGTGTGTGTATGGAGTTCCAAAAACCCTGTTAGGTAGATTGATGATTGGAAACCAAGGCAGCTCACAACAAGAAATAAATCCCTTTAAAATCCAATAACCATAAAACAAGTATAAAACAGTTGCAAAACAGCTTAAAGTGACATAATTCTGAATTTTGGGTTGGGTGAGTGTTCCTTATCACTTGAGGCTGTCACCTAGCTGCCCTTTCCCTTTTAACCTTTCCCCCGCACTTCCTTGCCACAAAAGGGGGACAAGCCTCTGCTTAGTCTCCCTTTACCCCACACCCGATAAGAATCTTGTGCAGACCCCTCTGCAGGTCCGTCAAGAAGATGCCATCGTTGCCTCACAAACTGCATGTCCTCACGTGCCTGCCACTGAGGGCCTTGCCCTCCAGCAGATGACCAGAGGCTATCGTAGCCTCAACTGCATGTCCTCACATGCCTGCCACTGAGGGCCTTGCTCTCCATGTCTGACCACGGCAGACAACCAGAGGCTATCGTGGCCTCAACCGCATGTCCTCACATGCCTGCCACTGAGGGCTTTGCCCTTGAGTAACCAAGGTCATTCCCACCCAGGGGAATGACCACCACCTGCGGGACCTTCTGCACTCAACCCTGCTGGAACCACATGGGTAGGAGACCATCCCAGTGCATACTGTTGACCCAGCCACCAATCCGTGGCCCACCATCAGAGGGCCAGCCATGAACCAATGTGCATTTGCGGCCCCAAGGCCAGCCTATGAGATCATGCCATGGCTGCAGAGTAGGCTGCGCATCTGCTCCATCCCCGTCCAGCAACCTGCCAAAAACAGAAACAATCGTGAACAGTTGGGTCCTGGACCTTCAGACTTGGCCCAGGGGTGAATGCACTCCAGGTGCCCCATAATTCCACCTTCTGACGGCCTACACCTGCATATACCAAACCAATTGCCCAGGTAGGCAATTCCCCTGCCGGGTATGCAGCCCCAATTCCATAGGAGCATGTCCCTCAAAACCCCATGTGTCTGCTCCCAGGCTCTGCGATGCTAGGCCGAAACTTTATGAGGGAAGATCCCTCCCCCTGAGTATCAGGCAACCGGGCCTGTAGCTACAGGCCAAAAAACACTGTGATGCCCTCACGGGACAAGTGTCCACTCCCGGGGCAGGATAGAATAATGGTGTGCCTCTTGTGCCCCTGGTCTGCCTGGAAACAAACTTTGGACAGCAGGATGGCTCGTAGGGAAGTCTGACCTGGACCCAAACACTCCCGCCCTCCATCCAGAAGGCTCCAAAATTAAGTGTGAGGGCCGCTGCCCGCAACTGCTTGTCACAGGGCACCTCCCTGAACAACAATCCCTGGTGGGTCAGGTGAACACGGAGGATGATGATAAGGGGTACGGTGGTGTGCATGGGCCAGCCGGCCAGCACATGACATATCCCAAGCCATCTGAATGGTCCCAAAGGCCCCCTGCCAGCCTACCTTGCAACACTCTGACGGACGGGCTTTACTCCTACCATCCATGATGAATTCCTGTGCGTGATTCATAGCAATAGGCCACACTTTGCATAGCCCCTGCCGGCCCCTAACTCCCAGAAATCCCCTCGTGCCCTCTGATAGCTGGTGAGCATGCCGGGGCAACAGATAGGCATATGGCCATATCTGACTCCCCTCCCCCATCTCCCAGTGTGTGGTATGGGACTAGCAGTTCTCCCCCCCAGAGTCGTTCCCTCCTCTAACTAAAAACACCATTGACACACTGTCAGAAAGGGGGGGAAGGGGCACGCCTCAGGTTGGCCCATAAGGCAGCCAAAAAACAAAAACAAAACAAACCCTGAAGCTGTGGTAAGGCTGTGATATCCCTGTTATGGCACCATAAACTCCACCGTCAAAGGCCCCCAACACCTGAAGGGCAGAAAGCAAACACTTTCCCAGCCCCTGAAAACTCCAGGATCTTGATCTGCAATGGTTCAAGCCCTTTTCTCAGGCAGCCTGCAGCCCTGGGTCCAAGAGACAATCTTAATACCCTGGAAGGTGAACCCTAGGGCAGGATCCTCCATTTTCCCAGCTGCCAAAGGAACCCCCCAGTTCATAGCCATGCCATAAACGGTGCCATCAGGTGCTAACATGCACCCAAAGTCTGCCCTACCCGTGAACCGTAAATCATGAACATAGAGCCCCACTGCTTCTGAGCCCTCTCGTCTCCTGACTGTCCCTTCCAAGAAGGAGCTGAAGTGCTCCATACAAGAATACAGCAGCCCATAGGTAATGCTCTGCTGCATAGTCGACCTAAAAGGCAAAACTCAACATCCGGCAATGCAGGCAGATTAGCTGCCACCCTTGCCCATAAGGCACCTCTGCCACAGGCGCGCACCATATTGAATGCAGTGTAGTGCACTGTGCATAGTCTATCTGGTATGAAGCCATTACTGACTGACCCCACTTGTATGACGGATGATGAATCAGGTAGACTCCGCCCACTGCCACATTGGGCACTATGGGGGGCATTGTGAGAGCAGACGTAGGGGATGATGGGAAGGGGCCAATAACCCTGCCCAACTGTATGTCTTTATCAATCATCACCTGGACCAGTGCGTCTGTACCTAAGACTGATTTAAGATTGCCGGCCATAAGGGCAAGCTGGGGGCCACCGTATAGGATCCAGAAAAAAAAAAAGCCTAATAAAGAAAACCGCATCATAAATGAGTCTCCCCATAAACTGGGCAGTCTGCCAGCAAGGTCCGTAGCACCTCGAGCTTAGATGGAAAGGGACACTTTCCTTGAGCAGCCTCTGCTATCCTTCTGGCTTGTTGTTGTGACTTTAATTGCGGGTTCATATTCAGCAGTTATTAGATGGCATGGAGTTGAGCAATGTCATCTTCTAATGTCTGCAGATCAAATGACTCTTAAAAGCACAGGACTAGTGGCCTGTAAAAAGGTGGCCACCTTATCTACAGCCAGTTTGCAAACTAGCTAAAGAGAAGATGCAAGCATATGTGCAGCCTGTACATGATCACTGAAAATAATTCCATTATGTTTAAATAATTTACTCAGAGAAAAAGACTTGGACCAATTCTATGCATACTTACTTATGAGAAAATCCCACCGAGTGTATTGTTACTTCTTTCCCACGGAAGGGTGCACATGATTGCACCCATACAGCAGAATCCTAAATATGTTTACTCAGAATATCACAGGTTAAATGGGTCTCTGGACTGGACTGAGGTTTATAGGACTTAACTAATGGAAAGGTTTGTATATTTTTACCTGGGTTTTGAAGAAAGTATTTGGGGAGGGGAAGCTTGACAGTGAAAAGAGGGGATGAGCTCTCTTTGCATTTGCGGAGTTGAGGTAGTTTTGGAGGTGAGGTTGCAGCACTAACTGGGATCCCTATTGGCCCCTGCAGCCTTCTTTCTGTCTCCAGCTGCCACCTGCCCCCCCCAAAAGCCTCTGCTCTTCGTAATCACATTGCATTGTTCCAATCCAAATGGCCTCCAACTGATGGCCACCATATGTCTCTCCCCAAATGCTCTGGGACGAAACACCCCATTATCTTTTAGAATATATCTCAGAATATTGCCACGTTGTAACAGAGCCTCTTTCTAAGGTACAGGCAAATTTTGCCCCTCTCATCCTAAGTTCTCCCTAATTGACTAACCCCCTCTCCAATCTTTCCTGGTTTGCAAAGACAGTGTGGAAGTGGAATGGCCTTTTCAGTACATCCCTTAATAAAAGCATCCCCACACATGGCTGTCCAGCTGCCTCTCTAGGTAATTGGTAAATGAAAAGGAACATTCAGTTTAAACTAAAAATACACTTCAGTATGAAGAAAAGGAGTCTATTCCTATTTCACTTTCTGTAGTGGGTGAGGGGACCCCCATAGAAGTATCTCCTGGCCCTAACTGGCGGTGCTGAGGGCTGAACCTGAGGACCCTCAGCATGCAAACCAAGTGTTACTGAGCTACAGTCCTTCATCTCCAGGGTTCGAGATCCCTGTAAATGGTAGAATAATCCTAGCAATAAAACATATGAAGTGCATTGGCTATGTTCCACTCCTCCACAGCTGGGGGTGGGCGTCTACCCTCCACCCTGGGGGCCCTACCCTTCCCTTTTGGCCCACTTCGCCTTTTTTGGGTGGCATCCTGAGATTGAGCGTGTAGCTGGGTCTATTCCCTTCTGCTAATCCCCCCCAGCCTATGCCCCATTGCAGAAGCAAGGGGCGTGCGTCCTTCAGAAAGGAAAGGTGGTAAGTGTGAGGAAGCACTAAAGGGGGGCCGAGCACCTTCACAGCCCGGCCAGACTGTGCCCTCTTGTCATCCTGCACACCCCAGTCACCGACCCACTGGCTCCCTTGTCCAGCGCCAGACAATCCAGGCCTCCTGGGCCACCAAGTGACCAAATAGGGGGTGTGATGGAGCTGGTGCCCTGCACCCAATTCCCCTACTATGTGGTGAGGTGAGGGGCTGATGATCTTTCCCACCCACCCCACAGGGATCCCCTTGAGGAACCCTCGAGGAAAGAACACAGCCAAAGGCCGCCTCGCCTGTGCTCTTGAGCCGCCCGTAATGCCTTGGATCTGCCACCGCGAGCCTCAATACCTCCAGAAGGCCTCCCCGGCCAGCAGCGCTGCTGCCGATGCTGCTCCCACTACAGGAGGGCCTCGCCGCCACCGCCATAAGGCCTCGCCGCCGTCGCTGTAGGGCCTCCTCAGGCCAAGGGCTCACCGCCTCAACACCGCCCAAGACAAGGCAAGTGAAGCCACGCACGCCAGAGAGCTCCATGTGCGTTGAATGCCCCACACATGCCCTTAGAAGGCCTCGCCGCCGCCGCCGCCGCCGCCGCCGCCGCCATTACTCCTCCTGTGGCCAGAAGCCCCGCCGCCGTTGTAAGGCCTCTCTCGGCTGAAGCCTCGCCATTGCAAGGCTGCCAAGCTGGAAGCGTTGCCGCTGTTGCCGACGCTGCAAGGCCTCACCGCGCCGCAGGCCTTGCCACGCCAAAAGCCTCACCGCCAAAATTCAAAGGAGGGCGGGAGGCTGGCAGAGCGGCCTTAAATGGCCTTCAGCAGCCCTGCCTCCTATTGTGTGTCACGCAGGCACGCCAGCGCGCTGCGTGCACACACACATTCCTCACGATGGCGGCCTGGGCTTCGGCTGCAGCCGCAAACTCGCCCCTTTGCCTGGCATGTACCGGGCACGGAACGGGATTGGGTGAGTGTTCCTTATCACTTGAGGCTGTAGTTCTGTGCATGCTTCACTGTTTGAGTAAGTCCCATTGAATACATTGGGACTTGCTTCTGAGTAAACAATCACAGGCTTGCACTACAAATATCTTTACAGGTTGTGTAAATAATAAACATATTTGACAGTCATGCTTATATAAATATTTCTGCATATTATGTCCCGATAAGGATTTGATTTCACACTATGGTTGTAAATTATTACTTCCTCTATATTTGTGCCCTTCTTTCTTGGGGTGGTCACGGTTCCCCTCTGCTATTTTCATCCTGAGGGGCAGATTAGACTGAGAGATGGTGAGTAGCCCATGGTCACCCAGTAAACGTTATAGCTCATTTCCATTTAAAAAATAATAATTAAATGATTTATATGCAGGCAAAGTTTATTAAGTAAATCCACACAACACGTTTAAAGCACATCCAACTTGCATTTAAAGCACATGTCTTCCCCTAAAGAATCCTGGGAAGTGTAGTTTCCTACTCAAAGCTATAATTCCCACTACCCTTAACAAAGGACTATTCCCATGATTCTGTGGTGGGATTCACGTGCTTCAAATGTGTGTTGAATGTGCTTTAAATGAATGGTGTGGATGTGCCCTAGGTATGATATGCATTTCTTAGTGAATTGAAAAGAACAATTTTAAAAGATACTTTTTAAACAGGGAAAGAGCTGTAGCTCAGTGGCAGGGCATATGATTTGCACGCAAAGGTCCAAAATTCAATTTCTGCAAAAGATTATTGCCTGGAATCCTGGAGAGCCAATGCTAGTCCATGTCATCAGTACTAAGCTAGATGGTATCAAATGGCCTGAGTCAGTATAAGGCAGATTCCTTTGTTCCTAAAAGTGGGAAGAGACCCAAGGGCCACAATGACTACAAAATCTATTTTATGTATTTTATTTACAAGATTTATTGTAAAAAACCTCAAAGTGGTTTACAGAAGGAATTAAAACAATAAAATTATTGGCAAAAACAGTTAGACAGGTATTTAAAAACATTCAAAATAATAAAACCAAAAATGAGTTTAAAACAGATAAACACAATAGTTTCTACCTGCCTGGGTAGGTTTGCCTAAACAAAAATGTTTTTAGCAGGTGCTGAAAAGAGTACAATGAAGGTGTCTGCCTAATGTCAATAGGCAAAGAATTCCAAAATGTAGCTGGGACACTAAAAGACTGCTCTTACAAGAGCAGAACAAGTAATATGTGGCACCTGTAACATGGAAAGCATACCTTGAACTTGGCCTGGTAGCAAATTGGCAACCAATGCAGAGGTATTATGTGCTGATAGGGTATCACTCTTGTCAACAATCGTGCCACAACATTTTACACTAAGTGCCGCGCCTGGGTCAGGTTGTGCTGCATAGGAATTTCTGTGACCTTGGCTGATTGGCTGCCAGGATTTTTTTAGTTTTGGTTTTTGGTTAGGAATCCTGACTGATTGTGGGATGCTGAGCTTTCTGCCTTACTTGTGGGAATTTTGTTGTGGCTGGTATGGTATTGCATTTAGGAAATCATCACTGTCTTTCATTTTTCTTTTTCTGTATGCATTTTCATTTACCTTTAATCTCACTCTCTTACAGCCACAGAAGCAACAACATTTGTTCCATGCGCTCAGTTGAACCCCCTTAAACCCACTGATGATGCACCTTGTTGGTTGCATGATGGTTTGTTTCTTGCACAATAGTGGTAAAAGAGAATTCACATTCTGGGAAGTGTGGCTACAGTTGTTGTTCCCAAGCTGTGGAGGTAGACCAAACCATGTGTGTTTTCTCCCTGTCAATTATTACTCACAAGAATTGTGTTGGCTGTCAAAGTGAGTTTATAGCAGCCCAGAAGGTAGACAGAAAAGGATAGAGAATCTTCTTACTCTTACACATTTCTCAGACCTCTTTCGGAAGTGAAGGGTCAAATCTGTCAAGAATTTGGAGCAGCCATGTAAAAAGGTAGGGGCAGGGCATTCCAGCCAGGGGGTTGCCAACCCTGCTTGGATATGGACATCTCTGCAGAGAATCCCTAGTCAAGCTTTACCAACAGCACAATCAAAACCATTTCTACTCAGAATCAAGTCTTGTTGACGTTTATGGGGCTCGGTAAGGGTGTTTAGAAATGCAGCCTTCAGGGCATCCATCTTAATTCCTGAATGCTCCCATCTAACATCTCCACCATACTAGGCTCCTTTCTTCCTGCAATGGCCTTCTGGTGACTGGGCTGGCCTGAGGGTACTTAAAACCTTCTTGCGAGAGGCAAGTAGGCTAGATTAAATGCTCCCTACCCAGGCTCTATCTTTTAGCTAAGATTTCTATCTTAATTTCCAATCAGAGAATTTTTTTTTAAAATTGTATGCTCCAAGCATCTGTGGTTGATGCTTAATGTATCATGCTTAATGACATCACTATGGCCCGCCCCATGACATCACTATGGCTCGGCCCGTGACATCAGTATGACCTGCCCCTGTGACATCAGTAGGGCCTGCCCCTGAAATCTCAGGGTTTGGGATGCTTCTGACCTGGCAACCCTAGTCTTCAGGCTGTTCCTGATGCACACTGGCAACCCGACTGCACATAGAAAACTAGCATGTCAAGCAGAAGGCTAAGCTATCTGTCTGTCTTACTGTTATCTATCATTCCATGTGGAGGCGATAGATAGACAGACAGACAGAGGAGTATTAAATCATGTGTTTAAATCTTTAAATCATGATTAAATTATTAAATCATGGAAAGCAATGCCTATTAAAAATAATAAAAATGTTCATGTTGGGGATTAAGGGCAACCGGGACACTGCTCCCCCTGCCTTCTAGGAAGGACATCATGGCAAGGAGGAGAACAACCTGGTTCCATCCATCAGCCAGACAGGCAGCAGCTGCAGAGAGCTTGTCCTCTCTCTCTGTTACAACACTTTTAAGAAAAAGATGTGCCCGACGTTGCTTTTTCCTCCACCCTTCCAATCATTCTTCCTTTGGTGTCATGGCTTGTAGACTATAAGCCTGGGGGTGGTGGCTGTCTTTATTGACTGTTGTAAGCTACCTTGGAAGTATTTTTTTCAGCTAGATTAAAAAGAATACTTTAAACAAACAAACAAACAGTGTTCATTAATTCACTCTGCTAGCCTCTGTCTAACATTCCATGGTTAAATGCTTTCCAATTGTCATGTCCGCTTTTCTCTTTCTCTTTTTTTTCTGGTGCTGTTACTGTGAGCCTGCAGTTTTATAGCTGGTGCAGTTTCTGTTCTCATACACTTTTAACACAACCTTTGGAGTCTAGTAGAATTTTAAGGGCCTTTAGAATACCTTGAATTACGGAAGGTACCATACAAAAAGCAAATTCTTTTCCTTGCCTTCTATATAAACAGAAACCTATAGTTTCTTTTCCTGTGAGCCAACAATGGCTGCTGTGTCTGTCAGATGAAATGCTTTGCAAGAGACGTGTCACGTGAGGAAGCCCTTTCAATGGCATCCTAGATTTCTCAGATGCCGAAAGAAAAGCAACCACACACAGTTTACTTTAAATCAAGACATTCAGTATAAATGAGGCTCCAACTGAGAATAGATTGCACACAATGATCAGCAATGCATTTGGGCTTTATATAAGTCTCCTCTATAATATTCAGGTTTGAATGCAGGCAGATAAAAAAATTAGAAACGCATTGCTTGGAGATAAGTTACAATGCACTGGGTAATGCTGACAGACAAACCTTTTGAAATCAAAATAGTCTATTTACACTGAAGGAGTCTCTCAAGATTATGCAGTCAGATTTTGAAAGAAAACGGTTATTATCAGAAACCTGATGTTGCATTTCATATAGCTGGATTAGTTATTCCTGATTACTTGTGATTTCTAAGAAAATCACTTTACTGTTTTGCAAATGTGTTTTACCTTTAGTGAAGTTACAGACACACAGAAGTTCCCCCCCCAAAAAAAAGCTGAGCAAGATTTTGCATTGATTTTAAAAGTATTTTTTTAAAAAAACTTAATTGAAACTTTTAGGAATAACCATAAAAGCTACAAGCCATCATATAATGCACTTCAGGGATTCTTATTCTCTTCTATGAGAGGGGAGGTACTCTATGTTTACATGAATATTTTCCAAAGTATGTGGCCTAGCACTGGACAGGTAGCTGGCCAGTTGTACATTTTGGAATTTGAACCTATGCTTCAAAGAAACTGCAGAGTACTAAAGGTCAATACAATAAGGCACTGTTGTTTTCATTTTCAGGTGGCAAGAGATTGGAAGGTATTAGAGATAAGTTTTAATATTTCTGATATATTTTTAGCCTGTTTTTACCTATTCTTGTCTTCAACCTATTTGGGAGGGGCTACAAATAAAATCAAACTGCAGCAGCTCGCAACTCTACAAGACATCGTATAGGAAAGGACATGACTGAGATGCAGAAGGGCAGCGGGTGGTTAGTGGTTGGCCCACAGGGCCCAAACCTTTTGCACTGGAGCCCAGATCTTTTGCCCTTTCCCTAGGGAAGCCAAGTAAGCATCACCAAAAAAGAGGATTTAGATAATCAAAAAAAGACAACAGTGAGTTGCATAAAATTGTATATGGTAATTTGTATGCATAGATATATATTTAGAAACAATTACTAGAATTAAAATAGAAATGCAATACAGCTCACCATAGTAGGGAAGACTAACTAGGGCAGTTGCAGGCCTGCTCATTCGGCTGTCCAGGTGCTAAGTGCTGATGGGCAACTTCTCAAGATTTCAACTCTCCCTCTTATAATACTTCATCTTAATTTTCACCCCAAATAACCTTCAGCTTGTCTCCTTGTTCCTGGTTAACTTTGCCGGCCCTTCTTCCAAGCAGCAGATACCTTTAGGCTGTTCAGGAATCTAGCCTTCACAGACATCTTGTCTGTCCCAAGGAACTTTTTTTGTGGGGTGGTGAATCACATGGGGATGGAGAAAGAAGGAGCGAGTGCCAGTAGGAAAAATGACCCCTGTCTGGGGCCGGGCCATGGGGCTGCCCCACACTCACCAGCCGTAGAGCAGGCTCCTGCAAGACTACCTGAGATCCTGAATGGTCTTGAAAAAGCCCACCCCACTGCTGTCTGGGGCTGCTGCACCACCCCACAACATTGCCCATACGGAGGCATGTGGGGATGGGATTTAAACTACCATGCACACTTTTTCTTCTTTCTCAGATTTTGGCTATTTTTCTTTCCTGACGAGAAAAAGAAAGGGAAAGGCTATGTAAGAGATAACATTTCTTGCACTTGTTATTGCTGCTGTGTGTGTTTACAATACAGACACACACAAAGAGGGGGCATCTGAATGCGGTTCAAGTTTTAAGTAGTTTTAAGTTTTAAGTTTTAATTATATACATTACACACAACAATTGCTTCTTGCTGCAGTAACTGGGACAGCTTTTTATGTTTCTCCATTGCGCATGCAGAGCTGTCCAAACATTGTGTTGAATGGGAAAAGTCATGTATGAGGCATCCTTCCCTGGCTCTCCCTGTCAGGTTCCTACCTGCTCGTGGTTACTGCCTGTCTCTAGGCACCACCAGGGACTCCACCAGTCCGGACCGCTCTCTCTTATGATTTCTCTCCCTGCTCTAGCACAGATCTCAACAGATCCCCCTGCTAGGCAACCACCAGTAACGTCCCAATACTAGTATTCCCAGAGACTCTGAATACTGGTATTGTTATTCTCTTCACCGCTGCCACCATTTGTTACAGTTCCCCTTCAGCCTTGGTCATTACCTTACCCTCCCTTCTGGTCTGTGAAACCCCAGCCAAGGATCAGGCCTTTGGTAAACCAAATTAAGTATTTATTATTTTGCTTCAAAGAGATTTTGCAACTGATCAGCAGATCAACCTGTTTCCCCTCTAGGTGAGGCTAACAGAAATGCTTTGATCTGGTGACCAGTGTGTTCACAGCCTGTGATGGATATGCACATCCTGACTGAATATTAATCATAAACTAGATCCTAGTTGAGTGAGCTTTCCCCAAAGCCAGAGATTTGTAGATGGAAGGTTCTGCTTCAGCTATTGGTGACACCTTGACAGATGCATAGTGTGTTTCAAGACCACACCAGATGATGTTTATTGGGAGGATACACAAGCTAATATATCCTTCCAGCATTTGTTTGCATGCGCTATCAAGATAAACTGTATGACTGCTTTCCCTCTGTTTTGATGCATTTTGGGGGGGATGTCCAGGTTCTCCAGAGTAGTTTTGAATACAGCAAGTTAAGTAATTGATCAGGAAGAAAGGGATGTGATCTCACAGATGAGGAAGAAAAGCTTTCAAAATGCCTCACCTTTCAGTGGCAACAACTATTTGTGGCACTCCCAAACATGATGATTCACATGTTGCTTAATAATGTAGAAAGAGTTGTACTGTTGCAACTGTAAAGACAATTACACCAGTAATTCTAGCCTAAACTGATAGGATTTGTTTTCCTTTCTTTTGGGGAAAGACTTGGAAATTTATAGTGTCTGAACAAGTGACCTCTCCTCACTGGGAATACTAGCAAAGCATTCAGAAGAATAAATTCCTGTAGCTTGCAGAGTTTTGTTTGACATTCACCAGTGCAATTTTTTTGGATTAGAGGATCCGAAGATATAAATGAAACTGCTGTAACAACTGCTAGGGTAATTTAAAGACCTTGCTAGCTAATGGGGCTGTGCTGGGCCACACCAAGCTAAGCGTTAGAAGACACATTACAGCATTTGGGGGGAAGGGATGGAACAATGGCAGAGGAGTGTGTGTGTGTGTGTGGGTGGGTGGAATGCCAGCAGTACAGTAAGCAGGGTTTGAAGACTCAAGTGGGGCTCTTTTGTGTGGCCATCTCTTAAATCATTGTGCCCTTCCACAAAGTCAGGTATTCTCCTCCCAGCCCAGTGGTGCGGTCAGGAGGAAAATCACTATGTTTGTTCTTCCGAGACCATGATTGTAGCACTAGGCTTGGGAGCCCAGCACTAGAGAAGAGTGTGGTATGTTCCTGCATGTGTGTGTGTATGTGTACAGACAGTGCTGTGTGCCTGCATGTGTGATGGGTGCCTGATGAGTGTAGTACACGTACGACCACTTTGGCCTCGACTACTGCTGGCATGCAGCCCTTGGAGGGTTGGCCAACCTCAAATGTGTCCCTTAGACTGAAAATGGTTAGCCATCCCTGCTTTAAACTAAAGATAAAGCTTTGCTACTGTTAAAAGTCCCTTCTTCTAGTGGCCAAGGTTTTCCTGTTTGCAACTGATCCCTGCACTGATCCCGAACTGTGGAATAGTCTCCTTGAGGAGGTGCGCTTGGCGCCGACATTATTATCTTTCCAGCGCCAAGTTAAAACCTTCCTCTTCTCCGAGGCATTTTAATTTAAGTTAATTTTATTTTATTTTTACATGTGTTCTAATGTGATTTTAGATTTTGTACTTTTTATATGCTCTGTTGTATTGCTGTGTAATTTTATTGGAATTTTTGTTGTTCACCGCCCAGAGAGCTATTGCTAGTCGGGCGGTATATAAGTTTAATAAATAATAATAATAATAATAATAATAATAGAACCAAGAATTAGCAAGCAAGATAATTAGCAGAGAGGCTAGGTAGGAACTGATTTTCACTGCTGTGGGGCTGCCTTCTAACCTCATTATAGATAGAGAGGAATTCCAAAAGGAGCACGAGCAGCCATGACAGTATGCAATCAGCCAAATAACCAACCTCTACCTTTAGGTTTCCCTCCCAAAGCAATTAAACAATTTTTCACCAAATATAGCATAGCTGCCTTTCGTTGTGCCAGTTTTGGATTTCTGTTAATAGAGGCAAGCCAGCCCAACTACTGCTGACTTGGAATGTGTGGAAACACACACACGAATAACATTTCGTTAGTTTTATTGAAACTTTCTTTGCTTCCCCCAAAATGTATCAGTTCTTTCACCTAAAAAGAGATGCCCAAATTTGCTTTGACATTTTACTTTAGGAAGAACTCAACAGCAACTTAAGAATGTGCCTTTGTTAATTGTGTGTAATTATTGGTGTCTGTACTTTCCATATTTCATTTATCTCTGGTGCCATAATAAATGTGCTAGTTTTTCAGACCTTTGTTAAAACTGTATGACTCCTCCCCCAGGAAATTGCACTAGTTGTAGCAAAAGGCTGAAGCAAAACAAGCACTTTAACTTTGCAGCCTTGTTCTCAGTCTACAAAGCCAGACCATTTGTCTCAACAGTAATCCTGAAGTGGGCAAAGTTCACCCACTGTTAGGGGGCAGGGGCACTACCCTTTGTTGCTTAGGGTTTATTGTCTGTCAGCACTGTGCGGCAGCACAGCTCTGGAAGATAGGAAGAGTTGCCCAACCAGTTGCCTAGGTAACTTGGGGATGCCCCCTGTGCAGGCTAAAGTGCACCTCCAGAAGAAATGGAGGTATCTTGACATAGCATAAGCAATTGGGCTAGAAAACAATAGCCACTGCTATTATTATACAATTTCATGATACTTCAGAAGGGAGCTAAAACATAATAGACACAATGTGTGTCAATTATTATTAAATTGGGCTAAGCCAGTCAAAATTACCTTACATAATTGACAGAGCATTTCTTATTTGTTCAATCACAGGCTCAAAATGTCTCTTAGGAAAGCAAATTTAGTAGGGGACTTATGATACGCAATTAGTTTGACTAGCTACAATACATGATGGATCTTTTCTAAACCACATTTGCTTGTAAAGAGCAGCAGCGGATTTCCAATGGCTAATACAACATAAAATTGTCATGTTGTGGAAAGGAAGCGGTCTCATTCTGAGTCAGATCACTGGTCTATTTAGCTCATTATTGTCTACACCAGGAGTTACCAACATAGTGCCCATTTGTGCCTACAGAGGCCTTCCCTGGTGGCCACAGAATCCCTTCCCCTGACTGAAATTAGGCTGGAAAGAAGCTATTAACCAAAAGAAAAAAGTGCAATGTGTGCTTGGCTGTGGTTTGTGTGTGGTGCCCATAATAATAATAGTAATAATAATAAAAAAATATTTTTGAGTCGCCTATCTGGCCAAATTAACGGCCACTCTAGGCGACGTACAACAGTACAATAAAATACAATATAAAACCACAACAACAACATTCAATAATTAAACTGCCCACTCTTAAGTATAATCAGCAGCATTCAAAACTAACCCACCCCGGAAACCCCATAGGCCTGCCTGAATAGCCAGGTCTTCAAAGATTGGCGGAAATCTAAAGGAAGGGAATTCCAGAGGGTGGGGGCCACAATCGAAAATGACCTCTCTCTGGTCCGCACCAGCCTAGCTGTTTTAACTGGTGGTACCGAGAGAAGGTCTTGTGTGGCTGATTTTGTCAGGTGGCATAATTGGTGATGCTGGAGGCGCTCCTTCAGATAAACTGGGCCGAAATCGTATAGGGCTTTAAATGTTAATACCAGCACTTTGAATCGGGCCCGGTAAACAACTGGTAACCAGTGAAGATCTACTAATACTGGAGTGATGTGATCACGGCGACGGCTGTTCTTTATCAAACATGCTGCCGCATTCTGTACCAGCTGTAGTTTCCGGACCGTTTTCAAGGGCAGCCCCACGTAGAGCACATTACAGTAGTCTAAGCGAGAGGAGACCAGGGCATGTATCACTCATGGGAGAAGATGGACAGAAAGGTAGGGTTGCAGCCTCCGTATCAGATGGAGTTGATACCAAGCTGCCCGGCTCACTGCTGATACTTGAGCCTCCACAGACAGCTGTGAGTCAAGAATGACCCCGAGGCTGCGGACCTGGTCCTTCAGGGGCAATCTTACCCCATTAAACACCAGGTTTATATCTCCCAGCCTTCTCTTATCTCCCACGAGCAACACCTCGGTCTTATCAGGGTTCAGTTTCAGCCTATTCCGTCCCACCCATCCACTAACGGCCTCCAGGCACTTGGACACAGTATCTACAGCCAACTCTGGTGAAGATTTAAACGAGAGGTAGAGCTGAGTATCATCTGCATATTGGTGACACTGCAGCCCAAACCTCCTGATGATAGCCCCCAGCGGCTTTACATAGATGTTGAATAGCATGGGGGAGAGGATAGAACCCTGTGGTACTCCACAATTGAGAGGCCAAGGGTCTGAAACCTCATCCCCCAATGCCACCCGTTGGTGCCTGTCTGAGAGATAGGAACGGAGCCACCGTAAAACAGTGCCCCCTATTCCTAATCCCTCCAGGCGATCTAAAAGGATACCGTGGTCGACGGTATCAAAAGCCGCTGAGAGATCCAGGAGGACAAGGAAGGTGTGTTCTCCCCTATCCAACGCCCTTCTCATATCATCCACCAGGGCGACCAAGGCTGTTTCAGTTCCATGTCCAGTCCTGAAACCCGATTGGAATGGGTCTAGATAATCTGCTTTCTCCAACAGTTTCACTGGTTTGCAAATGTGTCCTTGGGCTCCATTAGCAATTCCCGGTCTACACTGAATCTAGCGGCTCTTCAGGGTTTCAGAAGGGGTCTTTCCTAAAGCTTCCTGGAGATGTAGGAGGCTGAACTTGCACCCGTCGGCATGTAAAACACATGCTTTATCACTGGGCTACAGAGTGGGGTTACACTGAATTAGGACTGGCTTTGAAATAAGCAGAACTATTCTGTGATATCCGAGGGTTCAGCTTATTTCTGAGCCAGTCCAATACAAGTGAGGTAGCATCCTTGCCCACCCATACTCCTAGCATGATAGAATTATTTGTTTCTATTGTTGTATTGTGTTTGAATAGTCGTTCAACTGTTACTGTAACATTATATTGATATGCATTTTTTTCTTTTGTGTTGTGAGACACTTTGGACACATTTGTGTGGAAAAGTGGCATGCAAATGGAATAAATAACTAGACCAACCAGATTAACAGAACAGAATTAACCACTCCTCCTCTGGGTAACAAAGACTATTCACACATGAATTGAGCTAAGTGGGAAGAGGAAATAAACTAACCTTACGCCCGCCTAAATGAGATCATGGTTTGTCACTGTGAAAGAAAAAGTGAGTGAAATGCAGAACATAGGACTCTAGATAACTTAAGCAAATGAGCCAAGCAAGCAACTGGGTAAAGCTACATATTACAGTTAAAGCCAACACAACCAGCAATAATGTGGAAGTCAAGATTCCTAGCTATGCCGAATTCTCTGAAACATGCATGCATGGAAGTGAACTAGAAAATATGCTGGGAGAAAAAAATACATTTATTTGCAGAAGCACTCCATTTTCTTATTTGGCCTAAGACACTCTTCTTTATAGCCAATAGCTTTGTATTAACTTTTTCAGGGCCAGCACCAAAGGGGGGGCAGGGGGGCCCTGCATCCCAGAGGGGCCCATAAAAGGCCCCTCCGTAGGGTGGGGGGGGTAGCGCTCCGGCGATCCTCGGCAGGGTTGACTCCCAATCCTGCTGCAGATTGCAGAGAACGAGCTCCCAGCCCCCCTACAGGCTGTGCAGGCCCGTGGCGCCCACTCTCTTCACCTACTTCTCCTCCCTTTCTGTGCTGTCACACAGCTGCCATCAACCAAGATGGCAGCAGAGGCTTCTCTAAGGGGCTGATGCCCCTACTGCCATCTTGATTGATGGCAGGCATCTGCACACACGCAGCATAGCGTGCATGCGTGCCATCAGCAAAGATGGCGGCAGGGGTAGCAGCCCCTTAAAGAAGCCTCTGTTGCTATCTTGGTTAATAGCAGCAACCTGCGTGCCCAGCACACAGGACATTTACAGAAAGAGAGCAGAGGTGGGTGGAATGGTCCCACCCAGTCGGGGGGGGGAGCTGGGAGCAGTGGCCCCGGGCAGGCTGGTGCCCAAAGGTCCAGTCATGCCTGGCACCAGCCCTGATCTTTTGAAAGGTATATGGTTCATCCCGTTGACCTAGATGTCCCTATTTGGACCTTGCCCACTGTCAGATGTGCATACAAACTCCTAAACTATATTTTGCCCCCATTTTTTGTCCTGTACTGAAAATAAAGTCAATAAATGATCTTACCATCTTTAACATGTTCACATGTTGGAACTACATCCCTACATTTTCAGTAGTTTGGTGGAGTTTTTTTGTTTCAGATGAGAGATGCCGGGGATTAAACACCTTGGAAGCATTTATTCCTTACCCCAGATGTATATGTAGACCAGTTATTTACTTACTAGTGAAAAACCAACCATGCCCAAACACACTATATGATTGCTTCATATGTTCCAGAGTTCATCTCTGATATGGGCTGGGGGGAAGGTTATTATTGTTGGTGACCATAGATTAAATTAAGCTACAGTAAATCTGTATTTAATAAGCATAAAATTGCATTATATTAATACAGCACCTCATATGTAGGGCACAACATTCTTGCACTGATGGCAATGATTCTATATATATAGTTTCCTAAGGGCTGTTTTGTCCCATTAGATTCTTTGGCTGGCAAATCATTGTCCCAGTTTTTTTATAGTACTAAGGCCTGCTATACTGGCAAAGGAACACAGCTAAATTGCACTGTTAGGGAGGCAAGAACCCCTTGTGAAAGCTGATATGAGGTGAGATGGAATGAAACTGTTTCAGCCGTTTTATGTTTTCCTTTGGATTGTAAAATGGATGCTCTTAATTAGAGGCTATTCTTCACAGGCATGTTCAAAGTTCACCTCAAGAAATTGACAATTTCATTTCATTCATTTCAACAGAAAATGAAACCTAAAAGTTAAAGGAGATATATGGGGGAAGAAATGAAATAAACTATGGCCAAGTTTGCTGATAATAATAAATTGTCCAGGGTTGTTAAAACAACAAAGAATTGCAAAGAGCTCCAAAAGGACCTCTCCAAAATGAGTGAATGGGCAGTAAAATGGCAACTGCAATTCAGTATAAACAAGTGTAAAGTTTTGGATATTGGAGCAAAAAAACTTAATTTCACATATATACACATGGGGTCTGAACTGGTGGTGACTGGCCAGAAATGAGATTAGGAATGTAGTGGATAACTCGATTAAGATGTTGACCTAGTGTACAGCAGCTGTGACAAGGCAAATTAAGTGCTAGGCATCATTAGGAAAGGTGCTGAAAATAAAACTGCAGATATCATAATGTGATTATACAAATACTGGAAACTGAAGGAGGGAATAGTGCTCTTGTGCTTACGTCCTGCTGGTGGGCTTCCTATTGGGGAATCTGGTTGGCCACTGTGAGAACAGGATGCTGGATTAGATGGGCCACTGGCATGATCTAACAGGCTCTTTTCATGTTCTTAAAGTCAATCTCAAACAGAACTCTACTTCCCTTTTTATCAGTCAAGATGTTAGTAGAAAAAGTGGGAATAAAATAAGAAGTGCAGAAATGAGAAGAGCCAGAGGACTTCAGTGGATCCAGATTCCAGGAACAGAGGAAGCTGAACTGAGAGGACTGGAAACTGCTTTATAGCTAAGTACTACAGATATTTTTTTTTTATTATTAAATAAAAGTGAATTTCGTATGTTCTAGGAGACAGGTTTGATATATATTATATACTTATAGCTGATCTGTAACAAATCGGAAGTCAAGTTTTTCTTTTTCTTTTATTTTTTTTCTGTTGTATTGTTTTTGTTGTATTTGTATTTGTTTTTATAAAAATTTGAATAATAAAAAAATTATTATAAAAAAAATATATAGCTAAGTACTGACTTGAGTAGGGAAATGATCTAGACTAGGTTTAGCAATTTCCGTATGTTATTTTAATTTGCTCCTACATTAAGTGATCAAAATTACGTTTTTCTTCTTTCAAAAACATCTTCACGAAAACTGTTTAAATTGCTGCCTTAAAAAAAACTTTAGGAAAAACTAAACTTGTTTTGGCTTATCTTTGTCTGAGACCTTGTTATTCATTTCGCACCTAATTGCTTTAACACTCTACCCAGTGAAAGAGTTAACTAGGCCAGTAAGTAAGACCCAGAGGATAAAGGGCTGCTAGTGGAAGCAGTCAGGGTACAAAGATTGCCACTTGCTTGACGGCAGAAGTGAGGCTCAAACAAGGAAAGGTTGGTTGAGCTGATTTCCACACACACCCTTCTTCTCACAGTGCAGGCTATAACACCTGCTGTCATATGGGAATAGCCACTGCCTAATTTTCCTCTTAGTGACCGCGGGAGTCTCTTTTGGGGGCCTCTGCTATATGAGCAAAGAATGGTTGTGAAAAGAACTGTGCTGTAATTAAAATGGCATGAAACATATTTCCCCTACACATGCCTTTTATTTTTCATTTTTTAGTTTGTTTTCTGAATTTCAGTGAAGGCGTTGCTGTTTTTTATGGACCCCCCCATCAATAAGTGATGCTATATACAGATTTTTTGTGTGTGTTTTATCAGTGGACATAGTTTCTGTCACACTTGAAACATCAGCCTTTAAATTAAATTTGAGAAATAGAAACAGGATTTTTCCCCTCATGCCTAATTTGTGAGGTAATTTAAGGAAGTCTGTTTTCTCTTGATTCACTTAAGGCCAATGAGGTGATTTGATTTATGCTGGGTTAGATTTTATTGCTGAATTGTTGTTTGGTCTGTTTTATTGGCTTTATTATTAAACTCTTGTATTCCAATTTTAATTTTGCTTTATATTATCATTATGTCTCCTAGAGATTTTTTTAATCAGATGACTAATACATGGAAACAATAAATAAATATTGGGTATGTTTTTATTTATTAGATTTATATCCCACCCTTCCTCCCAGTAGGAGCCCAGGGCGGCAAGATAAATGTATGGACAGTTTGGCACAGTTTGTAACCAATAATGCATTTAGATACTGAAGTCAAAAGCTTGCAATATTTTTTGAAAAGAATTAGATGTTAACATGTATATGATGAGTTGTGTTAACAATTATGAGCTGGAACACAACTGGTTTATTCTGTAAGGATCTATTATGAAATTCCTTGGACTGTTCTATCCAATGTTTTAGATGTGGGAGGGGGATTGGGATGGACCTCAAAGATAAACATTTGTTGAGCATTTTATCTTTTGAGGTCCATCTCAGTTCCCATTCCAGGTCTGAAATAATGGAGAGAATGGTCCAAGGAATTTTATAAGGGATCCTTACAGAATTTTATATTGAAGGAAATAAATTAAATGTAACTGGATGGATTACTTCAGATTCAGGATATGATCACAATGATGTAGCAGTTGTCAAATAAATGTAAAATTAACATGCCTGTCACTCATTAATGGATATTCCATTCACTTAATGATAAAAAGTACTTCTGGGTTTTCTGTAATAACCGTAGAAATGAGAAAAAATGTTTTAAAGTTAAAACTTAATCAAACTAAGCAATGATATAGGACAAATTAATATTCCTGTGATCTCCATAATACTATCTAATTTTTTTTAAATGAGAGAACATTGTTAATCAAACTCTCAATTTTGATTTCCATGATGTATTGTCACAAAATATTTACATCCTAAAACTTAACATTCTAAGATTCTATAGTACTGTACAGGTAATTAGTTGAGCCTATGAGCTGGACAATTATAGAACAAAATTTTCCACACTGGAATATTATCTGAGCCAAATTCATATCATTAGTCTGAGTAATCATCAGCAATGCGGGTTAAATCATATGTAACTGAACCATGATTCTCTTAGCTGTTGTTTTATTGCCTTTGAATGGCAATATAGAACCTTCTGTTTCTCCCTGCTCACTGCTGCCGTTTAGTACTCAGCATTTTCTTCTTTGCTTAATGGCATCTTGTGCTCTTGAAAATTTCATTGTGAAAAATAGCACTACTATGGCATTAACTACAGCATAAGTCTTAGGCAAAATTCTACATGAAAAGAAAGCCATGGTTCAGATTTTTAGGATATGGTTTTGCAACACCTTTGGGGCAAAAAATGTGTAAATCCAAGAAAATTTAGTTCTGTCTAAAAGTTGGGTTAACTGAAGATATCAGAGAAAATTCCTTTATCTTGAGAATATAATATAATATCTATAGGATAGATGGACAGATAGATAGATGATAGATTTCTCTTCCACAGAATTTCACTTTAAAAGACTTTCTAATCATTTAATGCATATATTTTTAAATGGACTCATAGGGGACTTCCACTATCAAAAGTTTCTTACAAAAACTCAGAGATGCTTCTCAGACTTTTGAAAAAAAAAGGGGGGGGACAACCCTTTAATTATGCCTTGAAAATGAAATGGTATCAGATTCTTAAATTCTTTACAGAATGATCAGATGACACAATATTAATCACAGATAGCTTTCACTTTCCATGTCTTATCCAGGGTCTTTCCGCAAGCTTTTGGCCCACCTGTCCAGAGCAGAAATACATCATGATGAATTTTTGGGCACTTGGTCTCCATTTCTCATACATCTTAATCACAAAGGTAGCAGAATGTGCCGACAGATTCCATAGTACTCATTCTGGAGAAATACATTGGATGAGGTGAACGTTTTTCATTTGTTTCTATTTGTTATTCCTGAATAGTAACTGTAAACTTACTCTCACATCCTGTACCACTTGCTTATATGGTTGATCTTATTATATTGAGAATATATATACACACAAAGATAAACACATACACACTCAGCAAGCTATTAGAACTAATGATGAAATGGGGAATTAATGTCTTTTGAGGGGGTTAATTTTCCTTGATGGTTCTATTTAACCGTTTTGAAGGATAGAGCTTATTTTGAAGGCATTCTCAAAAGAAAGGGGGAGCAGCACTTCTCAAAGATAAAGAAACTTCACAGGGTACAGAATGGATTCTGAGTTCTGGTCATATCTGAAAGGTTGACGCATACACTGTTACAATCCTATCTAGTCTGATTAGAGAAGTCTCTTGTCCTCTACCCTAATTAAACTTTAAACTGCATAGAGTTTTATTCAATATGAAAGAGTATTATTACTTATTTCAGCTCACTTATTTCTTCCCTTACACAAATGCCAAAAAATATGTTCTCTAGGGATCTTGCTAAGGGAGTATAAAATCCCAGAAGTTGGTAACACCATTATTTTGGAAAAACAAAATAGAAATATATTTGAACAAAAACCAGCATTGCTGTCGTGATACAACAGGGACCTACTACCTGCACTTTCCAGAAATAATTGAAGACATTTTTGTTTTGACAAACTTTCCCAGCTGGATAAACAGCTCTCTGCCATAGGTGTCTGCTTGGTATTGTTTTGCAATTCATTTGCTCTTATTTTCTGTGCATGTTTTAACTGTTTTTACTATATGGTGCACATTGCTTTGAGACATATATGTGGAAGGCAATTAAATAATAACAGAGCCAACCTGTGGCCAACCTTCTCTTTTTTGATAAAGTGAATGAGCATTTTGTATAAAAATGTAGAACCTCTAGTACTCCAGAGGTTGATAGCCTTCACCTCCCATCTCCCATCTCCCCAGCCAGCAAGGGATGATGATGCCGGGAGGAAGGGTGGGATATAAATAAATAAATAATGATGGGAGTTGTAATCCTATAACATTTGGACACAGGTTCCCCCATTCTTGATACAGTAAAAGAGCAACTCCAGACATTTAATGATGATACATTTGGTTTGAAGTCTAACTTATCCACTGTATGGAAGCACAGGACAGTAGTAATGCCCAGAAGCTTGACCCTTAGGATCATGGTCTGAATGGAACCTCTTTCTTAAGGAGGTTAAGAGAAACTGATTATATACTTGGTGATAGATTTAACTTAAGTCCCATTAAAATAAATAAATGTGAAAAATTGGTCATGACTTGGATTTCAGTTGGACCTAAGTGCAACTAATTTACATTGGATGCTGCCTGACATTTCCAGAAGGGTTGAAAGACCATCCTTTTCTTCAAGCAGGCATTAATAGCTGGTCTGGTTTCCTTTCCCTTCCCATTACTCCTTCCCGCTCCTAGTTACTTTTTTCCAGTTTGTTTCATCCTCAAGGACAACTTAAGGCAGGGTTTATAAGAAGGTTTAAAAGAAATGGGGGTGCCTCAGCATCTGATTGTTCTGATGCACAACCTATACTCTGGACAAGAGGCTACTGTAAGGACAGAATATGGAGAAAATAATTGATTCCCAATCGGAAAGGGTGTGAGACAGGGGTGTATTTTATCACCCTATTTGTTTAATCTGTACACAGAACATATCATACGGAAAGTGGGATTGGACCAAGATGGAGGAGATATGAAAATTGGAGGGAGAAATATCAGTAATTTAGGATATGCAGACAATATCATACTACTAGCAGAAACCAGTAATGATTTGAAATGAATGCTGATGAGAGTTGAAGAAGAAAGTACAAAAGCAGGACTACAGCTGAACATCAAGAAGACGAAAGTAATGACAACAGAAGATGTATGTAACTTTACAGCTGACAATGAGGACATTGAACTTGTCAAGGATTATCAATACCTTGGCACAGTTATTAACCGAAATGGAGACAATAAGAAATCAGAAGAAGGTCTTCAAATGCAAATATGTATCACTGAACACTAAAGTCAGGATCATTCAGACAATGGTATTCCTGATCTCTGTGTAGGGATGTGAAAGCTGGCCTGTGAAAAAAGCTGACAAGAGAAAAATAAACTTATTTGAAATGTGGTGTTGGAGGAGAGCTTTGCGGGTACCACGGACTGCGAAAAAGACAAAGAATTGGGTGTTAGAACAAATTAAACCAGAACTATCACTAGAAGCGAAAATGATGAAATTGAAGTTATCATACTTTGGACACATAATGAGAAGACATGATTCACTAGAAAAGACAATAATGCTGGGAAAAACAGAAGGGAGTAGAAAAACAGGAAGACCAAATAAGAGATGGATTGACTCCATAAAGGAAGCCACAGACTTGAACTTACAAGATCTGAACAGGGTAGTTTACAACAGATGCTATTGGAGGTCGCTGATTCATAGGGTCGCCATTAAGTCAAAATTGACTTGAAGGCACAACATACACAGCCAACATGATGCCCTCCAGATGTTGCTGAATTACAACTCCCATCATCTCTGAGTATTGGCCATGCTGGCTAGGGCTGATGAGAGTTTGAGTCCAACAAAGTTTGTCTTCAAAGGCAGCCCTATGTACAACACATTACAGTAATCCAAATGGAAGAATACTAAACCATGGATCACTGCAACCAAATATCCACCTCCAGATAAGGTCATAGCTGGGACAATTGTTCAAGTCTGTGGATGCTTCTGGATCCAGCTTTATCCCTGCAAGACCAGGTAGCCTCCGTGGCCAGAAGTGCCTTTTACTCAGCTGTTCCTGGACTGGGAGAGCTTGACTACAGTAGTTTAAGTATTGGTGACATTAACGTTGGGCTTCCCTTGTGCTTGATCCAAAAACTGCAGTCGTTCCGGAAACTGCAGTTAGTGTAGAATGCTGCAGTATGGCTGCAAACCGGATTAAGACCCGGTCAGCATATTACACATATGTTCAGAAATCTGCAATGGTTGACGATTTGCTACTGTTCAACATGTTACTATTACTATATAAAAACCTTAACAGCTTGTGACCAGTTTACTTTCAGGATTGCCTGACCCCATATGTGCCCACTTAACAGCTTCAATCTGAGGAACTGGCACTGTTACAGGTGTCACACAATCCTCATTCTACAGTTGTAAGAAAATGATTTTTTAGTGTGGCAGCACCTATACTTTGGAACTCCCTGCCTATTGACATCAGGCAGGCGTCTTTGCTGTAGTTTTTTCACTGCCTGCACAAGCCTATCCAGACATGTCAAAGTTAAATATGCTTTAACCTCTTTTTAGCTTTTTGTTGATCTTTATTAGTTTTTGAATGTTTTAGCTATCTGTTTTTAATTGTCTTTTATTGATAATTTTAAAGTTTTATTGTATTTTTTGTAAACTCGTTTCTTCTATATTCAGTCATATTTTCAAAGCTGGAAGTAAGGTAGACTGTGAGAAAAGTGATTGAAGCAACTGCGTGTGGGGAGTTAAGGGGGTGGAAAAAATGAGGTTTCTTTGGATATAAAGAGTGAACTCTACATCACCCACACTAATGGACTAGGAAGATTCCCAATCACAAAAATGCATCTGCCTATCAGTTTGTTTGGCCCTCAGCTTTCTCTAGAGTTAGCATCTCCTGTTTAGGATATAGTTATTCAATAGTGATGAGCAGGAAGTAAAAGAATAAAATATTTTTAAAAACTGGTGAAATTGGGGCATGCACTTCCTTAAGTTGCTAAATTCATGGACCAGCTGGCACCACTGAAAGCATGGTTTGTGAAACAATATAACATATCTTTCTTTGCAGATTTTTACCTTTCAAGTTGTACTATTGTTAGCCTTATCAGAGCGACAGAGAGAAGTATCAGAGAGTTCTATGAAGTAGCCATATTCTTTGGTATTTAAATTATGCTAGCCAGCCATGGTATACTTAGGGATAATGAAAGTTCCAGAAGGCAAAATATATACGTAAAGGCTGAAGATGTGTGCTTAGCTTAGAGAAAAAGAGATTAATAGAGACATGCTCTGAAATATTTTTAAAGCTGTTAGATTGAAAAAGGAGTGCAATTGCTCATAGTCATTTGGACTGGGAAGAGACAGAACCATGACAGGGAGGTATAACACCATAAAGCTGAATATTTACAACTGCTATAGGAGCAGTGCTATTAAAAAAAAAAACACTAGGATGAGGCACTTGGATCTGCATATCTTGATGCAACCATATCTTATAGGAGCAGAACAGTTGGCTTATTGTAAAAAGAATTCCAGTGTACTTTTGATCCCACTGAATGCGAAGCCAACATGAGTTAGCTTGGAGAAAAGCAGGATAGAGTAATCTGAATAACTCTTTATGTTTTTTGACACCAGAATTTCCAGTTTAGAATGCTGCAGCTAGGGATGGGCGATTGCAATCACAACCATGAAATAAAGAGGTACAACACAGGTGAACTTTGGGTAAAACATGGGACATTTATTAAAATGTTGTGCAAATTATCAGCAGTGTGACTGTGTGGGAACCTAGTTGTTAACCAACTGAATAAGGCTCACCCTACTGCGTGAAAGGGGGGTACTTTTAACTCCATCCCTTCCATCAGCCACACCCATAAGAGTGGGTAGGGAGACCTTCCTGTTTCACCTCTTCTCAGGACCCCATCACTCTGAGTAGATGTTACAGGTTAGCCCCAAAGGTGATTGTTACCCAGCCGACAGGCCCCACAACCCAGGAAGCAAGTCTTGGGAGTTGCCTTTCACTTTAAAGGTGCCTAACGGTGCTCATCCTGTGAAATTTCCACACATACTTGGCAAATGTAACTGAATAAACCTAGTTAACAATGCCCAACTGTAAACTTGGTAATATGAAACAACAGTACAAAGTACATGGGGGGGGGAGACAGTGAGCAGGCCAATCAGCCAACAAGTAAAGCATTTCTACTCTGCTCCAATAGAAGGTAATCCTGCACTTTGCAGAGGGTGGGAGGGTAGGTGCTGTGAAGACTGAAGGGGTCAATGGAGGGGGCTTAAAAGGTGCACAGCTTAGTTCCCATCCACCAAGCCAGCATGCTGAAGCTATGCCAAGATTTATTCCTGGGGTGGTTGCAAAGTCCCACTGCATCTGAAGTAGGGTTGCCAGGTCGGAACCATTCAAAAACCTGAGAAAATGGGGGCGGGCCCTAATGACATCATGGGGCGGGCCCTAGTGTCGTCATGGGGTGGGCCCTAGTGACATCACGGGGTGGGCCCTAGTGACGTCACAGGGTGGGCCCTAGTGACATCATTAAACATGATACATTGTATCAACCACAGTTGCTTGGAGCATACCATTCAAAAAAAAATTCTCTGACTGGAGATTAAAATAGAAATCTTACCTAAAATAGGGTGTTCCTAGGTCCATCTGAAGTGACAAGGTCATTCTTTCTCACAAGCTTAGGGTGATGCTAAATGGAAATGGACTGCCTTCAAGTTGATCCCAGATAGGGTCTTCATGGTAAGCAGTATTCAGACAGAGGTGGTTTACTATTGCCTTCCTCTGAGTCTGAGAGGCAGTGACTGGCCCAAGGTCACCCAGGGAGCTTCATGGCTGTGTGGAGATTCAAACCCTGGTCTGCCAGGTCACAGTTCAACACCTTTAGGGAACATTTAATATAGCTTACTTGCTTCTGGCAAGAAGGGTTTACGTGCCCTCAGGCCAGGCCATTATTGGAAGAAAGGAGCTTAGTGTTGCAGAGATGTTAGATGGGAGCACAGATGGATGCCCCTGAAGGCAGCAACTGTAAACAGGCTTATTAAGGAACTAAGCCCCATAGAACTCAATAGGACTTACTTTTGAGTAGATATGATGTTGCAGCCATGTTAAGGACAAGGGAGGGCATTCTAGGCAAAACAGACAAATAATTGGGTCTCAGAACAAATTAAACCAGAACTATCACTAGAAGCTAAAATGATGAAACTGAGGTTATCATACTTTGGACACATAATGAGAAGACATGATTCACTAGAAAAGACAGTCATGCTGGGAAAAACAGAAGGGAGTAGAAAAAGAGGAAGGCCAAACAAGAGATGAATTGATTCCATAAAGAAAGCTACAGACCTGAACTTACAAGATCTGAACAGGATGGTCACGACAGATGCTCTTGGAGGTCGCTGATTCATAGGGTCGCCATAAGTCATAGCTGACTTGAAGGCACATAACAACAAACATTTTGTACACATTGCTTGGCTGGAGAACTGCATTGCACAATTTAGAAAAAATCTGACAGATTTATGCAAATTGTGACAGAGATCTTTGTTTTGGTTCATGTATTGTTTCGGAAAGTGCGAATTAGGTAGGCTTGCCTTTAAATATGAACTGAATTGAATCCTCTCCCCCATTCCTACCACTCAGCCAAAGTGTCTCCATCTTGCCAGAATTCAGACTGAGTTTGTTGGCCATCTTTCAGGCTGCTACTGAGTCCAGGCACTAGTTCAGGGCTTGCACAACCTCTCTGACGCAATTCAAATGTTACAGAGAAATAGAGCTGGTTGTCATCAGTATACTGATAACACCTTGCCCCAAATCTCCTCATGCCTGCCCCCAACTGCTTCATATAGATGTTAAGTAGCATTGAGGACAACATGGTACCCTGTGGCAATCCACAGCATAGTTGCCAGGGGGCTGACAGATAATAACCTAAAACTACTATTTGAAACAGTGCCTCCAGTACCCATCTCACTGAGCTGGCTCAGTACATTGCAGTCAACAAGTTCACACTATCATAAAGACAGATGTAAGAAACCTCTGGGACTAAGAAATGGTTATTTTCAGCCTGGGCAATGATCGATTATATAGCAAAAAGGGATTCCTGTATAAATAGCCAGGGCAGGGCAGCACACTGCTGTAATTTCCCCCCTGTGTTGACAAATTTATTTTGCAAACCTCTCTCAAGTTTATTTCAAGCTGTTCTTACTTGTGGCTTATTAATTTATTTAGGAACTTTTCTTCAAAGCATAGAGGGAAAAATACTTTCCTTACAGAATGTTGACCTTTGATCCTTTAGCAAAGAAAACATCTCCATTGGCAGAGCCATCCTATACATATTATGCCAGCACTAGGCATGATAGGTACCTATCCTATGCATGCTCAGCCCAGGACAGGAAGAAAAAAAGAAGCTGGAAAATACAAAAATAGCACAATAATGACAGACATACTCTTAGCATGCCTGACAACACTGTCACACAGCCAACCAGTCAGGGACTGTGCCATCAATGATGCTCACATGCCACACTGACACAGAGGGAACCAAACTATGCAGGCAAAGCCAAGAGCACGTCTGTCATATTTCCCTGACCACAACAGAAAGAACCAAAGAACCAGACAAAAGCTATAGGCATAGTTGGAGGGACTCTGTAACACTTACCTGCCAATGCTGGCCCAACCATTCTAGTTCAAATCCTCCCCTGGGCAAAACATTTTACATCCCCACTAGAGGAAAGACCTACAACTGGGCAGTAGCAATAAGCAAGGGCACTCTGTGGTATAGTCTGCAAAGCAGGCACAAACACGCTCAAGTTGCTGGTCCAAACTCCTGTTGGTTTGGGGTAGGGGTACACACACTGCTGCCCAATCCCAGCTACATTAAAATATTTAATTTCTCTACTGATTTCTATGAGCTTTCAGTCTACCAGGACATTTGAAAATAGCTCAGTGTGAACCAAGAAATGACTATCCAGACAGTCAACCATATTAACATATATATATATTTATTGTTATGGTCAATGACCAGTGTGACATATTAACATATAAAAAGTCATCAAGATCTTTCCTATAGGGCACTGGGGTTATTTTGGGGGTTCCCCCCTTAGGTTTTACCCCCAATGTTTTTTATACCCCTGCAAGTTTCTCTCTCTCTCCAGCCTCTCTCTTTCTCTCTCTCTCCAGCCTCTCTCTTTCTCTCTCTCCAGCCTCCCTCTCTTTCTCTCTCTCTCCAGCCTCTCTCTTTCTCTCTCTCTCTCCAGCCTGCCACCCACAGCAGCAGTGGACGCCGGACGGGGCCAGCTCCTTCTTAGCCCCGAGGACGCCCAGCCGCTCACCCCTCCTGCTGTGGGCACCACTGGGCGGCAGCGGCCGCGATGGGGCCCCCAGCCAGAGATGCTGCGGCGGCCGCCGCCACTGCCAAGCTCCATCGTGGCCACTCCCACCCAGCGGCGCCCACAGCATGAGGGGTGAAGCGGGCGTCCTTTCCGGAGGAGGGGAACCGGCTCCGGGGCTAAGAAGGAGCCAGCCCAGCCTGGCCTCCACTGCCACTGCCTCTTCACACCTCCTGCTCAGGCTGCCAGGCCGTGTGGGCCTCGTCTCGGCAGCAGTTGCTAGGAGACGGCGCCTGAGCGGCCTGCCAGCCTCAGCAGGAGTGGAGGCCGGCCAGGGCCGGCTCCTTCTTAGGCCCAGAGCCCGTTCCCCTGCTCCGGAAATGATGGCCGGCTGCTTCACCCCTCATGCTGTGGGCGCCACTGGGCAGCAGCGGCCATGATGGGCCCCCCCAGCCAGAGACTGCTGAGCCCAATCACGGCCGCTCCCACCCAGCGGCGCCCACAGCATGAGGGGTGAAGCAGCTGGCCATCCTTTCTGGAGCAGGTGGGAGCCCAGAGCAGGTCCACCGCACCAGCACTGGCATAGCCCCCCCCCGCCTGCGGCCTTCCACTCAATGCAACGGAAGCTGCGCTGCGCGGAGAAAAACAGCTGCAGGTGGGGAAGGCAGAGGGGCGCCCCTCCCCCTGCCTTTATTCCTACCTGATGGGGGAGGTGTTCCCAGCCACCTACCCAAGAGGATAGCAGGACTCCACCTCCCCTCCACGACCCTGGCTCCCTCCGGCTCTCTGCGCACCAGGACGAGGAGGAGGAAGGGGGTGAGCCCCCCGACCGGCCCCTCCTTTCCCTGCCTCCGAGGAGCTAGCACAGCAAGAGTTACGATGGGGCACCCCAGGCAGAGACGCTGCGGCCACTGCCGCCACTGCTGAGCTCCATCGCGGCCACTCCTGCCCAGCACTCACTGGGAAAAGGCGGGCGGGCGGGAAGATGCTGCTTCCTCCTCCTGCACCTGCGCCTTCCAGGGAAAAGGCGGGTGGGCAGGAAGAGCCTTCAGCAGCATACGCATGCATGAATTACGCATGCGTGGCTGGGGGAGGCGCTTGAAAACAGGAGATATACCAATTTAGCATAAATATGGCCGGAGGCCGGAGACGGCCCCCTTTTGCTGGAGACTCCAGCAGAAAACCGGAGATCTGGCAACCCTAATCTGATGCTTGCTGAGCCTGGTAGCACATCAGGAAACCTGTCAAGTTTGGTTCTCTCAGTTTCTCATTTTTCAAGTCTTAAATTCAGTAGTCCATATTTCCACACCAGTTTGCATTTTTAAAAAATAAAGTCCTCATGAAAGTTCATCAGTATTTTAGTGCAAATTTATCCTAATATACACACACTATATGCAATTTTGCACAACCTACACATTTTGAAGCATATTTTACATATTTATTTATATTTTCTCTAATATAATGCAACTTTTGTATGTTATTTTCACGAATGCGTGCATTTTTATGTACACTTTACCTTAGTATATGCATTTTTGTACATGTTACTTGGCTGGACAACTGCATTGAAAAATTTGGAGAAGTATGAATTTTGAAAGGTGACTATGTTTCAGTTCATGTTACTATGTTGGAAAGTGTGAATTAGGTAGATTCACCTTTAAATGTAAACTGAATTGAATTTATCTCCCATCCTTAGTCATGACCAAACTATTTTGAAAGCTGCATAAACCTCAACCTCACTTTGAAATGAATACTGCTGTCATAGCTGTCAAGGTTTTACATGTATATTCTTTTGCAGAAAACAGCTAGCAGATAGCATTCATTTTCATAAAATAAAGGCTGCAAAGCTCAGCTCACATATAGCATTTATAGATGTAAACTGAGAAGAGTTTCTATACAATGTGACTTTTAGGTATGTGAAATGCAGCTGAATTGCTGAAGCTTTTGAAAGGTTAACTTGGGAATCAACAGTAATAAAGTTAAATGAGATAAGTGTGTCAAAGATTCAGGATGTAGCAAAAGATTTTTTTATGAGAGTTGGAAGCGCCAAAGGCCAAGGCCTAGAAAAGACTTTATATAACATTCCAAGAATAAAAGCTGCTGTAATGAGAGAGGTGACCAGTTATGATATTGCTGCTAATTAGTACATATGGGAGAGCTTTCCAAAGCTAGCCTCAGATTAACTCAGAAATTATCTGAGATCTTCCTAAAAAAAATAAAAAATAGAAGATCTAATTTTTCCAAGCCAGTCAGAGAACTATCCTCCCTTGCTAACAAAAGCTGTTTCCTGACAACATCCCTCAATACACTCCAATCGCTTTCTTCCTTTAAAGCAAGGGTTGGGAACCTCAGGCCTCTATAACCTCAGGCCTCTCCTTAGACCAAACCCCTCCTCGGATTCTGCACCCTTTCCCCTGGCCACACCCCTACTCTGTACTAACGATGGGAACTGCCTGCAGCAAATTCACCACCACCCCCTCTACCAACATGGAGAAGACAGGAGAGCCCCCCAGGCTGAATGATAAGAGCAGAGGCCTCAACAACAGCCTTCCCGAACAGGGCCAGGCTGTGGAGGAGGAACATTAAGACGAGGCACCACACTGTGGGGAAAAACACAGGTTGCAGGCTGGGATGTGAAAATATCCACTTAATTCTGACTACAGGGGGTGGGGAGGGAATTAAGCAGATATTCACCCATTGCAGCCTGTGGTGTGATGCCTTGTTTTCATGTTTCTCTTTTCCTCCATGGTCTGGCCCTGCTGTGGAGGCTGTTGCCGAGGCCCCTGCTGAATTGCTCGGCCTGGGGGGCCCTCCTCTCCTGCCTTCTACTTCTCCATGTTGGTAGAGGGGTGGCAGTGAATTCGCAGATCCCATCCCTACAGTGCACCCTTCTTGAGTAATTTTGCTTAGCTCAGTTGTGTCCTTGAACTGTGATAATGCCTAGCCTGTATGGAGGATGGAAAGGGGTGTGTGTGTGTGTGTGTGTGTGTGTGTGTGTGTGTGTGTGTGTGTGAGAGAGAGAGAGAGAGAGAGAGAGAGAGAGAGAGAGAGAGAGAAACTTTTGAAAAATGAAAATGGACTGCCTTCAAGTCGATTCCGACTTATGGGCAACCCTATGAATATGGTTTTCATGGTAAGCAGTATTCAGAGGTGTTTTTACCATTGCCTTCCTCTGAGGCTGAGAGGCAGTGACTGGCCCAAGGTCACCCAGGGAGCTTCATGGCTCTGTGGGGATTCCAACCCTGGTCTCCCAGGTCGTAGTGGCAGAAATGTAGCCTCTTGTACAAAGTAAGAGTCCCATCCATTGTCCTTCCCACTTTTGCCTATGGCTCCATCAACTTTTTGCCTCTGCCCCACCCCCCGCCGCAAGCAGCTCCCGAAAGGTTCCTCATAAGGGAATGCAGCCCTTGGGCTGAAAAAGGTTCAGCATTAAAGCACCACTTGAAAAAAATGCCTGAAAAAATGGTGGTGTAAGCATTTACAGTAGTATTTGGTGAGAGCAAATGAGGGAGACTTCCCTCTTTCTGTTGCTCTCCCCTCCCCCCCATGTGCTGGATAACAATGTTCCCCAGTGTGGACTACCATGGGAGATGTAGTTCTGACACGTGAGAATTTCACCAACATCTCTACTAATTTAGGTTGCTGGTGGCAAGTCTGCTGACAGAATCTCACTAGCCAAGGAGGATCCCAAAACATTCTGAAAACCACAGAGAATTAGCACTGGCACCTGAGTTGTTTAATAGTGTCTCCTGCTTGGAAAACTAGAAAGCCAAAGACCCTCCACTACCAGATAGTCTTTTAAAGACTCACAGATAATCTTGTGAAATCAGTCTCACTTGGACCTCTTTCTTATTCGGACCTCCATACGGAAAAAATTACATGGGATTCAAAATGAATACATCTTTTTCAGAAGATGAATGAATCCATGAAGAGAACCTCAGAGAAATCAAGGGTCATAATCCATGGATACATCTAGGAAATGTTGGAATCCCAAAACAACTTTTCAAACTTGCAACAGTCTCATGATCACTTTTAAAAAACTATGACAGCCAAAATGTATGTCAGAGATGCTTGTGAGGGAGGAAAGCATTACTAACAGTAGTAAGTATTGTTCTTTTCAGAATATACTGCTTCAACTGCAGCATTATGAGCATTTTAAACTTATTCCTTCTGTAATCTCAAATTCTTGTTATGAAATCTAAATGTATACATAAGATTTTTTAAAAAAAAAAGCTTAGAAGAGACATTTGGTCTTACCGTGAAATCGGTCTTCTCTGTGCATGTCAAAGATGATATCAGATGGGTAACTAGCTCCACCTAGTGGTTGAAGGCAAAAGAGTACTGCTGATGTTTTACTGTAGCTCCGTCCCTGGTCTGCGTCTGCTCCGTGCTCAGTTTCCAATGACAAGCCCACGAAATCAGGCCAATAGACGCCACAAACAAGACAAGACAACAGTACTCATACACTCTCTGCTCCAGGGCTAACCGTGCTTATAAAGGCAGCCCAGCACTCATAGGGAGTGGCCCTGATATCATCTTTGACATGCACAGAGAAGACCAATTTCACGGTAAGACCAAATGTCTCTTCTCCTGTGCATGGAAAGATGATATCAGATGGGACATACCAAAGCTGACCCATGTAGGGTGGGAATACTGCTGGGCTGTGGTCACGAATGATCCTTGAGGACGTGCTGTAGCACCCTCCTCCCAAAGGCTGCCTCCGATGAAGCATAGGAGTCTATTTTATAATGCTTAATGAACGTATTGGGAGTGGACCATGTGGCTGCTCTACAAATCTCCGCTAGAGGGGCATTACGGGAAAAGGCCGCTGATGTGGCCGCTGCTCTGGTAGAGTGAGCTACTACTCCGGTAGGGTGAGCTAATCTTAGAGAGGCATAAGCGAATGATATGCATGCCTTAATCCACCTGGCTAGTGTGGACATGGACACCTTATTCCCTAGGGAGGTAGGGTGGAAAGAGACAAACAAATTATCTGTTTTCCGAATTGGCTTTGTCTTGGAAATATAAACTTTAAGCGCTCTTCGCACATCAAGAGAGTGCCAGGCTTTCTCTAAAGGGTGGACAGGATTCGGACAAAAGGACGGCAATACCAGCTCTTGCTGGCAATGGAAAGTAGACAACACTTTGGGACGGAAGGAAGGAACAGTACGTAGGACTACTCTATCCTTATGAAACATACAAAAATTTTTATGGACGGATAGGGCATTCAACTCAGACACTCTACGGGCCGAAGTGATGGCCACGAGAAACAAGACTTTAAAGGAGAGAAGACGGAGGGAAACCTGACTCAGAGGTTCAAATGGAGGTCTTTGAAGGGCTGATAAAACTTTATGTAAATCCCAAGTTGGGTAGCGGTGCACCGTAGGTGGTGCTGTTACCGTCGCACCCCTGAGGAAATGTTTGACGAAAGGGTGAGATCCGATTGGATCATCCAGAGATCTGGAGAGGATTGCCGACAAGGCCGAAACTTGGCGCTTCAGGGTATTTGGTCTGAGGCCCAAAGATAATCCGTCTTGTAGAAAAGACAAGATCTGGTTGACCCCCGCCTTCCGAGGAAGAATTCCTTTCTTCTGTGACCAGGATGAGAATGCCTTCCATGTGCTCTCATAAATTCTGAGTGTGGAAGGGCGTCTAGAAGCCATCATAGTTTCCAACACTTGGGGAGAGATGCCTTTTTTCAAGAGTCTCCTCCGTTCAAGTTCCATACATGAAGCGCCCACCACTCTGGAGCCGGGTGGCGGAGCTGTCCCTGAGAGAGTAGGTCCCTTCGTACTGGAATCTGCCATGGTGGTTCCACCGACAGGTCGAGAAGGGCTGGAAACCAAGGTCTCCGTGGCCACCATGGAGCCACTAATAGGAGTGCTGATCTCTCGGTCCGAAGCTTTTTGATCACCCTGGGAATAACTGGAATCGGAGGAAAGGCATACAGTCTGCCCGGAGGCCACCAGGAAGTTAAGGCATCCGTCCCTTCCGTGCCTGGTGTCACATACCGGGAGAAGAATCTCTTCACCTGTCGATTGTGCCTGGTAGCAAAGAGGTCCACATGAATGTGGCCAAAACGTTTCACTGTCTGATGAAAAGCCTCTGGGTGAAGAGTCCATTCCCCTTGAAGTAGCTTTTCCCGACTGAGCCAGTCCGCTTGGCTGTTGTCCTCTCCCTTGAGATATTCTGCCGCTATCGAGTCGACATTGTTCTCTGCCCACTGGAAGAGGAGAAAGGCCTCCTTCTGAAGAAGGAGGGAGCGTGTGCCCCCCTGACGGTTCAAATAAGATTTGGCCGACACGTTGTCTGTTCTGACCAGCACCGCTCCCAACTGTCTGGAGGTCGCGAAGTGCCTGAGGGCCAGACGAACTGCACGCAGTTCGAGGAAATTGATCGGCAGAGTGGACTCCAGAGGAGACCATGTGCCTTGAACCACCTGCCTGTCGCATATGGCTCCCCAACCTGATAAGCTGGCATCTGATGTTATCAGGGTGTGTGGTGGATCCTGGAAGGGAACGCCTCTCGTTAGATTGAATTCGTGGGTCCACCAAAACAGTGACTGTCGAACCTGTGGTGACAGAGTTATCCTGCGGTGATGTCTGGACGCTATGTCGGATTGAAAGGGCAGAAGTGCCCACTGAAGTGTGCGGGAGTGATGACGTGCCCAAGGCGTCGTCTGGAACGTGGACACCATCAAGCCGAGAAGCGTTGCCAATTTCATCAGGTCCGGCGAGGGGGATGATAGGATATCCAATGTTACTTGTCGAATCTTGCTGACTCTGTCTTGGGACAAAGTGAGGAGGCCATGTAGAGAGTCTATAGTCGCTCCCAAATGTGTAATGCGGGTGGACGGAAAGAGATGGCTTTTGGCCTCGTTGATCAGGAAGCCATGGTCCTTTAGACAGGCCAGGGTGACATGGAGGTCTTCCCATGCCTTGTGCAATGATGGTGAGCGAATCAGAAAGTCGTCCAGATAAGGAAATATATGAATCCCCAGAATCCTGAGGTGTGCCACCAGGACAACCACGACCTTTGTGAATACCCTGGGGGCAGATGACAGGCCAAAGGGCATGGCCTTGAATTGATAATGTTCTTGTCCCACCGCGAAGCGGAGGTACCTTCTGTGAGGGGGAAAGATTGGTATGTGTAGGTATGCCTCCTTCAGGTCAATAGAGGAGAGGAAGTCCCCTATCCTCAGCGCTTCCTTGATTGAAAGCAAGGTGTCCATACGAAACTTGCGGTATTTTATGAAGCGGTTTAGACCCTTGAGGTCTAACACAGGCCTGGACGAACCGTCTTTTTTCCCGACGGTGAAGAACAGAGAGTAACTTCCCAGGAACCTCTCTCCTGGAGGAACTTTCTCAATGGCTGCTATGTGCAGAAGATAGGAAACTGACCGCAAAACTTTGTCTCTCTTGTGTGGATTCGTTGATAGAGGGGATGGAATGAATCTCGCCGGAGGGGTGGAAGAAAATTCCAGGCAAAGGCCGTATCGAAGAGTGTGTAGGACCCACCGATCGGAGGACAAGTCCTTCCATCGGTGAATAAACTGTTGGAGATGGCCACCCACCGGCGAGGCGGAGGCGTCAGAACTGACCTCTGTTTCCACGTGACTGGGATGTGAATCCATAGCGACCCGAAAGGTGTTGTTGGGACTTAAGCTGGCTGCGCTGTCTGTTCCAGAAGTGACGGCTGGAGCGGGCGTCCTTCCGTCTTCCAAAGGAATGTGAGCCCCGAAAGGAGTGCGACGGGAAATATGGATGGAATGACCGACGAAAGGCTCTGCCGTCATCCCTTTTCCTGGTGGATGGCATGGACTTTTTCTTTTCCTTAGTTTCCAAGACATGCGCGAGGGCGGTGTCCCCGAATAATATGCCTCCCACATAGGGTTCCGAGGCAAGGTTCGAGCGAGCTACAGGGTCTGCTTCCCAGTGACGAAGCCAAAGGGTTCTTCTCGTGAAGACCCCTGCCGTCAGTGACCTTGCTGCGAACTGCATAGCATCCATGGACGCGTCTGCCATGAAGGTAACTGCCTGAGAGACCTTCAGCAGAGATTTGCGCACTCGGGTTGGATCTTGCTGTGGGTCATCCAGCAGGTCCTCCAACCAGAGAAGGGAAGCTCGAGCAAACACCGAGGAGGCTGCTGCTGCCCTGATGGAAAGCGCACTAGCCTCGTGAACTCTTCTAAGCCCCTGGTCCATCTTACGCTCAGTGGCATCCTTGAGGTGAGCATCTGAGTCTTTCGGGTTCAAAGATGGGTTCAGGAGATTGACTATAGGCGCATCTATGAGCGGGACCTTCAACTGATCCATGAGCGGTTGTTCTAGTGTATAATACTTGTTGGCGATGGAAACTGACTTTTTGAATTGTAAAGGAAGGTCGAATTCTGATTTGAGCACCTTCGGAAGAAGAGAAGGAAGCTTCAACACTCTCGACCTAGGTTTTGGATCCGGACATACTGCTGACACTCTCGAGGTGGATGGAGTAGGAGGATCCTCTGTAGAGGCGAGGGTAAGGGCTTCCATCGCCTTGCACAGCAGAGGAAGAAAATGAGCCTCTTGAAATATCCTGGTAGATAGAATCTCCTCAGATTCCGACTCCCCACTCCATTCCTCCTCATCCAAGACAATCAATTCATTTTCTGCGTCCATAGGCTCCTGGTCAGGGAGCTGTAGATGTCTGCCTTGAGATGCCGCATGGGGATCTGGAGATAAGCGGCCAGGAGGAGGGCGAAGATCTGTCCTCGAGTGATCTGTAAGTGGATACCTTGAGGGGTGGGAGCCTGAAGTATTTTGAGAAGACAAGTCCCTGGCTAGATCCAATAAGAGAGCCTCTCTAAGCTGCTCCTGAAGCTGTTGAATTGAATGTGCTGACAGATGTAACTGAACAGGGCAAGCCTGAGTATGAGAAGAGTAGAGCCTATGCCCTTCAGCAGATTGAACCTGTTGAACAGGGATTGGTTCATCCAAAAACCCAGCAAATGCATCAGGAGAGGAGGTAGTAGAAAAAATAGCATCTAAGGGAGGCTGGAGCTGTCTGCCTTCATCATCAGAGAGGGGTTCCAGGTCTCTCTGGTCCCTTGTATGGTGTACAGAAGCTTGACCATCTCTACAAGTTCGCTTATGTGGGGCAGATATCCTGCCTTCTGTAGTCACCCTGCCTGCCAGAATCTGAGCCTCAGCCACCTCGTGCCTGATGGTAGAGGGGCAGGCTGCCGCTACTTCAGAATGATCCCCCGAGGAATGAGACTGCTCCAATCCCAGGGTGGGAAGGGGCTCTGATACTGCGCCTGTTGATGCCATGCGGGGATGCGGCTTTAACCCCTTTGAGAGGTGTTTCGTTTAGTGCGTGGCTTTCCCCATCACGGGCACACACTGCGGGACTTATAGGGTTAATAAATGCTGCTAGTAAACGACCGGGCGAAGCTTGCAATTTAACAGCGGCCGGCGTCTTCCCCTCTATTGCTTCTGCGCGTCTACCTTCTCTCCCGCTACAGAGCGGGTAAAAACGAAAGCCGCTCGCAAAGAGCGAGAAATAACTGGGTGTAAGCCTGGGTATCGAGCCCTGGGAAGGCTGCTGCCAAGGTTGAAAACCGCCGACACTGCAGCCTGGTGAACGAGGAGGAACGTCAGCGAAATTAGTTAAAGAGGGAGTCTGAATAGGTTGACGGCTGCCAGAGCCGCGGGGAGGGGCTGGCTGTTCCTCGCCACGGGGGAAGGTCAGAAGGAAAGAGACAGAAGGAACCCCTTTGTTTGTTTGTTTAAACTATTACAGAAGGAATAAGAAAACTTGGAGGGAAAGAACAAGAACGAACTCACACAGAAGATCCAAACAACAAAAACGGTACAAGCCTGAATCACGGAGTCAGAGAGAATCCAACCACTTTTCTGTGAGGCAAAAGAGAAACTGAGCACGGAGCAGGCGCAGACCAGGGACAGAGCTACAGTAAAACGTCAGCAGTACTCTTTTGCCTTCAACCACTAGGTGGAACTAGTTACCCATCTGATATCATCTTTCCATGCACAGGAGAACACCACTTCTTAACCTCTTGACGTGGTTAATTCTGCATTACCAGTGCACCACACATTTTCATGGATTTGGCTTCCAACTGTATGTCATTAAATGCACATTTTCAATATTATGCAGAGCTTGGAAAAGTTACTTTTTTGAACTACAACTCCCATCAGCCCCAGCCAGCATGGCCACTATACTGGGCTGATGGGAGTTGTAGTTCAAAAAAGTAACTTTTCCAAGCTCTGATATTATGATATAACTCAGGGTGATCTTCACAACTTTTTGCAACCCTAATGACTCTGCCTCTATTATTTCTTTATAGATTGAGAGAATGCTGATTGCATTAGTATTGAAAACATGCTTGCTGACATTTCTCTTAACTGAAAAGGAAAACCAGACTGAAGCCAATTCATTGCAGTGGATTGTCAAATTTCAGGATGTAGCTGAATTGAGTAACAAAATCTTCCTGACCTCTTAATAGAAAAAGTGTAGAAAATATAACCTCGGGTTCAAGGACATTTTAAAGGAGATATTGCATTTTGGTAATAGCTATTACAGAAATAATTTGTATTATTATGAAGAGTGCTCTAAATTGGCTCCCACTCAAAAGAAGATGTATATGGCACTAAGCCTTGATTATATTATATAGATTGAGGGAATTAAAAATATTTAAAGCTATGGCTTCAGCAAAAGGATACAATGATATATAAATTTCAAGTTAATTTATGTGTATATGATTATAATATTTTCACATTTAATAGCAGGTTTCTATTAAAACACCAAAATATATGAAGGATATACATGGGCCCCAAGATTTGCTTTGTATCCATGCATTTTTTAAAATTCTGAATGTGTGTTTTGGGTTCTGGGCCACTCTGTATAAAACAAAGTTCTGTGTTCTTCCATTCTCTATAATGGGGAATCTGAAAACTATAACTTTTTCCTTTTTGGCCAAAGTAGATGAAATTTACTGGTACAGGAGCTATTCCAGAGTGGATTAAGGCTGCCAAGTTGCAGACAAACAGGTCCAGCAGCATTTTGTAGGGGACCAGGTACCTTTTTTTAATTTTATATAATTAAGGGGTTGCTGAGTAGTGTGTAGTCTTGCTAGTAGTACATTTTTTAAAAAAACCCTGCAGTTTCACACTGGCTTTTCTTTCTGGTGATTTTTTGTGTCTCCAATAGAATGCGAGGCTGTCTAGAAGAGTTTGTGGGTCTGTTTTTTGTTGTTCTTAAAGCAGAACATAAGGTTTTTTTAAAAGCCTTTAACCTTTTAAAAAATCATCTGCTGCTGTGCAACAACAACAATAATAAATCCAGAATTCTTCAGTGCTCTTCAGCCATCATTGTGAACAGCCTAATTTCTCACAAAGTCCATGGACGTAGATAAACATAGAAATATATAGGAAATACAGCAAAGAAAAGCACAGAAACACAGCAACAAAGTGAGATAAGGTTTTGTGAGAGCCAAGGCTTTGTGAAAGCCCCAATTCATGTTTTGACTCAGGAGGAGACCCCAAAATCACCCCGATTCACCTTATTATTTGGCTCTCACACAGAACCAATGCATGTCCTTAGAATATATTCCTTACTGTGTACTGCAACATGGTATGAACCAACTAGGCTCCACTAACAGTAACCCTTTTCATGAGTCCAGTGAAGTATTGGGACTGGACCTGTTGTCCTTACTTCTAACCTCTACACATTTAGCTGAAGGTCTGGATAAAGCCTATACATATACAAGATGTACTGTATACATGTAGACTATAATGCAAAAGGCAAGATTCCTGATCATGCATACAATTATGTGCAAATAGCATCAGTTCACACCTTTAGGTGAAACAGTTGTGAAGATCACCCTAGGTTATGCCATAGAATGTTATGCTATGGTTTATTGCTAGGCCGCCTTTTGGCCAAAAAGGCCCCCAAGGCGGCTTACACACATATAGAAAAACACAAATACAAAATACAAATGAAAATAATACAATTTACAAAAATTCAAGCCAACAAAATCCTAGCATTTCCAAAAAATCAACAGCAGCTAAAAACTAACAGCATTTGTCTTCCTGGTAAAGGAGAGTCCCCATAAAAATGTCAGCAAGAGCAGGGGTGAGGGGGCAAAGCAGGTGGAAAAGCTTGCCCTTGATGGTCCCAGCACAGTCTCACCCCTGCAGCAGCACCTCTCAGTCTGCAGCTCCTCCTGATAGGTCCAGGCAGAGGGGTGGGGCAAGGCAAGTGGAAGAGCTTGCCCCTTGACCGTCTCAGCAGTCTCACCCCTGCAGCACAATCAACATCTGCATTTAATAACATTGTGTTGAAAGCCAAATGTTATGAAAATGTGTGGTCCACTGCTAAAGCAGAATTAACCATGTCAACAGCTTAAGAAGTGGTATTCTAAGGATAGGTCTGCTTTTTTAAAAAACGTGTATATTATTATTATTTATTACATTTATTAGTCACTTGATCCCAAAGGTCTCCAAGTGAATTACAACAATTTAAAAAACAAAAACAAATATATCTTACTATAAAAACAAAACAATAAAACAACAACACCTCAATGCAGCCACAGGAAGCTTTGGGAGCATACACAATTTTAGTCTATCAAATGCCTGGGGAAAAAGGTAAGATGTGAATGAGGGCACCAGACAGACCTCACTGGTGAGTGCATTCCACAGATGGGGAGCCACACATGATGTAAGTATACATTTCAATTGCATAATAAGGCCAGTTGTGATTGACACACAGTAAAATAGGCAACCAAATAGTCTGCCCTGGTATAAGGTAGATTTCTATCTGTAGAACCTACAGCACAAGAGAAAGCAGAAGACTCTCAGTTATTAGCTACAGAAACTGAAAATAACAGTTCCGACCTTTTTGGTGAAGAGTATGAATCAGTCCACCTGCCATTCATGGCTGTTGGCTCTCCTAAGAGTCCCCACTGGAGACGGCTGAGGAAACAATCTGTGGCCACCTAGCAATGCCAAAGTGCCATCCTCTTCACTCCCTGCAACTTCATTTGAATGGCAGGGCTCTTGTATTTGTAAAGCCCTACTTGGGGTTATAAGAGCTCAGTTAAGCTCTGTCAAATCAATATCTGTCTTCCCTGACAGATTCCAGGTCCTGCCACGGCCACCTGGTATGGCCTTTGTGCTTCTGGATGACTCACACTTAATCCGGGAGGATTTGCCTAATGCTCTTTGGGATCACAGTCTAGGAAATCTGTAAGCAGCATTTCCTATTTAGGCGCTCCTACAATTTCAAACAGTTCTTAACAACACCTCAAATAAGGAACATTTTAAAAGTAAAATGAGGCAAGTGTATTTAGCCTACACTGTGCATTTGAATTTAGACATTCATAGAACACAATATTCTGCATATTTTGATCTATGATGACCATTGCAAGAAGCTGTCTAACTGTTAATACTTTCTAGATCCCTTTTGTTTAGTCCTAATGGATTTGTTTGCCATGTAAATATCCATCCTGTTCAGCTTTGAAACTGTGCATTCTTCAAAGGCTAGAAGCTGAGTAGAAAAACACTGCCTGTGCATTTGACATATACTCCATTTAGGGAGCAGAGTTTCTCTCTAGCTAGGCCCCTCTGGTATGTCTTGATTGGACCAGATGGAAAATTACCTCAACTCTGAGATTTCTTCATAATTCATATGAGCCTTCCTCTCCTCTAAGTAATGTAGACAAAAGAAAGTTGCTCCTGACAGTATGCACTCAGCTGAATGCCAAGCAAAAATAGCAAGCAGGAATAGTAGGAACCAGGATGATTTTAGGTCTTCTGTGCAAGAATCCTGGACTCAAACAAAAAAAGCCTATTAAAAACAGAGAGTTGTTTTCCGGAAATCTTGACTCCTTTTCCTGAACAGTTTTCATTCCAGCTGGTAATTAGAAGAACTACTGTGTAACTTTATGAACTGGTGCCTGAATTCGCTCATTTTCTTCTTCACTCCTTACCCCCCCCCAATCATGCCAGGCCTTTTAGATTATAAGACTGTGGGCAGGGATTGTCTTGTTTTTATGTAAGCTGCTCTAGGATTCTTTTTAAATGTTTTAAATAAATAAAGTCAGGCACATGGCCTCCCGTATTGCATTGACTAGCCAATAGTAACAGAAAACGTCAACTGTTTTCCTCCCTGGCCGAATTAAACTGCAAGGAAAGGAGTCTGTGAAGTTCCCTGAACAACTGAGTATGAATTCTCAAACAGGCATTTCTTATATTTATTTTTTTAACTAGTTTTTTAAACACTGCCCATAATACAGTAGTAATGCATGCTTGGCAGTCAGAAGGCTCCAAGTTCAATGGCTGGCATCCTTAAGGTTAACCTTCAGAGCTTGGAAAAGTTACTTTTTTGAACTACAACTCCCATCAGCCCCAGCCAGCATGGCCACTATACTGGGCTGATGGGAGTTGTAGTTCAAAAAAGTAACTTTTCCAAGCTCTGCCTGAGACCCTCGAGAGCTTAGGAATGTAAAGAGCACTAGACTAGATGGAACAGTGGCCTGACTCCATATAAGGTAGCTTTATATATTCCATGTAAAGCATGTATGACTCCATAAAAGGAAAATATGGAGTCATTTATATATGTCAGTTTTATATGTTCAAATTGTCATGCAGTATACATGTACAGTATTATGGGGGTATGATTTCTCTTATAAGCTGTGCGTAAGTGTCAAGACTGGAAACATAACCAACACAATTGACATGTGCAAACAAAGTAAATGTGCCTAACAAACTTTATGTGTACTCTAATGAAAGAAGGTGTGATTGTGGTGATTTGGGCCCATTTCTTAAACCCACTGCAGCCTCCTGCACCATGCTTTACACTACAGTATTCTGGAGGATCCCCCAACTCTCTGAAGCAGATTGGGGGAGGGCAGAGGACTTTGGGAGAAAGAAGGAACTGGCAAAAACAAAATACCCTCTCCTCATCTTCCATTAGCAGAGGCATGTACTGGATCAAAAGCCATTCCACAAACAGAAGGGCATAATTGGATTCAATCCATATCCTGCAACTCAGATTTTGATCATTGCCATGTACTTTACTAAATCACTTTCCCATGAGTTTTGCCTGCTGGCAAGATCTCATTTTAGTGTAATTTTAATTGGCTGTTTACTTTTCACATGCCTAACATTCCCTTTTAAATTACAATCAAATTAAGCACACTTTTAAAAACTTCAGAGTATATTAGTTTTCCAACTGTATTCCAGTTAGGTAATATTGAATTAATTCTGAAATGCAGTTGTGGATAGAATAAACGGATTTTTATTTTCTGTCTAGCATGAGAGTGCAGTTGGATAAACAGATCTCAAGTTTCCACAATAAGACAACATATCAAGGATATTTACATTTTCTCCTATCGTATGTTGTAACTTCCAAGACCTGCAAAGAATCACAAACAGAAACCCTTTCCTTTCCATTCTCCCATGGGTATTCTTAAAGCCTTCTTTGGAAGAGGTCAGAGACATGCCAGAAAGGTTAGCCACAGAGTCTGAAGACCTCTTGAATATTTCTCCTATTGTAACAAGGGATTTCCCTCCCCCTTCTTTTTCTCTACAGCAGTCAGGTTTCACTTCTCTTCATTATCAGTTTTTATCTCTCTTTTGCTCAGCAGCCTTTATTTCTGTGGCTGTTGGGCAATTCATACATCACCTAAAAAACAAAACACTGGATCAGAGGGCAAATGATGTACAGAATTGTAGTTTCAGGGTTTTAATGCATGCTGAATCATTTGGTTTTGTGCACCAGCCATTATTGGGATGGAGCACACATCCGCAGACTATACACACACGTCTCACACATCCTGGATGGCTGCAAAATTTCCCTAGCCTAAGCTCATTTGGATTGGGTGGAAAGAGGATACATCTCTAACTGATTAATAATTAAATCATTTAGTGATTCTACCAGACAACTGATGTTTTTACTTGAGAAATCTCTATCTAGACCAGTTCTGAGAAATGTTGCTTCTCAAGAATTTTCACTCTGGCTTAGGAAACCATGCCTTCCTGCTTTGAAAACAGTCCATGGTGAGCCTTGGACTGGCACAATTTCCTTCCTTCGTCTTTCATAGTTTAAACAAAGAATAGTTCCTAGAGTTTGGATGTCATGGTGAACTGTGGTTGGTTTAAAATCAGAATGCAAAAGAGTAGGAAAAGGGAGAAAAAACATACAAGTGTGAGAATCATCATAGATTGTTCTCATAGCACAAAACTATGGTTTCCCATTATATGTGTACTGGTTCACCGTGTAATTTAAGTCGTATTCCAAAAAATTGTCAAGGTAGCACGAGAGCAGTTTCACTAAAGGTTCTTTTTTAACTTGCATTACAACACTGCTTGACAAATAAATTTGGAAAAAGATACATATTGGAAGTCCATATATGTACATCTAACCTACCTGGCTGCTCAGCCTTGCCAGCCTTCATAGCCTTGGAGTGAACCACTTCACAAGCAGCTATTCCTCCTAGATGAAAATTTCTCCTATATTAAAATGCCCTTATGGCATATTAGTACATGTGCTCAAGTAAAATATTTTCAAGAGCAGCTGTACTAGACTCATATGGTGTTGCATAGATATGGTACCCACATTAAATATTTACATTGCCAACCTCAGCTAAGATAATCCACCTAAAGGTGCATGACTATAACATATGGAACATGTAACTAACTATAAGCCGTCTGGATACATTATCTGCATGTAGAAGACAAGCCTGTTGAAAGGGGCCTCAGGGTAAAGCATTTAGCCCATATCCAAACTTGCATTTTCCTCTTGTGCTAACCATTGCTGTCGTCATGCTGAGAGTAATGTCAGCAGTATCGTTATCATTAATAATATTTATATACTACTTAATATGCAGTATCCCAAAACAGTTTACATAAAACACAATAGTATCATACAAAAGAATGTAAGCCTCAAATACCAAGAAATGCATCATTACAAGTAGAGAATCCATCAATAAAATACTGTTAAATATCAATAAATAATAAAACAGCAGTATGGTGCACACATAGTCCTACACATATTTCAGTGTTGCACACTAGCACCCTAAATTCAAGAGTGCTATACCTGCTTCCACCTTCTAAAATAGATAGTAGATGGCTAGCAATAAACTTGTTTAACTACTTGGTGTCAAAATATAGTGGTAAGTGTGCTCTTAGGGAACTGAGAAATGAAGACAAACCATTTTTGGGCACCTGTGATGCAAAATTTGATTACTCTGCATTATAATATTGACCTAATATCCTATTAACAGAAAACTACCTGTAAGGAGTCTTGTCTCAAGATGAAGATTACCCATGCAATTTAGAAACCTGATTGGTCATGACTGTAAATCCGGTGCAGACCTTACTCTCAACACAGAGACAGCAATGCTAGGGTAAGAAGAACAGTGCAACTTTAAGGCGCTGGTGCCCTTTCCTTGCCGGGATGCCTTCTACATGAAATAACACATGAAGAGGGTCTATAATGTTCCAGCCTTTGAGAAGTCAGCTTGCTTCAACTGCTTGAATAAAATTGATTGAATACAAGTAATTTTCTGTATTCAGAAAGTCAGAGCTCCAATTAGCTTCGGTGAGCTCCTTGGAGAGAAAGGGTAGGAACATGTCCAATTTCTGTCTCACAAACTAAAAACAATAATACTGTGTATTCTGCATTACTTTATGAATTTCATATAGAAAAATATATTACAAACATATGTCAATAAATCTGTAAACCAGAAAAATGAACTCCAAAATCTTGACTGCATCAACCTGATGAAAAAGTTTCTATGAATTATATTACATACTTAGAATGCAGCCCATAAACCACTTTAAGCAGGTGTAGTCTGACGTATTTCAATAGTGCCAAAATAGTCTCAGTACACTAGTGTAAATAGTTTTGCAGACTGCACTGGTAATTTGACTGTTTGAGACCAAGTCCACAATAACATAGCAAACAAAACTACAGACAATGATTTCAGTGAAATCTGAGTTTCAGGTTGACTTTCATAAAGCACCTGTGGACTCTGTGCTTGGAGAACACAGAGGTCTGCAATAATGATAGCAGGAGAAATTAATGTTCTCTATGAAACTGGAGACCTCATATTTGACTTCATCTGAAGTAATGTGTCCAATTCTGGGAGCTACATAAGAAGGATATAGAATCTATATATTATAGGCAAATTGGTATAGGTTCAGAAGAGGGCAATGAAGATGATTAGCAATTTGGAAAACAAATCCTATGAGGAAAGCTTGAAAGAACTGGATATGTTTATCCTGGAGAAGAACAGACTGAGGGGAAGGGGGCATGATAGCCCTCTTCAAATACCTGAAGTACTGTCACATTGATGAAGGCAAAAACAGAATCTATTGCCACAGAAGCAGGACTAGATCTAACGAGCTTAGAGTTACAGCAGCGCAGATTTTAGATGAGAATTAAGAGAAACGTGTTGATGGTAAGAGCAGTTTGGCAAAGGAATGGAGTGGTTCTGGGCTTTGACTTACTGGATGCCTTGAAAGAGGCTGGGAAGGCATTTGTTGGGTATACTGTAGCTCTGGATTTCCTGCATTGAGGAGGCAGTTGGACTACAAGGACTCCACCAGCTCTATGATTCTACAATTTTATGACTTACGGTTAAATCTAAAGTGATGCCCATTGCAAGCACTTTCTGCATCCGTTTGCACAATATGCTAAGCCAAACCTTAGCTTAGTGGTTTGCACAATGGCATGGTTTGCACAATATGCTAAGCCAAACCTTAGCTTAGTGAAACTATGCAATCATGTGGTCTCTGGGAGAGGAGTTTGCAATTGCTTTGCTCCTCCCCAGTCCTTTTTGGTACTGTGCTAAAAATGTTGTTCCAACTGGGACTCAGAGTTAAGCTCTCTCCTCACTATAGCCAAAATTTGTTCTTAAGGCTCTTATCACAGCATGGCTCCTGAGACTATTAAAAAGGCATAGTTTTATGGCAAAACCAAAACTATAATATCTCAGTAGATTTGTGCTTTACTAGTTTCCACTTAAAAGTAGAATGTAGTTTTGTTTCCTAAGAACTTGATAAAAGCATTGGTTAAATTAAAGGAAAGCACTATACTACTTCAACTAATTGAAGCAAAATCACTCTACATATAATTTTCTTCTTTAAATAAAAGGAATGGGAAGCCATGAGTTCTTTTAATGGTTATTGGCTGCTGCTCAGTATAGGGTGTGCATTTGTTAACGGCATTATGAATAGCTACTATGGCTTGTTTAAAAATCTAGATGAAACTAGGCAATATTAAAGTAACAGCATTACAGTAGATTTCCTCCTTTGCACTGAACAAAGATGTTCTTTGAATAACAGAAGACAATAAGTCTACTTCTCTTAATTTAGTCTAACATGCTGCAAAGTAATTAACAGCTAACTCTGCTGCTGCCCAGTTGTATTTTTCAACATCCACGCTTTTAGCGCAGCATACTTTCTACTGCATAATTTTGCTTCAGTGTGTGTGTGTGCATATTTCTATTCATTTACCTATCTAAAAAAAGTAACAGAAATAAAGCATTATTGACTAGTCTAACATCATTCCTTTTCTAGAGATTTGAAGGTTGGGGGGGCATGGATTCCCCCCCCAGGCCCTCACATCTGTAACTTTTCATTGTATTTATATAGCAGCATAAGTTTGTTTTTATGACAAGGGTGAATGTTGGGTTTGAACATTGCTATAGTGCAGAAGAGCCTTAGACTATTTTTCATAAGTCACAAAAGACTGCAGAAGTATAATATATGAATTTGCCCTCTGAGCCAACGCACAAGGAGATACCCTTTCCCAACTATATGCCGCTGAAGATGACTTTATAAGTTGAAATATATCTGCTGTGTTTTCTGAAACACATCTGTTGCAAACAGTCTTCACCTTCGGGATATCAAGATTTTGGGCAACCATATCTTTGTATTTCATTGCTGTGGTACACTCGGCGTTTGAAGGATGTATCCAATCAGCCTAGCTCGATATTTTAGGATACATTGATCTGATGTTATGTACAGTGTCTACATTTCAGTAACCACATAGGATTGTTTGGTTATTATTGTATATTCTATTGGCCAAAGGCCATAAACTCACTCTTTGTCAACTTTTAAAATCTTTTCATATTTATGAAACAGACATACATGGTGTTTATTTAGTACTTTCACTTTATTTATTCTTGTGTATAATATTGCTGTAGAACCAAAACTCTAATTTTGTTTTAAATAACAAAAATCTCCATCTTGATTCTTGAAAATATCTTTGATTCCTATCCTATTTTAAAACACAATAAAGTCCAAAGATGACAGCAGTAAAGACTGTCTGAAAGGTAGGGTTTTTAATAGTAAAAATTGACACATTCATGGTGGATCTTAGCGTATGTCCCCACATATTATTTAAAATGTGCACACCATTCTAATGCAAGGAAATTCACATTACAATGTAATATATACTATCAGAGAAATATAGAACAAACCCCAATGATTTGATTTCAAATGATTTTACATTCCCCAATTTGACACAAATTAGGTTCTGAATGATCCTACTGCAATTGTTTTATTGTTCTAGCCTATTGATCAAGGCTAATTCTGAATGAAAGGAAAAAGAACATTATTGCCAAAATTAGTTCTCGGTCTGCTTTTTTTTAACCATTTCAATTTGAACAATATGCTAAGCCAAACCTTTGCTTAGTGCTTGACTTTATATACATAATAGAAGCTGTTTGGCTGAAACTGAAAGCAGAATGTCAAGGTCAGTAGGTGATGACCTTAAATGTGATCCATCTCCAAATTATAGTATTTTTGCATGTTCTTTCATGGGAAAATGCATTGCTACACCAAAATTAGAGTTTTGACATAGATAACATTTTGCACCTGAGTGATCTTTCTTATAACAAAAGTAGGACATCACTGCCACAGTGATGTCGTTTCCTTTTGCTTGTCTGCTCCACACTTATGCAAAAGAAAGGTATTACAGTGTGGGAAAATGGGCTTTACAAAGAGCAGGGACGAATAATTTCAGAACCTTGATTAACAAATTGGAATGCTCAAAGCTCAAGGACATTTGAATACATTCATGGCATGCATTCATTCATCCTATGATACAGGGAGTGACAAGCACTAGGGTATCAAAATATAATCTACAGCAAGGTTAATGAGACAGATGCATCCTGATGTACAGTGTCATTTCCAGTGCCACTCTGGCAGCTAGCTGTTTATGCAAGATACATAGTTTTCTACAATTGCTTATGCGATAATATGACTGGAATACCTTCAAGTTCTTCTCTCTCTCTTCTCCGCCTTTGTATTTTGCCCTACCTATTATGGCCCCAATCCATTTCCATGCAAAGATATCTTAAGCAGATCATTGTGTGTAATTATGCTGGATACCCATAGTTAATCCGAGCAGTGTGTTCCCAGCAATGGTACATATATCAAATTAAACTTGAGTTGTTGTCATCCATGAGAATCTACACATAGTTTGCACACAGAGTACTTTTAGACTTTCTGTCTACATTCTTTCTCTTGCCTTGACTCTGAAAATCACCTCTTATAATAGCCTTTTCCACCAGTGCCTTCATCTCTCACTCCATGGCTTCTGTTATCCTGAGTCCTCTGTTTAGAACATTCTTCCCATCTCTGTTCATCTGGCTGACTCCGTTTGCAACAGCTAAAAGTGGCTAGCATCTGAAACCAGAGAAGAGAAAAAGAAGGGGGGAACCCCCAAATGCTAGAAAAGTATGTTTTATTAATAATCCAAGCCCAACACGTTTCAGCCTGTGTGTATTTAGGCCTTCATCAGGGGAAAACCCGCTGGTGTGAAGTTTCTTTCCGTGAGCAAAGCTGCTTTCATAAGTACAGCCACCCCTGGTTCCCCTGACGAAGGCCTAAATACACACAAACTGAAACGCGTCGGGCTTGGATTATTAATAAAACATATTTTTCTAGCATTTTGGGGTTCTCTCCTTTTTTCTCTTCTCTGACCCCCTTTACAATCACAAAATCACATGATCTTTGTGTGTAAACAGCCATCACAAAGTATATCTGCCTCCCTATAAATTCCTCCGTAAGATCCATTTGTCTTCAAAAAGCTTCCCAAATTATCCTAGTGGCATCGCACATTCTCCGCTCCACAGCCTTTCGATGTTCCCATCTCACTTGTCATTTTCAGTCTCTCATCTCTGTCCCAGACATGTCTACCTAATGTAGATTATAAAAAGCTCTGGGCTTTTCTGTGGTCTCTTTGGCTCCCAGCACACCACTGGCACAAAATAAATATCAAGCCAATGTAATAGTACTAATAGTCAGACGCCTCCTAAGGCACCAATTATTGCGGAGTGATAGAAAGTTTCTGTTCTTAAGGAGCGCCCCTTTGGTAGCTCTTCTGATATACCAGTATAGGAACAAATTCATTCAGGACTGGGAGAGGGAACCTGTGTCCCTCCAGATGTGGTTAGGCTCCACATACCATCAGCCCCAGCCAGCATGGCCAAGGATCAGGGATTATGAGAGCTCTTGTCCAGCATCTGGAAGGCCATACCTTCCCTACCCCTGCCTTTAGAGTTTTTAAACAGGACAACCAACCACAAGCAAGTTAATGTTCTTCCCAACCCTATCCTGCAACCATATGATGTGACAAACTGCTCTGCCTCTTATAGAACTTTCTATATTTTAAAATAAATTTATAGGGACAAAATCATCACATATTTTTATTATTATTATATATTATGTGATATGTAATTGTAGTAAAATATACATGGAGAAAATGATTGTGACTTACTGGGCCAAAAGCATTGCTATCAAAGCTATGTCCATGATGATCACCTTCTACCCACATGTGGCCATGTGGAACCTTCACATACTTCTTTTTGTAGCCTATGGTTCTAAAGACAAATGTAAGCAAAGAGTTAATTGTGTAAAACATAGAATTGATTTTAACCCTCAAAGTAGAAAACCAATGCTTTTCACAATAAAATAACATAAAAATTAAAGCATCCAACTTAGTTCTGTCCCCATAACCCTGCCCACTTAAAACTTCTCTGTTCAATGTGGCTCCCTCACTAATAAGAGTGTTTGGAGTTACAGTCTGAAATGTGAGACTTAGTTATTTTTTTTCACTGTAGAACATTTGTTCCAGACAGAGCTGAGCTAAAATTTCTCAGAATATATTTATCTCACAAAAAATTCTGAAATTTTTCTTTTTCTCACTGTTGTCCTCCCCACCCAGATTTCCCACTTTGCAGAATTTTCTCCAAGTATTCTTCACCTTTATTTATTAAATAATCATTTTTGCTGGCTATAGTTTGTACTCCAGAATTAAACTAGATCTGGGGCATTGTGGAGAATGCAAAATGGTGGAAAGGCTGCCAAAACAGTTGTTGTTGCTGCCCTTTGTGGCAGGAACAACAAAATTAAGACAGCACAAGAAGTTGTGCTTCTGCCACTGCTAAAAATGAGTCCCACCTGTGAGAATGAGTCCCACCAGTTCTCACAATTTCTTCTCCCGCATACCACAAAGTGAGGGGGAAAACACATTAACCCCAATTCCATGGGAGTTAGAGCAAATGCAGCTGTTTTGAACACATGATGCTCATAGATGGGGAAAGTTCCATTACACAAACAGCAGTGTTATCCAGTATTACTATGGACACTTACTTGGAGCTTGGATCATGCCCTATTGACATTAATATCATGGAGAGGAGGAAGCACTATTCAGGGCTGTACAGCTGGGATGGGAAAGCACAAGCCTCCCTTGATCTCAAAAACAATGTGTTACACAGGTATAGAAAAATAACATGCAGGTCAACCTTTAGACTTCTTATAGGTGGCTTCCATATTTCAAAACACCACCAATTAGCGACTTCCGGGAAGGATGACTTCGCTTGTGCCTGCTTTTTGAGACGAGCTCTCGTCTCAGAAGAAACTTTTTCAGTATAAATCAGTCAGAACGTTCTTTTTTGACTGGTGATGATTTTTTCCCGGGCTGGGAAAAACGTAGAGATTAACCATTAAAGCCTGTTTTTGTTTGGGAGGACTGGATCTCATTAATTTATGAGAGAAGGTTCAGCCAGCAATGCCGGAGGACGTCCATCAAGCTCTAACTGACTAAGTGACACGTTTATCTTTTCTTCAAAGAAAACGAACTTAAACAAGCAAGCATCCTTCTTTCTATATTTTTTTTTTCATTTGGTTTAAATCGTTGCAGCAAAAAAGAGATTTGTCAATGAATCGGCTATATAAGAACTGCTGGGTGAGTTAAAAATTTCCTCTGTTATTCACGAAACTAAGGAGGAAAGAAACTGAAAAAGCCTATCTTAGTTTTTATTGCAAAAAGCTGGCCGGGAAGTGCATTCTAAAGATATAAACGGAAGAGGGATTTCTATTTCGAGGAGGGAAAAGAAATAAATAAATTTGATTTATGAACTTTGGAGCATTATATGTCTGGGACTATTTTTTTTTTGGTCTATTTCATTTTGACGAATCTGCTTGTTCACGACGCTATTAACTCTTTTGAAGCTGGGAACTAATTTTGTTTTGTATTCCTGAATATAAGAGATAAGGCAGGCTGTACTGTCTACACTGTGACTTCATCAAGCCTGGAATATTAACCCAATTGTGACTGAAATAATTTTTGTTTTTGTGGTTTTAAGAATGGCAATCAGGAAAGTGGCTGAGACCATGGAAGAAATTATGTTTCAGAAAATAATGGATGAGATTGAGATAACGAAACAAACCCTGAGACAGGGTAGACAGGAGATGAAAAATGAATTTAGTAAAATGACGCAGGAGTTTAAAGAAATAGTTGATGAGATTAGAGATGAAAAAAGAAAAACTAAAGGGAAGATGCAAGCCCTGGAGATTGGAACAAATGTGAAATTGGAAAAAGATCTGGAGTTTATGGATATTAGAAATAAAGTTTACTGTTTGGAAATCAACGTTGTCTCTGTAGAAATTAATGAAGATAATAGAGATAAAGTTATTAATGTCTTGGATAATTTTTTGGACTGGAATGATGTGATGGAGCTTGACATAGAAAAAATCTATGGAATGGACTACAGATATGTGACAATGGAAAAATTCTTAAGAGATGAGCCAGTGCATTTTGTAAAAAAGAAGAACAGAGATATGACTTTACAACAATATTTTAGCAACATATTCAGAATTGATGGCAAGAAAATATTTGTGATAAAGGAAATTCCCATCAGACTCTTACTATATGACTATGGCTATGACAGCAAGATTAATATGGGATACTAATAATGGAAGAATGGATACTGAAATTACTGGACTGAACAGGACTATTGAAGACGGAAGATGGAATTAATATTGACAATGGAAGAATGGCTATTGAAATTATTGGCTCAAACAGGTTTGGCGAGACGGATTAATCTATATATTTATTTGGATTATGACTATGACAACAAGATTATTATGGGATACTGATAATGGAAGAATGGCTACTGAAATTATTGGATTCAATAGGATTATTGATAATGGAAGAATGGTTACTGAAATTATTGGACTTAATGGAATTATTGAAGATAGAAGATGGAATTAACATTGATAATGAGAATGGCTATTAAAATTATTGGACAAAACAGATTTGAATGAGATGGATTAATCGACATGTTTATTTGGAGAAAAATTGAAAGATATCTCTCTCAAGGAACTGAATAAAGTAAGGAACTGAAGAATAAAGTAATGTTTATGAGATTTGATGATTAATTAAGATAACTACTGGAGGAAAGTGATTTTATAATATAATTTAGGAGACAGGATTGTTATATATTGTAGACTTATAACTGATCTGCGACAAATCGGAAGTCAACATTTTATTTTATTGTTTAATTATTTTTGTTTTGTGCTTTTTTCTTGTCTTTGAAAATTTGAATAAAAATTAATAATAATAAAAAAAACACCACCAATTAGCTCAAAGGAAATTGTGCTATATAGCTCCACAGAGCAGATATACTACAGAATATCATGCTAGAGAGAGGCATATACAAAATCAACACGTATGTACCCTATTTCTCAATAGAAACATGCAGATTAAATTGCAAAAAGACAGATTTCTTCACTCCTTGTAAGTAGTCCACATGTCCCAATTTTGTGAAGACCAAAGTTATGATTAAAAGTAATTCCACGTACTCTTAATTAGTCCTAAAAATTTACTGAAAATCAATATACTAAGCTACATATCAGTATACTAAGTTACAGAATAGCCTTGCTTGGACACCCGTATGTTAGATTAATATACCAAGACACAAACAAAACTTTTGCCTACGCACACAGCCACTTCCGTTCTCCCTTCATGGTACACCCAAATGTAATGTGGATGACCTCAATTAGCCATAGTTTCTCATTTTGTCCGAATCAGGTTAAGAATAAGCCAGGATCTTAAACAAAACTTCACACTGTAGCTTAAGATCCTAACTTGTTTCACGCTTAGACAAAATGGGAAACTATGGTTTACTGGAGACTTCTACATTGCATTCCAGGTGTGCCAAGAAGGGTGGAGGGAAGTGGTTGCATACCATTTCCCTCCACAAGGTTCATTCATATCCTGGCTTATTAAGATGAGGTATGCTCAAACCACTGGCCAACTCACCTCCTTTCAAACTCTGATTGGCTCTAGTCAGTACAAAAGGCCAAGGACTGTTCTCAACTGCTAGCACACTCCCTTTTCATGCTGATTGGCTCATACATAGGGACCTGGCAGGTACCCTGCTCCCAAAAAGTAACAGGTCCACAACCCTCCACAACCCCAGATGACTACATCCTGCAGTGAATGCAGAAACGTTTGGGTGACAGCCCAGAAGGACCATCAGGCCAAGATTTTGGCATCAAGACCTTCTATCTCTGTCATCATTTTTAATGACAAACACAGGTATATTAAGCCTCAACTGTTATCAACGACTGTGGAAATTTGCAATTCTACCCCATGATACATTCTTATTTATAAATGTGACACACTGCTAAACTTCCCTGAAGCTATATAGGTTGTAGTTATCAAAATATAACAGACAGTAACTTTTTTTTTATTCTATTAAGAATTCTCAGAAGAAATGGGGGGGGAGTTTAATGCCTTCAAGCAGCTGTCCTTTTTTTCAGTATCAGTTGTATAAAATACTATGCAATACCATTTTTGCCATGAAATATTCAGTCTCTAAGAGCAAAGAACCTTCTGTCACATTAGGCATTGTACAAGTTATAAAACGGCCATTAGCATGATCAAAGCAAATATATTACTCAAAGCCTTTAACTAGGATTTCCTTGTTCTATGCAGTCACTCTGGTATTTAAAGCTATGTTTTCTATGCCATTGTCCCCACATACATTTTAATCTACCAGAGAAATTAAGGATTTATTAATCTGAAGACTTTGCACTTATTCTCCACACAGTGCAAATTAATCTGTAATTCAGAGGACTTGAAAGTGACTGCACAAACGCTATGCCTGCATCTTTTCATTCAATTCATTTTTAATTATGTGTGTTATTGTGGCCTTCATTCCTCCTACTCTTTCAACCTCAGCCAGCCAAAGAGTTCCTGCTCCCTTCCCTTAAAGTAAGTCCTCTCTTGTTGTCCTCTGAAGAGGACTCCCTATATACATGAATGCCTAGGTTTGCCATATTCCAGTCCCACAAATCCGGACAGGCGAATTTGCATATTGTGCAAATTATTTGCATATTATTTGCATATTATGCAAACTATTTGCATATTAATATTTGGATTGTCCAGTTGTTTTGTTTTTGTGCCTAGGAATTACCACCAAAAACTGGGGAAAGATGTGAGAAATCTTTTTTTAAAAAGCAACATTGTCAGCCTTAAATGCCGAGACTCTACTTTCCAACACTATGCAGTATTTATTGATTGATTAAGAGGATTTATATCCTGCCCTTCTGCTGTTAAAAACAGAGCTCAGCACAGCTTACATATATAATAAAAACAATAAACATACACAATCAATATAAAAACATAATAAAAACACAAAATAGCAACAAACATAAAGTAAGTCAGGGCAGCAGTACGGTTAACCATATATTATATATTTCAGAGATGTGGTGGGTGGAGAAAAACAAGAAGCCAAAATGTTAGGAAAAGGAGTCTTTCACACCACATGCTCAGTTCTAAATACTGTTGCAGCAGGTTTTACAAGTTCCTCCAGTATTCCACTGGTGCAGGCACTCAGACATTCAAAGTATCTGTATGTTTCTTAGGTTTTATAAAAGCAGAGCTTTGCTTAACTCAAAATTTCTTCTCCCTTTGATCAACCACATCTACACAGGTTCCACCTCCATACTCAAAATGAAACTGGGCCTGGAAGTGTGCAACAACCCCACACATACCTTGCTAATCAGATTACCAAGGCTAGGATGTCTGTTTTATCGACTACTCTCCTGCTCCCCCCCCCACCGGGCATCATGAAAGACCCAGTCCTGGGTTCAGAAAGAAAATAAATATCTGGTTCTCTTCAAAGTACTGATAAGCCTCTTGTTTTAATTAAAATAATAATTATAAATTCTTGCTCTTATCACTAATGGGAGTTAATTATCTTGCATATGCTGCTGTTGCTTCTATGGCTGTAACGGAGTGAGGTTAAAGATAAGTGAAATGCAAATAGGAAAAAAACAACACAAAAGGCAGTAACACTTTCCTAAATGTAATACCATACCAACCACAACAAGATTCCTATGAGTAAGGCAGAAAATTAATCATCTCACAAGCAGTCAGGATTCCTAACCAAAAACCAAAAATATGATAAATGAAGAAATATTTATATATGTATGACTATCAAATATATTTATTATTTACACAAACTGTAAAGATATTTATAGTGCAATCCTAAGTTTATTTATTCAGAAGCAACTCCCAGTGTATTCAGTGGGGCTTACTCAAACAGGGACAGAAATGCAACCTCAAGTGATAAACAACTTCATTCACACAACCCAAAATTCCGAATCATGCCACTTTACGCTGTTTTGCAACTGTTTATACTTGTTTTATGGTTATTGGATTTTAAATGGCTTTATTTCTTGTTATGAGCTGCCTTGGTTTCCAACCCTACCTCACAGGGTTTTTGGAAAGACTCCATACACGCACGCACACACACTGCAGATGTATAAATACATACAGCCCATATAATAGTTTATTGTCAAACCAGTTGGTCATCGCAGAAAATTCAGTATTAGTTTTTAAAAAATCAGTATTAGTTTCCTACAGAATAAAAACTGTAATACCTAAGCAAGCCCTGCCTACTTGCTTTAAAATAGGACTGGAGGGGTGGACAGAAAGAGTTAGAACACAAACACAGTTCTTTTTTACATTCACTCCAAAGTCCCATTGATTTTCAGCACATTCATAACCATGTCTACTCAAAAGTAAGTCCTATTGAATTCAATGGGATTTACTCTGGGCATATGGGATTAGCATTGCTTTTACAAAAGCAAGTATTGGGAAGGTTTTCAAAACACTGCCCAGGATCTGACTCCTGCACACAAGTGGGAAAAAACCTGAAATGTATATACTTACACAATTTATGAGATTTTCAGATAAACAGCGGGGGAAACCACCATTTTCTGGCCTTGAAATGAGGTTTTCTAGACACTGCCTCAGGTCAACCAAACTGAAACATAACCCTGTCTTCACTGATTGGCTGCAATCCTGAACGGGCGGGGTTAAAGCTATGAAGTGCTATACAGTACTGTTTAAAGAAAGATTTAACAGTCGGGGGCAGCTGACGTTTTTATATATATCTCGAGAACCAGACCACCTCGAAACTTAATTTTTTAAAAAAATTAAAGCTGAGAATCTGGGCCACCTAACGGGCTAAACGGGCACCGGGTGGCATGCAAAGAATCCGGGTAAAACCCAGCTAACCGGGCAATATGGCAACCCTGTGAATGCCACATTTCCCCCTTCCTTCACATCCCTCCTCAAAAACATTTCTATGTGGTTACAGATGAGAATAAGCCAAAAGCTTGAAAGCTGTTCCCTCCCTATCTTGTCTCTCCCTTCTTTCTCCACTGTCTATTTTATATTGCAAGATCCTTGTGATCAGGGCCCTAATTTGTAAAGCACCATGTTCATCATCATCATCATCTGCCTGCTCTGCAGCAACCACAATGTGTAATTTTCTTATCAGAAGCAGCAACCCTAATTACATGCTTTTTTTAAAAAAGTACAAACATGGGGTCTTTTTTCTGGCCTTAAATTTCATTTTTTCTCAAATTGTATACCAGATCACCACTCTTCCTGCATTCTCACAATGCAAATACCCCCAGTGCATTGTGCTCAAATCAGTGTTAGAGTTGAGTTATTTTTTGCATGCATGTTATTCATGTTCTTCCAGTGGTATTTTCTCTAGTACTAGAGTGGCAAAAAATACAAATGGGTATCAGAAGAAGGGCCACCACAGGATGGTGCTCTGTTGTTGTCTTGGGAAAAGCAGGCAAAAATGTAAGATAGGGATGAGGCTTCCACATCTTCTGTACACCCCCCAACTCTGATTTTGGCTGAGGCGTCAGTCCATTGTGAGTGGAATGGCACACTAAATACACAAACCTCACTTTGGTTGAGGAAACTGCTTCACTCAGGTGAACTTCTTAGAAAATCTAGAAAGTTATTCTCAGTCCATGTCACAATTCCAAATGCTTGCAACTCAGTAAGGTTAAGATCTATTCCACAGGAATTTGGATACAGCAGGTGGGGATAGGCCCAGGGACCAAATGCAGCCCTCTGAGCTTCCTATGCTCTCCCTAGACCATAATCTTTCTCTAGACCACACCCCTTACTGGCACTGCTCCACCCCTTTCTTGAATGTTTAACTGTGACAATTTATTTATTTATTTATTTGTTAAATTTTTATACTGCCCCACTAGCATAGCTCTCTGGGCAGTGTACAACAGAAAGTATATACAATAAAATCACATAAATCGGTACAAAAACATATATATAAAAATCCACAAATCTAAAACCAATTTGAACATATTAAACTAAAATGCCTGAGCAAAGAGAAAGGTTTTAACTTGGCGCCGAAAAGATAGCAATGTCGGCGCCAAGCGCACCTCAACGGGAAGACTATTCCACAATTCGGGGGCCACCACTGAGAAGGCCCTGGTTCTTGTAACCATCCTCCGAGCCTCTCTATGAGTCGGAACTCGGAGGAGGGCCTTCGATGTTGAACGTAGTGTACGGGCAGGTTCATATCGGGAGAGGCGTTCCAGGAGGTATTGTGGTCCCGCGCCATATAAGGCTTTATAGGTTAAAACCAACACTTTGAATCTGGCCCGGAAACATACAGGTCGCCAGTGCAAGCGGGCCAGAACAGGTGTTATATGTTCAGACCGCCTGGTCCTCGTTATCAGCCTGGCCGCCGCATTTTGCACAAGCTGTAGTTTCCGAACCATCTTCAAAGGCAGCCCTACGTAGAGCGCATTGCAGTAATCCAATCGAGAGGTTACCAGAGCATGGACAACTGAGGTGAGGTCCTCCCTGTCCAGATAGGGACGTAGCTGGGCTACCAACCGAAGTTGGTAGAACGCATTCCGTGCCACCGAGGCTACTTGAGCCTCGAGTGACAGGGAAGGATCTAAGAGTACTCCCAGACTACGAACCCGCTCCTTCGGGGGGGGTGTAACCCCATCCAGAACAGGGTGCATATCCACCATTTGATCAGAGAAATCACCCACCAACAGCATCTCAGTCTTGTCTGGATTTAGCCTCAGTTGATTAGCTCTCATCCAGTCCATTATCACAGCCAGGCAACAGTTCAGCACATTGACAGCCTCACCTGAAGAAGATGAAAAGGAGAAATAGAGCTGCGTGTCATCAGCGTACTGGTGGCAGCGCACTCCAAAACTCCCAATGACCGCATTCAGCGGCTTCATGTAGATGTTAAAAAGCATGGGGGACAGAACTGACCCCTGCGGGACTCCACATTGGAGAACCCACGGTGTCGAGCAATGTTCCCCAAGCACTACCTTCTGGAGACGACCCGCCAGGTAGGAGCGGAACCACTGCCAAGCAGTGCCCCCAACTCCCAACTCCACGAGCCTCTCCAGAAGGATACCATGGTCGATGGTATCAAAAGCCGCTGAGAGATCAAGGAGAATCAACAGAGTTACACTCCCTCCGTCCCTCTCCCGACATAAGTCATCGTACAGGGCGACCAAGGCTGTCTAGGTGCTAAAACCGGGCCTAAAACCCGATTGAAATGGATCTAGATAATCGGTTTCATCCAATAGCGCCTGGAGCTGGGCAGCAACCACTTGTTCCAAGATCTTGCCCAGGAATGGAACATTCGCTACTGGTCTGTAGCTATTAAGGTCTTCTGGGTCCAAGGAAGGTTTTTTCAGAAGTGGTCTCACTACTGCCTCTTTCAGACAGCTGGGGACCACTCCCTCTCGTAAAGAGGCATTTATCACTTCCCTGGCCCAGTCTCTTCTTTGCCTGGATGGAGGATGGAGTTGTTTGTGTAAGTTAAAAACCTCTGACATTTGCATGGCTGGAATGTAGCATAGTGTATAAAGGTAAGAGTCACATCAGTTGCTCCACCCACTTTTGCCTCTGGCCTCACCCACCCATAACATTCAGCCCCCAGAAGGTTGCCCATGAGGGAACGTAGCCCTCATGCTTTTTTTAAAAAGATGTTTTTAAAGATTTTTTTATGATATTTTAGAGCGTTTTTAGTGTTTTTGTTTGCTGCCCTAGCTCCTACTGGGAGGAAGGGCAGGATATAAAATCAATCAATCATCCCTGGGATACTGGAAACAGCCATTTGCCATCAGTGTCTGCTTTGTATCTTTTTCCTCCAAGTTCACTGTACAGCAGCATACAGGCCCCCAATCAATTGGAGAAACTCAAAAACTGGTGCGGTACAGCGGTGAGAACATTGAACTGGGGCTGGGTTCAAACCCTCACCCATCTATGAGATCCACTGGGTGACCTTGAGTCAGTCACCATCTCTCAGGCTAACTTTCCTCACATGGTTGTCATGCAGATAAACTTGGAGGACAGGAGAGATAAAATGTATGCTGCCTCGACCCTCTTGAGGAAAGGCTGGGACAGAAATGTAATAATAAATAAATTAATAAATAAAATTGTTATGGCTGCTATCATAGGAGTCATGACCTACTTTCACACCACCTCTTTTTCTTACCTCTCTTACTGTAGGCAAAGTGAAACAAAAGCCGCAAATTCCTTGGTAAACAAAGGACCGTTTTAGGATTACAGGCATCCTGAACATGAAGAAAGAAACATTCAGTAGTGCAGGGATGGGGAACCTTTGGCCTTCCAGATGTTGCTAACTATAACACCCATCATCCTGGCTATTGGCCATACTCGCTGGGACTGATGGGAGTTGTAGTTCAGCAACATCTGGAGGGCCAAAGGTTCCCCACACCTGCAGTAGCGGAACTAAAGTTGTCTGGAGCCTTATCCCTTTGCAGCAGAGAGTGGAGAGACTGCAGAATGTTCAGCAGGAATGACTTATTTTTGTTTATTTATTTATTTAAAATATTTCTATCCCGCCCTTCTACCCTATAATAGGGCACTCAGGGCGGCTTACAAAAATAAAATCAAAACATGTTCATGTACATGACTGCGTGAGACTGCATAATGATAATCTGAAAATGGTGCTGGGCCAAAAAAGTCTCCTTTTTTTTTTTAACCATTCACCATCAATCATCTCACCAACAAGCTACACTCTGCAGTCTTCTCAGGTGCTCATGCGCCAATTAAAGCCCAGGGGAAAAACATCATGAGGTTCCTCCTCCCATGGGGCTTTTTCATATCAAGAAGCATGGAAGCCAAGGAGGCTGCAGAGGGCTGGATAAATGTTTGCAGGGGAAAAAAATACGTACACCACTTTTGACTACAACACAACAACAAGATTAGCTTAATCAACCACTGAAATTCTAAATAAATTTTCAAGCCCATTAGAATGAGACACAAAAACAGAAACCTTTTTTGCAGAGGAAGAACAATTTTGGAACACTGGAGGACAGATTTCAGCACAACCTGAAAGAGACATGGACACTGGGCTGATTGACGCTCTGGGGATCATGTGGCCAAAGTTGCTTGCAGGTGTGCCATTGGATGAAGGGGTGTAGCAAGCATGGAGAGAGCTCAAATGCTATGAATTGTCAGTCTTTGATATTCATGTTAGATACCTGATAAGGGACAACAAAAATGTAAGCCCCAGGAAAGCCATAAGACTCTGAAAAAGTGCACCTGTTGCATTACCCTTAAGCACATTGTTTTGTACAGAGATGGTTTATTGTATTGGATTAGCTTGCTTTCAAACATCTGCCAGAAACTTTAAACATCATTCGATTTACTCTAATAGATTGGTGGGGGGGGGAGAGACACAAGAAAAGAGGCCTTATATAAGTTCTTAGAATGTATTCTAAAGTTTCCATTTTGCACAGCAGCATAACACTGTAATTCAGATAATGAGGGTCTAGTATAGGATGTACCGCCGGCATCACACTTCTGTGGGGGAAATTACACTGGATGCTTCAAATTTAAAGTTGTTAATTGTTCTGACTGTTATTTTGAACTTTTTGAATTTTAAAGTTGTACTATATTGATTAGTTGTAACCCACCTAGAGGCTGAGCTAGAAATCCATTAAATAACTATATAAAATAAAAATGCCTTCCTGTTTTGGAGCTGTGTGATGGCTCAAAACACTTTGGTTCCCGAGATGGAAAATGCAAATGACAAACACACACACACCCCATTGTGGGAAAAATACAATAATATATTGATCATGTGCTGCTTTAGTACTTAGACTGGCAGCCTCAACTTGACTTATGGTAGTGCTGCCCCTGCTTCATCAGTAGGCACATGATGTGTGACCATACGTGAGCAGGCACACACAGAGACACAAATATAGCCACACATAATGCTAAAACTGTGCTCCTTTATAAGTAGAGCCAGAACCTACAAGCAGATATTACAGCCCCTGCATCAGAGGCAGGGAGACAACATAATCCTCAGATGCAAGAAATGAAATTACATATGATTTGCTTGTAGCGGGAAAAATAAAAAAATGAAATAATGGAGATAATAAGCAGCTTTTTTTTAAAAAAGCAGCAGCTTTGGAAATAATAGAATTTAAAAAATAGTTTTATAATTATGCATTCTGTTTATAACTGAATGAATGAACCTTTTAGGACAACTGAACAGATACAGAACTTCCCACTAGCTCTCCATTTGCTGTCATGATACTGCAACTGAAGAGGTCAAGGGATTGGGTGAAAATGATGCATGGCAACACACAGATGTATTTATATGAACAAATGCTGCCCTCTTTGCTGTTACAGTCTCAAATGTCAGAAAAGAGCATTTGAACGGGTGTGTGACACCACTGGCTCCTTAAAGGAACAGCATCCAAAAGGAGGATTGTGGGGCACCCTTCCAAGGACACATTGAAGAATGGGAGGGGGAGAAAGTCAGAAGTTGCTTGGCACATGCAGCTCCTGGAGACCCTGCCCTGTAAGGAATGGCCCTGTTGAAGGTCTGCATTAAAAGAAGCTGTCACTCCATGGGCAGACCCTCATAAAATGGCAATACATTTGGTGTTAAGATTAACTGTGGCAGATGACAGGATTTGTTTATGTTCAATGTGGCTGGTATGGTACTTTTTGTAGCAAGAAAGAATCAAAGTTAAGAAGGGTCCAGGGAGAGAGGCATGAGTGGTGAGGCACAGAACTAGATGGCAACATTAGGGCAAAAAGGCTCAACCTGCTTGAGAGGCGGGAAACCAGAAAATAGGATGGAACAATACCTTTCAGTGATAGTTGTCCACCCCAGTTTGTCCCCAACAGGACTGGATTTGAGGGAACTTCCTGGGATCTCCTACAGCAGAGCTGACAAACATTTTCTATCCAGCAGGCCAGACCTTTATGTCCTCCTCCCTCAGTGGGCAACTTTGACAGGTGAGGAAGACCGCCCACCAGTAAATCATCTGACATCAGATGACTTTTCTCTTTTTTTCTGTGCAACTTAAACTCCAGCCGCACTGCAAAGGAAGGTCACTCCTGATTAGCTGATGGGCACTAACTTCAGGCCCCACTTTCGGTGGGGATCGCCATAACTTGGGAGCTCCAGTTGGGAGCTCCCAAGTGGAACTGATCCCACTGGGGCTTGCATTTGGTGCCAAAGCTAAGATGCACAGAGTACCACCCCTCCTTGCCAAGGAAGAATTGGGAGTGGATTTTAAGGGTGGCACAATGCTTGTCGGTGGAAGCCATCCACCACAGTTTGCCTCCAAGAGGATTGGATTTAGGCAACTTACTGTGATCTCTTACAGCTACAAAGGATTGCCTGCCTATTGGACACAATTGATTATTGGGTGGATTAGTCAGGGCACAAGTAACTGAAACAGAGTAGCTAGTCAGCCAGTGTAAGTGAGGGTAAATGGATGGTACTGGGTAGGGAAAATATCAGGGTAAAAGGTGACTGACCTCTGTACCATTCTCCCATTCCTCACAGATCAGGATATTTAGGAATTGAACAAAGTGGTCCCCCAGTCTTATCCTAAGGTTATACAGGATTGGTGTAAATAAATCATCATTCATGAGTGAGTGAATTCAAAATAAGGCACTAATCTTGTCTGTATTACCGGGAGCAGAGATTGCCTATTCGCCATCAGCTAAAACTTGGCATTGGCTGAAGAATGGAAAAACAATTTCAAAGGTATCTAGTACCTCACTCACCCAATCATGGCATAAATTCACATTCCTTATATGTAAGAAAATGCTGGGGAAATTTCTCAGTAGTGTGGCTGCCACTATTAAATTGTCTTCCATGGCATATATGTCAAGTCCACCTTTGGGTATTTTCCAAAACATATGTAAACCATTTTTTCTGTTGCCTTATAATTGCCTAGGTCAGACCCATTGTCAGTGCCTGGCATGGTGGAATAAATGTTGGAGCTGGTGGGCCAAGGAAGTCCCATTGGGGCAGATGCCATCATCCTTTTAAATTTTGTTTCAGTTAGCTTTTTCAGCTCAGTGCTCTACAGAGAAGCTCTGAGTGAAGCACCTGCAGTGGCCACTACCAGGAAGGAAGAGGGGGAGGGGGCTGAAGGGGGGGAAGGAAGAGAGGGAGGGGCAGGAAGGAGGGGATAAGAGGGAGGAGGGTAGGTTTGATTATTTGCATGCTTATTGAGTTCAGTGAGATTTACCCCTATGCAAACATGCTTACAATAGGTGAAACTGACACAGGGGAGGGGGGAGGAGGAAGAAGGGGCAGAGAAGGGTAGGGGTAGGGATAAGTAGAGGAAGGGTAGGGTAGGGATAAGGAAAGGGGGACAGGGAGGGAGGGGAGGAGATTGGGTGAGTGGGCACTGGGCAGGAGGAAAGGCCCTTTCCTTTCTAAAAGGAAAACATTGTTAACAGTATCATTATTTTTCAATGTTTTCCCCACTTTTTTATTCTACAGCAGATGTGTGTAGTCTCCCATCCAATTTTAAACCAAAGCTGTCCCTGGCCACATCCACACCAGATATTTATTCCACTTTAAACAGTCATAGCTTCCCCCAAAGAATCCTGGGAAGTGTAGCTTGTGAAGGGTGCTGAGAGTTGTTAGGCGACGCTCTATTTCCTTCACAGAGCTACAATCACCAGAAGAGGGGTGTCATGCCTGTTTGATCCCCTTAATTATTTTCCTGGGTCCCTGGTCATAGATAGTTAAATCCTTTGATATTTTTTCATCCCGGAGACCCGGTGATTTTTACAGCCCCAGCTGTATCAGCTTACTGCAAATTGGCACCTCTTTATCAGCAAGAGGGGCCTGGTTCCGTCAAGGCCGTAAAAACTCCTACGGCTTGTTATGGGAAACCAGGAGGGACGGGGCCTGGTACTGTGGGAACATCGTTTCATCATTCCTGTGCTGGAACTGCTAAATTAGTTGATTGCTCCCAGCTGAGGCAAGGATTTTTCTCTATAAGAGAAGGCCTCAGCTCTTGGGCTGTGTTCCACTTGTGGGCACCACCTTGCTTATGGTGATGCTCTGCGGTGGCTCCACTATACTTCCTGACTGGCCGTCCCTGAGGGGAAGGACACTAACTCCTGAGAAAGAGCTGAGGCTTGTAAGTACAACTGAGGCAGTTAGTTTTATTATTTTCATTTTTGTGCCAAGAACCTTTATATCTTGTTTGTTATATACCTTGCCCCTTTTGGGTGTTGGTTTTAGGATTTGATTTGCTGCTCCAAACTAATTGTATGTACCTTTTTATCTTTTGTACCCTTTACCCCTTTTCTTATTTTCCTTTTTTAATAAACTTTACTTATTTTAAAGCAACGTGTGTTTATTCCAGAGAAGGGGTTCAGTTACTAAGTTCAGTCCTGGCTGCTTGACCAAACTACCGTGTACTAGAGGAACATTTTCACTTAAGACTTCTGAAGGGGCCAGGAGGGTATTGAGCCTCTGGTCCTGAGAGGCTTGGGTGTTCAGTGGGCTCTGGGGGTCCCTTCGCCCCAGAGTGTTTAACCAATAGAAGGGTGGTGGCAGTACTACCGTGCAGGGTTGGTGTAAGCATACACAGCCCTAGCAGACCAGGTTTGCTAGGATCAATTGCCCAAGGTTGGGGATTGATTCCTGGGACAGTAAAAGTAGGAGGAGGGGAACTCCCTGCTTTCACTACATGTTGGCAGCGTTTGGGGTCGAAAAAGACTGAACCTATCTCTGGTTAAACATAGTTGTGGAAAAGGTACAATTGGATAAATTACAATTATTAAAGATTCTGGCACAAAGGTTTGTTGTTTTGGAAAGTCAGGATGGATACAAGATCTAAACAAAAGAAGGCATTAGATCAGGTTTCCACTGAGAGTAGTGATGAGGAACAAACAGAGATGTTACCTCAAGGCAATTTTGAAGCAGCAGGAGGCAGCGCAGAGGGGCTGCCAGTCCAAAGCTTTACTCCGGAGGGAGAACGAGCACCGTCACCGGTACGGGGTCGACGGAGTACGGATAGCCAAGTTAGCCAGAGTGGGGGTGTGCCACCCATGGATATGTGGGCAGAAATGCACAACTTCTTCTCGAAACAGATGGCTCTTATGACTACCCTTGTACAACAACAACAAGCTTTTGCCCCACCAAGCCAAGGACTGAGGTCTGGCAGAGTGTGTTTGGGAGGAGCGGATCCAGCAGATTTTCCGTTTTATCAAGCGGGAGAGGATATCTCCGAGTTTTTTTTAATCTTTGAGCAAGCGTGTGTGGACCAGTCTTTAGACAAAAAATACTGGATGAAAATTCTACGCACTCAAGGAAAGGGAGAGTTAAGAAGTCTAATGTGTAAACTCCCGAGAGAGCTAGCTGATGATTATGAAAACTTTGTAAAATTGGCAACAGCCCAGTTTGCGCTATCCACCAGGGCATGTTACCAAAAGTTTGAGACTTTGACAAAAAAATCAAAAGAGACGTTTTCAGCATTAAGCGCTCGTACTGCTCAAGCTATGGATTTGTGGATTGCAGCTGCAAAAGCTAATACTTTTGAGCAGTTAAGGACTGTGTATACTCTGGAGAAATTTTACAAAATGTTGCCAAGAGAGCTTGCCGCAGCAGTGCGAGGCAAAAAGCCAAAAAGCTTGCAAGAAGCCGGTCATTATGCTGATGAACTAGATTCCTTTCAGGACAAAGAGGAATTGCCTAAAGCATATGTTAAAAAACCGGGCAATTACAAAGGGAATCAACCAGCGGGTGGAGGAAGTGAGTGGAAGAAAAAAACGTGGCCATCTGTAGTTAAGTCGGAGGACAAAGGGGAGAGCTCTGTTCCTGCTGCTGTTCCCGTGCGTCCGCCAGTTTACCAACCGAGTAAAGCAGTTTTGGAGAATTTATGCTTTCTATGTAAACAACCGGGGCACAGAAAGGACCAGTGTTCCCAACTGATTAAGAAGCAGAATGTGAGTGTCAGCAAAGGGACTAAAATAGCGGTAGTACAGAGAGCCCGTGATTATGAAGAACCAGGAGGGCAGTCATCTCCAGAAATTTCCCGTTGGTCGTCTTCGGATTCTAATTCCGACCAGGACTGGGAGTTTTCAGCTCCTAGTACTGAGAATAGTCCCATCACCCAAAGGAAAGGAAGTAAACAGACTCCTGCGGTGAGTGTTATTCAACCGGGAGAAAAGAAGGGGGGTGGAAGGAAAAAGCCAACCCAGGAACTACTCCAAAGCGGGAAGGGAGAGAAGGAACGACTCCCTGCAGACAACGTTAACTATTCCTGTTTGCCTGGCCAGATTGCTTGGTCCAACAAAATGTTTAAAGAGACTATTTTTGTGAATTATGTTAAGTTAACGGCCTTTCGCGATTCGGGCAGTGAGGCATCGAGTTTATCTCGCCATTTAATTCCGCCTGAATTAATTTTACCAGGGATTAAAGCGTCAGTACATGTTTATGGGATGTCTAATAAACTTTGTGATGTGGCTGATGTTTGGATTTCATATAAAAACTGGTCGGGAAAACATAGAGTATTAATTCATGATTACTCTGACCAGTTCTTTGATTTCCTGTTGGGGAATGATATTGCCTATGCACATTATTTACATAATCAGAAGGCTGGAGATGTGAATGTAAATGTTTTAACTAGAAGTGCAGTTAAGAAATTAGAGCGCGAACCTGATATTGAAATTTTACCACTAGATGGTGCTGTGACACGAGAAGTTGATGATTTAAACCAGCCGCTGCCAAACGGAGCTGGGAATAGGGATGCTGTTGAATCTCCTGAGGAAGAGTTGAAATTAAATTCTGTTCGTTCTAAGGCGTTTAGGGAAGCTCTCCTACAAGATGAAAGTTTGCAAAAATGTAGGGAAGCTGCAGATAATGCTCCCTTGAAATTGTCTAAATCTGTGACCGTAAGATTCTATTGGAAAAATGGGTTGTTATACAGAGAGCATGTGCCGCAGGGTGCATCTGTGGATTGGAAACCTGTTAAACAACTGGTAGTTCCATCAGCGCATAGGCTGGAAGTGTTACAATTGGCTCATGATGCTATCAGTGGAGGCCATTTGGGAATAAAAAGAACTTTAGCACGAGTAACTCGTTGCTTTTATTGGCCCCAGATTGCAAAAGGGGTGCAGGATTTTTGTAAAAGCTGTTTAACCTGTCAGTTAGTAGGACATGCTAGGGATCACCCTAAAATGCCTATGCAAGTTTCTGAGATCATAGCAGAACCATTTGCCCGGGTCGCAGTGGATATTCTTGGTCCACTGAATGTGACGCCTAGTGGGAAGAAATTTATTTTGACTTATATAGATTATGCAACACGATTTGCTGAAGCAGTAGCTCTAAGCAGCATTACTGCCACGGCTATTTCAAAGGCTCTATTAGAAATTTTTTCTCGGTGGGGATGCCCAAAAGTTATCTTATCAGATCAAGGCCCAGGTTTTGTAGCTAAACTCACTAAAAAGCTATGGGAGATTGCTGGGATAGAACATGTGATGTCTGTGCCTGGACAGCATGAATCCAATGGACTTTGTGAACGTCTGAACCTGACTCTAGGAAGAATGTTAAGGGCACATGCTGTAAAACATTCAGGTAACTGGGATGTGGCCTTGCCGTTTCTTATGTTTGCCTATAGAGATACCCCCCAGGCCAGTTTAAAATCTTCTCCAAATCAGTTGGTATTTGGCAGGGATATTACAGGTCCCCTGTCTTTGTTAAGGGCAGATTGGGAAGGAAAGATGGAATTCTCTTCTGTACCAGTAACCACATATTTACAAAACTTGCGTGAGACCCTAAAGGATGCATTGGAGACTGCCCATGAGAATTTAGCAGAAGCCCAGCAACAGCAAAAGGCTTATTATGATTCTCATACTAAGGCACGTCGTTTTGCAGTGGGTTCTGAGGTGCTGGTGTTAAAACCACAATCAGGATCTAAGTTGTCAGTAGCCTGGACTGGGCCTATGCTGGTTAAGGCACAACTGAGTGATACCAATTACTTATTGGCCTATCCTGATTCAAAAAAGAAACCAAGGGTTTACCATATTAATACCCTTAAGCAATTTTGGTCTAGGGCAAAGCTGGTTTTGGCCTGCACTAGGGCGAAAAAGCAGGAAGAAGGGTTTGTGGACCTAGTGGCAGAAAGTCAACAAGAAGGGGGTATTGATGAGGTTTTTTTTTCTGATAACTTGGAGTATGAACAATGTTCACAACTACGCCAAGTTTTGGTAGATTTTCAATCTTTGTTTTCTAGTAAGCCAGGAAAAACACATTTGGCAAAACATTCTATTTTGACAGGTGATCATCCACCAATGCAGTCCTCCCCTTATAGGGTAACTGGGCCACATGCTAAAGCGGTGGAAAAAGAAATACAGGCCATGTTAGACTTAGGGGTTATTGAACCTTCTGTTAGCCCCTGGTCTTCCCCCATTGTGCTGGTAGCCAAGAAGGATGTTAATGAAATTCGTTTTTGTGTGGATTACAGGAAATTAAATTCAATCACCCAAGTGGATCCATACCCCTTACCCAGGATGGACCATCTGATTGAAAGGTTGGGGGCTGCTAAGTTCATCACCACCTTGGACCTAACTAAGGGTTACTGGCAAGTACCCCTAGATGAAGATGCTGTCTTGAAATCTGCCTTTGTTACCCATATGGGCTTGTATCAATTTAAAATGATGAGTTTTGGGCTTAGGAATGCTCCTAGTACGTTCATGAGATTAATAAATTCTGTCCTGAATGGTTTAGGAGATTACGCCTGCGCCTATCTTGATGATATCGCGGTGTATAGTGGGGATTGGGAATCCCATGTGAAGCACTTAAGAACTGTATTTCAAAGGCTGCAGGATGCAGGACTTACCATTAAAGCCCAGAAGTGCCAATTTGGGTTGGGAGAGGTTTCCTATTTAGGCCATAGGGTGGGTAGTGGCTGTTTGAAACCTTTGGATGCCAAAATTGAAGCAATTACTAATTGGCCAATACCTCAAACCAAGAAACAAGTTCAGTCATTCTTGGGGCTTGCTGGTTACTATCGGCGTTTCACTCCCCACTTCAGTAGTCTTGCCACTCCTTTGACTAATTTGTGTAAGAAATGCAAACCAGCACGAGTGGTGTGGTCGTCCGATTGCCAACAGGCCTTTGAGGCTTTAAAGGCTGCATTAATAAATTACCCTGTTTTAAAAGCCCCAGACTTTGCTGAACCCTTTGTGGTACAGACTGATGCTAGTAATTTTGGTTTGGGTGCTGTACTCTTGCAGAAGGATACGGATGGAGAACTCCACCCTGTAGCCTATCTGAGTAAAAAGCTAATAGAGCGAGAGCGCCATCTAGCGACCATTGAGAAGGAGTGTCTTGCTATAGTTTGGGCCCTGGAGAAATTAAGGCCGTATCTTTGGGGACGTCACTTCCAATTGCAAACGGATCACTCTCCCCTGTGCTGGTTGTCCAGAATGAAGAATTCAAACCAAAAACTATTGAGGTGGGCTCTGTTATTACAAGATTTTGATTTTACCATAAATCATGTGGCTGGGAAGAATAATAAAGCCGCCGATGCTCTATCTCGTATGTATCATTTAGATGATTAATGCTGATCTTGTGATTTGTAACTGATCTTGCCATGTTATGCCTGAAATTCTTTTTAATAAATGTATAATTTAGTTTGTATTTTAAGGTGATAATCTTTTTTGATGTCTTCTAGAGCGATGATATCAAAGGTGTTCAACCTTTGATGTCATCTTCCTCGAAAGGGGGCGTGTCATGCCTGTTTGATCCCCTTAATTATTTTCCTGGGTCCCTGGTCATAGATAGTTAAATCCTTTGATATTTTTTCATCCCGGAGACCCGGTGATTTTTACAGCCCCAGCTGTATCAGCTTACTGCAAATTGGCACCTCTTTATCAGCAAGAGGGGCCTGGTTCCGTCAAGGCCGTAAAAACTCCTACGGCTTGTTATGGGAAACCAGGAGGGACGGGGCCTGGTACTGTGGGAACATCGTTTCATCATTCCTGTGCTGGAACTGCTAAATTAGTTGATTGCTCCCAGCTGAGGCAAGGATTTTTCTCTATAAGAGAAGGCCTCAGCTCTTGGGCTGTTCCACTTGTGGGCACCACCTTGCTTATGGTGATGCTCTGCGGTGGCTCCACTATACTTCCTGACTGGCCGTCCCTGAGGGGAAGGACACTAACTCCTGAGAAAGAGCTGAGGCTTGTAAGTACAACTGAGGCAGTTAGTTTTATTATTTTCATTTTTGTGCCAAGAACCTTTATATCTTGTTTGTTATATACCTTGCCCCTTTTGGGTGTTGGTTTTAGGATTTCATTTGCTGCTCCAAACTAATTGTATGTACCTTTTTATCTTTTGTACCCTTTACCCCTTTTCTTATTTTCCTTTTTTAATAAACTTTACTTATTTTAAAGCAACGTGTGTTTATTCCAGAGAAGGGGTTCAGTTACTAAGTTCAGTCCTGGCTGCTTGACCAAACTACCGTGTACTAGAGGAACATTTTCACTTAAGACTTCTGAAGGGGCCAGGAGGGTATTGAGCCTCTGGTCCTGAGAGGCTTGGGTGTTCAGTGGGCTCTGGGGGTCCCTTCGCCCCAGAGTGTTTAACCAATAGAAGGGTGGTGGCAGTACTACCGTGCAGGGTTGGTGTAAGCATACACAGCCCTAGCAGACCAGGTTTGCTAGGATCAATTGCCCAAGGTTGGGGATTGATTCCTGGGACAGTAAAAGTAGGAGGAGGGGAACTCCCTGCTTTCACTACAAGGGGTTTGATTATTAAACCACTCTGGCCACTGGAGCTCTGTCAAGGGAATAGGAGTCTCCTAAGAACTCTCAGCACCCTTCACAAACTACACTTCCTAGGATTTGGGGAAAGCCATGACTGTTTAAAGTGGAATAAATGTCTTGTGTGGGTATTCCCCCTGATTAGCCAAGCCAAACAGCTGTGAGTCTGGATTTTAGAACACTGACAGTTGGCTCTTACTGAGCATCCGTGCCTGTGCTACCATAGACCACAATGTTAAATTTCTTAAATTAATTAAAAATCAGCCATACATTTTTAAACTTTTAAACTGCAGAAGATGAAGGTCAAAGTATGGAGTAAGGTCAGTAATAGGATTACAGGTACTCTGTGAACATGGCTGATTTTCAATTAATTTCAACACATTATGAGACCACTGACAGAAAAAAGTCCAATAGGGGTCTGGACTATTTTATTCTTGATTTAGAATTTGAACTTGGGATTCTATCTGAGTGTTACGTGTATCACCATGAAAACTTAGAGGGCTGTTATGCAAGCGTTTCTGAGTTCAGGATTATAAGTTTTGTAAGATTTTGTTTTCAAATGAACTTATAAGAAGAAGCAGAATGACAGGGGAGGTATTTTCAATTTGCCATGGCAGAATGTGAAGAATCCATGCTGGCTATAGTATACAACCATTCTCATGGCTGTATAATCAAAGTGGCTCCAGCCACCACCATGACCTAAATTTCCTAGAGAGGGCGCACTAGGGTCAGAGTGGGTGGGGATGGAGAGCAGCTTTACTAAGGCTACCTCAAACCTGGTGGTTGCCCTGGCCAAGGTTAAGGAGGGATATATATCTTTTATATCTGTATTTTAAGTTATTGAGACATAAAAAAATGAACCGCCTTCAAGTCAATTCCAACTCATGGTGACCCTATGAATAGGGTTTTCATGGTAAGTGGTATTCAGAGGGGGTTTACCATTGCCTTCCTCTGAGGCTGAGAGGCAGTGACTGGCCCAAGGTCACCCAGGGAGCTTCATGGCTGTGTGGGGATTCGAACCCTGGTCTCCCAGGTCGTAGTCCAACACCTTAACCACTACACCACACTGGCTCTCAATTGAGACATAGCTAGCATATTTCTTTGAATTGTATTTTATCTAGCAATGGCTAATTTTATTGTTTATATTTATCTGATATTTTAATCCACCAACATTGGACAGAATAAGAATGGTTTATGAAAACAGAAATAATCAGTAAAAACTTGAAATGACTGTTTTGCTTTAGAGGAATTCGAAGGCCCCCACATTGTGCTCCTATCCTGCCTCTTTCATGAAAGTACCAGTCCATTAGGCAGTCCATGAAATACAAGATATCCATAAGTTTCATCTGACCTGTGCATGTGTACCAAGAGCATTTGATTTTTTTTAAAAAGGCAAATTCAATAAAAATCCTATTTAGCAATAAGATCCCAAATTCAAAATAAAATTAAAGGTTTATTTTATTGTGCACTTAGTTACATTAATGGCAAGCTAAAATTGTAAACTCATGCCAGAGCAAATTGGGTCATCCTTTATTTAATTTTGTTTCTGCAGGTTTTTTTTCAATTTTCAGGGTAAATTTGGTATTGGATTACTTTGCAACAAAATCAATAAATCATTTGGGCATGCAAACT